>NW_027551572.1:9003140-9250817 GCF_008692635.1 Crocuta crocuta
CCCCCGCCAGCTCACTGTGGATTTTCGAAGAAGAATCACCAGACCGTTGGGACAGATGTGACCACATGGGGCCTTCAGGTGTGCTCATAAATATCCCTGTGCTTGAACGCAGGTAAATGAATTAAACTGAGCAGAAGAATTCTTCAGCTTTCTTCGCCATCCCTCAGGGGAAGGAATAGGGGTGAAGGTCGGCGGAGAAGGAGGGGTACTTGTGTGATGCCGGCCAGGGGGCCTGAGTCCTCCTGCTACATGTTAACATTAATGCGGGACACTGGCTTGGCGCTTGCCAGTTATAAGCATTTTCACGTGTATTATCTCATTTTTCCTCATGATAACGCTGTGAATGGACGCTGTGCAGGTCAGGAGACCGAGGCTCCGACGTTTAGTGGAGAGCACAGGATTATTCAGCCACAGAGGACGCGCAGCCAGCCCTCCACATCTGCAGGCAGCCAGGGCCTGAGGCCGAGCGTGAGAATGGATGGGCCCGAGGGAGGAGTGTCTGGGGTCCTGGGTGTTGGGAAGAGGGCTTTCTCCAGAAGCAGAGAAGCCAGAGGGCCCCGCCCTGGGAAGAGCAAAGGGCAGCGGGAGGGAGCCACCTGCCTTGAGTGGGGCCTGCTATGTACTCAGGGAATGCTGAGACCACCCTGTGCCCAGTCTGCACAAGGAAGCTTTGCTGCTGGCTCGCCTTTCTTTTTCTTTATAGGAGAGATGGGAAAACCCCAACTCTGGTTAGATTCAAAATATCAGATGGGGCAAAATAGCTCTCTCTGGTGGCTAGTTCTAGTAGTGGCAGCAGCACAAATCCAGCCCCCAACTAGTTTATGCTCATGAAAGCCACGAGAGGAAGAGATGCTAAACAGTGTTCTTCCAGATTCTGTTCTTTCCAGGTATGGAAGCTGTCACATCTGTCATTTCTCTACAGATGGACTTGCATCTCTCTCTCTCTGTCTCTGTCTCTCTGTCTCTGTCTCTCACACACTCACACACTCACACACACACACACACTCCTATATACCTACAATTAATTTTGCTCTTTATGCCAGGGACTTTATAGTCACTATTTCATTTAGGTTTTATTATTGTGGTGTTATTAAGCCCACTTAACTGTTGGGGGATGTTTGGAAACATTAAGGAAGTTTACCAGTCACATCACTTGTTAGGGGCAGAGCCCGGATTCAAACTCAAGTCTGACTTCAAACCCCAAGCTCTTCCTCACTCTGCTCTTACTGACCATTATGGGATGCTTTGCTATGAATATTTGCCAGCTCTGCTCCTGACCCTGACAAGCCATTGTCTAGCGCAGTGGTTATGCATCAGGGGCACAGAGATACATGAAAAATATGTATCCTAGTCACCCATTTCAGAAACATCAAATCGAAACTTCTGAGTGTGAGGCCCATGAATCTCTGTTTACGACATTCTTCCCAGGCAATTCTGATGCAGAAAGCTGAATTCAGGACCATGAACTGGCGTCTATAAGCCCCTGCCCTGCCTTTTTTTTTTTTTTAAAGTTTATTTTTGAGAGAGCGAGCGAGAGCGAGCGAGCAGAGGAGGCACAGAGAGAGTGGAAGACACAGAACTTGAAGCAGGCTCCAGGCTCTGAGCTGTCAGCACAGAACCTGACACAGGGGCTCAAACTCACGGACCATGAGACCATGACCTTAACCAGCTGAGTTGGGTGCTTAACCAACTGAGTCACCCAGGCACCCTTGCTCTGGTGCTTTTAATATTTCTAGCACTGTCCGATCTTTAACTTCATTTCCTTTTTAAGAGTTGTTTTAAAAAAATATTTATTTTTGAGAGAGACAGAGCGGGGGTGGGGGCAGGACAGAGGATCCAAAGTGAGCTCTGCAGTTATAGCAGACAGCTTGATGTGGGGCTCAAACTCATGAACTGCAAGATCATGACCTGAGCCGAAGTTGGATGCTTAACTGACTGAGCCACCCATGTACCTCATTAACTTCATTTAAAGCTTTTGAGAAAGAACACGTGAAAGTAAAGAGAGAGGCTCAGGAAGTATGGTGACTATTCTCTGAGACTCAGCCCTGCCCCACAGAGCAGAAAGAAGACAGATTAGTTGGAAACGACCTCTGGACAAGTTCCTATGTGAGGTGTGCAGATTGACTTGAGGTGGCTGTGTGGAAAGTATCAGCCCGCAGTTAGGGAGAAGAGGGGAAAAACTGGAGGCCCAGGCCGTAAAAGAGGCTGCTTCTCCAAGGAAATGCAGAAGGGAGAGAGAAGAGCTGAAACCGAGCTGGTGGGCAGAAACAGATGATGAGCCAGTCAAGTGTATTAGTTAGGATGCTGTTGGCTGTGGGGACAGTGAAAACCCAAACATATTTCTCGTCTATTTCTCACCCAGATAACAAACCAAGGAGCATGTTGGTAAGTGGCTTTCTTCTACGAGCTGATTCAAGGACCCAACCTCCGTGCATCTTGTGGCTCATTTATTCCCTGGGGCCCCCGGTCTTCTGCATCCAGCCAGCGGAGGGAGACCTAGAGGATGGAGGGACACACCTCCTTCTTGAAGGCCTTAGGTGTCTAGCCCTGTTGTAGGAGACCTTGACTATATGCCCACCCCTAACTAAAGGGAAACAAGGAAATAGGTTCATCTGTGTGCCCAGAAAAGAGAAGAGCATGATAGCTATGTTCAGCCAGTCTCTGCTACATCATGTGAAGGTCTCATGGCCCCCCAAGCCTGTGGTTAGGAGAGAATCCTGTGGTTAGGCAGGTAAGGTAAAGCAAGTAATAGGCGGCTGGACATTTGCTACATATCAAGGAAAATTCTACTGGAACTCCAGTGGCAGAAGATAGCAGAGAAAAGGCAGCAGGAAGGAAATAAATAGTGCAGAGTTTTGCCAACCAAACAAGCAAGGGGACTGTGCCCCAGGGTTCAAAGGCTACATGGAGAACTTGGCTGAGATGATTCATTAACTGAACCAAGAACTAAATTCCCTTACTCTGTGTTTTGTACCGGGTTGTAGCAACAATACAGCCTGGGTTGGTGTAAACAATAACTTACAATAGCTTACAAAACGATTATGCATATTGTTATAGAGTAGAGTTCAGAAAAGAACTGATCTTAAAAGCAGTCATTGAGGGGCACCTAGGTGGCTCAGCTGGATAAGTGCCCAACGTCAGCTCGGGTCATGATCTGGAAGTTTGTGAGTTTGAGCCCCACATCGGGCTCTGTGCTGATAGCTCAGCCTGGAGCCTGCTTCGGATTCTGTGTCTCCCCCTCTCTCTGTCCCTCCCCCTCTCATGTTCTGTCTCTCTCTCAAAAATAAACAAACATTAAAAAACAAGCAGTCATTGATATCAGGAAGATTTTAATTTCTTTCTATTTCTCTGCTCTGCCTTCCTTTCATTTGCTAAGTAATTGATTTTGTAAAAGTAAACTTCAACGATTTATTTCACAAAAAAAGAACACTTAATACTAAACATGTGAGAAGGACAGAATCTCAGAATGAAGAATAATCCTTTAAATTGAATACATCTAACTTTGTGAAAAGTCATTACGTCATTCTTCTCTCTCTCCACCCCCTTTTGCCTTGAATCAGTGGCACTGTCATCATGGACGAGCACGTGTCCATGACCTGCTCGGAACACTGGGACATGTTACCCCTCCCCAGTGTGATAGTCCAGTGCTCTCTGTGGGCTCAGGAGGCTCTTGAAGGAAGCGAGTGTCTTTCCTGTAGCCTACCAGGGAAAGGTAGATTTGATTGAACCTTCCTGCATAGCACCAGAAAATACTTCACCCACCCCAACACACACCCTCTGTATCTGCAATGTCATGATGCAACGTCCCTGTCTTTTCCTCGATATCCAAGCCAAATGATTTCGTCTTGGTTCTATTCTGTAAAGTAGTATCAATACCAGGACCAATGTCAATCCCCCATACTGGGACCACCACATTCTAGTGTGTTGACCAGAATATTAATAAGTATATTTAGGTTGGAAAAAATTAATTGTATTTGTACAGACTCTAATCTGATCTAATTCTTTAAGTACAGACTCACAGATTTACGTGAACAAAAGTCCAGAGATTTTGGCTTATGACATCTCATATGGGACAAAGTGTCAAGCGGCTCCTAAACTGGCTTACATTAATTTATGGAGCCCAGGTCACGATAGGAAATCATTTCACCATTTTGTCACTGGAGGGTCTTGCTCAGTTCTGGGCTGTCATTTTAACAGGACCATTCACTGACTGCAGTGGTTTCTGAAAAGAATGGGTGATGGTGGGAAAGATCCAAGGCACATGGGAAATTGCTGAAGGAACCGAAGATTTTTATCTCGGAGAAGAAAAGGTCAAGATGAGCTTGATAACAGGGCACCCTGGAGCTGAGGTATATGTAGCATTACTGTAAATCCAGGGGCAAACCAGACCAACGGAAGAAAGTTGTAGAGAGTTAAACTTAAGTCCAAATACAAAGAAAACTTTTGTACAAACTACAGTTTTCTGAGACCAATCTTTAGGAAAAGAGGTGAGCTTCCTATTAAGAATAGTGCGGAAGAATAGTGCGGAAGATCGTTGCTTGAATGGTACCTTCTAGTTCTGACATTTTCTGAAAGGGCATTGGATTTGGGGGAAAAAACAGGCTCTATGTAGGAGCAGAGTAGACTCTCCTAGGAGATGGAAGGTGATCTAAGACACTGAATAAAATATAAACACTAGGCATAAAAACTATGCCTCCTCATCATTTACAGGCCATTAGTTGCAAGTATGAATGCCTTAGCTCCTCCTTTTCCATCCCCGGACAGGCCCTTCCTGTAAATAGGACATATTTAAGGGGGACCAGGGTGGCTCAGTTGGTTAAGTGTCTGACTCTTGATTTTGGCTCAGGTCATGATCTCATGGTTTGTGGGTTTGTGCCCCGCATGGGGCTCTGCACAGGGCCTGCTTGGGATTCTCTCTCTCTGCTCCTCCCCCGCTAGTGCGTGCATGCTCTCTCCCCACCTCTCAAAAAATTAAAAAAAAATAGTGCACATTTAAATCCCGTTCAGCCTCTCTAAGACTTCCCTGATTCCCAGGCTGGAGGGTCTTCCTCCTTTGAATTTCTGTAGCAAATTGTATGTCACTGTTTATTTTTTTTTAAAGTTATTTTAAGGCTTCCAATAGAAAGTAATACACTTATTATAGGGATACAATCTAGCCCTGCAGGCAGATTCAGAGACTACTTCACTCTATTACTATTCCACTACATCATAGCTATGTGGTAATGGGAAATATACATCAACTCTCTTTTTCTGTTTTCTTTTTTACAGAGGGAGCATAACAAAATAACTATTTCATAGGGTTTTTGAGAGAGTAAATGAGTTAAATGTATAAAACACCCCAAATAGATTTCATTAGATGTCGCTATTGTAAAAATAATAATTACTGAAAGAGAAAAATAGAAAGAAGGTCACCCATAATGTCACCACCCAAAGATAATCAAATTTTGCGGTTTCCCCCTACTTTTTCTTTGACACAGTTGCAACCATGTTGCAAATATCATTTTGTTCTTTTTTTACTTTATATTAAAACATAAGCATGTTCTTAGCTTATTAAAACTTTTCATGAACCTTAATCTAAAGGGCTATATAATGGTTTACCATATGGCAATGCCATGACTGATTAATAATTATTTTCATATTTATTAAGTTATTTTCCACAGTGAGGTTGTTTGCAATCTTATTATAAATTATACAGTGATAGATGTTCTTGTGATATCTTTTTTCCCCCAGCACATTCACTTTCTCCATGGTTAGTGTGAGCTTCTGGAGGCCAGGGACCAAAGTGAGGCCTTGAGAATATAAGTAAGGACATTTCCTTTCCTCTGGATACTGATTTGCTATGTCATGTGGTCACCGAGCAAAATTAAAAGTGAATTAGTGAAATTATCATTGCGATTTTGATTGAAGAAGAATGAAGCATTTGAAGAATTAAAAATGATGAGAAAATGAGACCTGGAAACACACAAATAACCAGTGAACCACCTATGTTCCTACTTCTACGTAGGAAGACATGGTGTTATTCCTGTAAGGAACAGAAACATAATAAGGAACTTTAATCTTTCATTAGATTTAATGTTTTCAGGGATGATTTTCAAGTGATGGTAGTCTCTTTGCAAAGCCTAGAATCTGAAATTTGCTTCCCATCCTGATCTGAAGTATATTAGCTGACACTTTTTTCTTTTCGAAAAGCAAGTCCCTTCTCCTAGAAAGAATAATATTAATAATATCTTGACATTGAGCAGTCCTTATCTTTACAGACCCTGCATTTCCAGCCCTGTATTGTCACCATTCATTTCACCTCTAGGTTTGTTGGGGATACCTTGCCTTGTGAAGTTAATGTGCCTCTGAAAAGTAGTGTGCAGATAGCCTTTGGCAAATCCAATATTTGAAAAGTACACTGGGTGACTTTTTTATTTAAGGAAATGAAAAAGTTGGTCATTTTTTAAAGTGTCTAGTCAATGCTGTAATTTACCTTTTGAGTACAATGTTTGTATTTTACATACTTCTTGTATGTAAATGCCCTCGGTAGGGAATCATCTTCTTTGATTTTGTTTCCAATGTCATCTTTCTTCTTGGTCATTCATAGTTGTCACCTGGTAGGCTAGCAGAAGGGATGGCTGGCCGGCTAACCAAGGGTTCCCCCTCCTCCCTCCAGATCCATGGCCCTCACTCAGTCCTCTTGCTTGTAGGCCCTAGGGAGGGTTAGAACATGAGAGGATGAGGGTGACTCCTCCCTTCCACCCAAGTGGCACCCATTTTGGGATCAGCAATTTCCCTGGACAGTTTCTTGACACCACACACTCTACCCCGAATTTCAGTGGAGTGCAACTGAGGGATGGGGGGATTTGGACTCTGGACCTATGTCAGAATCATTCATGACCCCATCACATGGATCAGATCAGCTGGTTAGATGGAGGGCTCTGTTGCCTCCAGCCTCTTACATGGAAGCTTTTAGTCCAGAAAAGGGTACTCTGCGTGGGGGTGGATCACAACCTTGGAACTGGAGTCTGGGCTCCTTCAGAGAGCAGGGAGGTCATTGTAAGCTTGCACCCTTAGATTCTTGGTGAGAACTCGGTCCACTGACATGATCCACAACAGAAAATAGACAGAAAACATGGAAACAAAAGAAAGGAGAATTAAATAAGAGAAGTATTGGAAGGAAACATGCTATTAGGGAAAGAAGTGTTAAAATAAGAGGAACATTTTGAATTCAGAGTTGAAAAAGTGAGAAAGGTAAAAATCTCATTGGTGCAAACAGTAAGCCTCTGTGATCCCATCTAGAAATGACCCCTCATGCTAAGTCACATTTTGTTTTATGTTAGATAGTCACAAGAGTGGAGGTAAAATTTAACGTATTAAAGAATCAGTGTGGCAGAGCCTGATAATTGACCTCCAATAGGTCAATTAGTTTTTCTACAGCAATAGGAGCTCTAATTTTTAGCTGAGTGTATGATTTCCCAGGATAAAGACCCTATTTCCTAGCCTCCCCGATAGCCAGTTACAAAGCCAGCTCATGTGAATGAGTGCTGATAAATGGAGTGAGCAAAAGTGATTGTGTAACTTTGAGGTTACACCGTGAGCAGGGACGGGCAGGTCTAACCTGACCTCTTTTCCTTCTTGCTGGTTAGGGTGCTGCGGCCATAGTGACATTGTATCTTGAACTATGGATGAACTATGTGGTCCTTTAGATGGCAGGGCAATGTGATAAAAGAAGCAAATGCTTTGCCCCCATGGAGATGTCATAGCCATAAATACCAGACAGCTAGCCCTACACTGTTACATGTTACATGAGAAATTAATGTTTCTCTAGCTTCGGGCACTATAATTGTGGTTTATGTTGTAGCAGCTGAGTCATTACTCCGGCTAATGTAATCTTCAAAGCCCAGAGATGTTTGAAATCACTTTGCAAGCATATATCTTCATTTACCCTCTGATTTCTTTCCCTAAAGGGATGTATCCTTGTCTTTAAACACTACCATCATAGGTACTGTAATCTATTATGTAGATAGATTGTATATAGATTACATACAATAAATAAAATATTATGTTTTATTTTATTTTATTTTAGAGAGAAAGAAAGCTCAAGTGGGGGAGAGGGGCAGAGAAAGAGAGGGAAAGATAGATATATATAGAGAGAGACAGAGAGAGAAAGAGAGACAGAATCTTAGGCAGGCTCCATGTTCAGTGCAGAGCCTGACATAGGGCTCAATCCCACAAACCTAGGATCATGACCCTGGGATCAGAGTCAGACACTCAACCGATGGTGCCCCCCAGGCACCCCTCTACTTAACACATTTTTTTAATTTTTTTTCTACTTAACACATTTTAAATAAACTTTATTTTTCAGAAGTTTTACAGAAAAATTGCAAAGAAAGTACCCAGAGTTCCTATATATCTCACACTTAGTTTCTCCATCTTCTATTCATATGATACATTTGTAAACAATCAATGAACCAACATGAATACATCCTTATTAACTAAAGCCTATAGTTTTTTTCAGATTTCCTTAATTTTTTACTTAATGTACTTTTAATGTTCTAGGATCCCATCCAGGACTCCATATTACATTTAGTTATGTCTCCTTAGGCTCTTCTTTGCTGGGGCAGTTTCTCAGACTTTCCCTGGTTTTGATGACCTTGGCAGTCTGAAGAGCACTGATCATGTTTTTGTAAAATGACCCTGAATTGAGATTTGTCTGATGTTTCTGTCATGATAAGGCTGAGGTTAGGTGTTTTGGGAGGGAGATCACAGAGGTAAGATTTCATATTCATTACACCATGTCAATGTTGATGTTGATCACCTGGCTATCATGATGTTTATCAGGTTTCTGATAAATCTACTTTTTCCTTCCCCTGCTACAGCATCCTACTCGGAAAGAAGTCAGTATGTGTAGCTCATGTTTAAGGAATGAGCAGAAATGCTTCACTTCTTTGAGGGTTGAGTATCTGTATAAATTGTTTGGAATTCTTCTGCACAGGAGATTAGTTTGTCATCTCCTTTTTATTTAATCAATTATTCAGTTATTTATTTATTTATGACAACATGGATTCATGGGTATTTGTTTTATACCTTGGGGTATGATCCAATATTTATTTTGTACCTCAAATTATTCCAGCTTTGGCTGTTGGGGGCTCTTTCTGTTGGTTATTCTGTCCCTTTGATATATCCCCATCATTGTGGGGTGTTTCTCCTGCTCTTCCTTACTTTCTGGCACTCTAGGCTTATCTTATATATTTCCTATCTCAATCCTAAAAATCAGCCGTTTCTCTGAGGAGCCCTGGTTCCTTTTTTTGGTGGGGGGAGAATGTTATCAGAAACCAAAATCTGGGTGCTAGCTGTGCTTGCTGTAATCTACTTTTTTTTTTGTCAATCGACTTTTTTATTTTTTTAATTAATTAATTAATTTTTTACAAATAGTTTATTGTGTAGTCTACTTTTGATTGCAAACGTTTGGTGTTTTAGTACATTATGAAAATTCATTAACATTCTGGCTTCCTCAAAAATTAAGATTTTGAGATTCTTCAAAAGTTAAGAATAGAATCAACGTGTGATCCAGTAATTCTATTACTGGGTATTTACCAAAGAATATGAAAACACTTATTCAAAAAGATAGATGCACCCCTTATGTTTATTGCCACACTCCAGAGTTGCTAATTTAATAGGTTTGGGGTGGGCTCTGAGAATTTGAATTTCTAACAAGCGTCAGGTGATGCTGGTGCTTCTGATTCAGGAACCACATTTGGAAAAACCACTGCATTATGGGTTAAGTGAGCTTTTGAGATCAATCCTGGGAACAAATGGTTCCAAAATTTTAAGCCACTGACATGCACACGATGACTTTTAGAATTTATGCTGCTGGGTGTTAGTTGCTGTACTTGTATTTACTTATCCTGGCTCATTCATTCACCATAGGAAACCATACAACTAATGGAGGACATGGCCAAAATCATTGAAAATAAGTCAGATTAGGATTTCCAAACTCACTGTTTATAAATCAAGAATCCAAATTCTGCCTCAGTTTTAAAAATGGAGAGTCTGATAAGTTTCTCCAGTGGAGAGATAAAAATGGAAGGAGAAATACTGTCTATGTATTTAGTTAGTAGAAAGGGAATATTTTCCCTCTCTATGCTCAGGTGTTGGGTTGCTATCAGATGAAAGATAATCATTTATTTTTCCAAGTTACATCTTTCCTTAGTAGATCTAACCTTACCCTAGATGCCTGGTAAGGAATTAGGCAGAAGCAAGAAGAGGATTGATTTTATTGTTTATATTTTGAATATATTTTTATTATCCATATTATTAATTATAAAAGTGACCACCTTTACAAGAATACGCAATGGGAAAAAGTCTCTTCAACAAATGATGTTGGGAAAACAGGACCCCTACATGCAAAAGAGTGAAACTGGATCAATTTCTCATACTACACACAAAAATAAATTCAAAGTGGATTCAGGACCTCCATGTGAGACCTGAGACTATAAAAATCCCAAAAGAGAGCATGGGCAGTAATTTCTCTGGCATTGGCTGTAATAACATTTTTCTAGATATGTCTCCTGAGGCGAGGGAAACAAAAACAAAAATAAACTACTGAGTGGGGCGCCTGGGTGGCTTAGTCGGTTAAGCGTCCGACTTTCGCTTAGGTCATGATCTCGCGGTGCGTGGGTTCGAGCCCCGCGTCGGGCTCTGTGCTGACTGCCAGCTCAGAGCCTGGGGCCTGTTTCAGTCTGTGACTCCCTCTCTCTCTGACCCTCCCCTGCTCGCACTGTCTCTCTCTCTCTCTCTCTCTCTCCCCTAGAAATAAATCAAAATATTGAAATAAAATAAAATAAAATAAACTACTGAGGCTTCATCAAAATAAAAGCTTCTGGACAGCAAAGGAAACTATCAACAAAACTAAAAGATGACCTACTAAATATGAGAAGATATGAGAAGATTTGCAAACGCCATATCTAATAAAGGCTTAGTATCCAAAATATATAAAGAACTGATACAACTAGTTCAACACCCCGAAAACAAATAATCCATATAAAAGTGGGCAGAAGACATGAACAGACATTTCTCCAAAGAAGACATATAGATGCATGAAAAGATGTTGAAAATCACTCATCAGGGCAATACAAATCAAAACTACAATGAAAGATCACTTCATGCCTGTCAGCGTAGCTAAAATCAAAAACCCAAGAAACAAGTGTTGGTGAGGATGTGGAGAAATGGGAAACCTCATGCACTGTTGGTGGGAATGCAAACTGGTATGGCCACTGTGGAAAAAAGTATGGAGATTACTCAAAAATTAAGACTAGAATCAACATGTGATCCAGTAATTCCATTACTGGGTATTTACCCAAAGAATATGAAAACACTTATTCGAAAGGATATACGCACCCTCTATGTTTATTGCAGAATTAATTACAATAGTCAAATTATGGAAGCAGCTTAAATGTCCATTGATTGATGAATGGATAAAGAAGATGTGGTATTTATACAAGTGGAATATTATTCAACTATAAAAAATGAAATCTTGCCATTTGCAACAACATGGATGGAGCTAGAGAGTATAATGCTAAGTGAAATTAGTAAGAGAAAGACAAATACTATATGGTTTTACTCAAATGTGGAATTTAAGAAAACAAATAAACAAATAAAGCAAATAACAAATAAAACAAATGAACAAAGGGGGAAAAAGAGACAAACAAAAAACAGACTCTTAACTATAAAGAACAAACAGTTGGTTACCCAAGAGGAGGTGGGTGGAGGGACAGGAAAAATAGGGGATGAGGATTAAGAGTACATTTATCTAGATGAGCACTGAATAATATATAGACTTGTTGAATCACTGTATGGTACATCTGGAACTAATTTAATACTGTGTGTCCACTATACTGGATTTTTTTTTTTTAAAGTGGCTATCTTTACATATCTACTGTAGCTGTAGATTTCTAATGCTGTATAGAAGCTCTAATTCTTTAAGGCAAAAGTATTAGAATAAGTATTCTTTGCTAGAAACATTGAGGGGTTCTTCATGGGGGCTTCCAGGAATGGGGGCAGGAATGAAACTAACATTTATTGTTGTTGATTATTATTTATGCAGGCTAACGTTCTATAACAAATACACCCCAAAATGCAATGGCACTAACAAAGTAAAACTTTGTTACTCATACAGCAGTGTAGACGGGATGTTCCAGGAAGCTGGAGTGGCTTGTGGTAGGGGTAGGAATGAGAGTAGGAAGAATGGGGGGCTCTGGTCCACAGAGTTATTAGGCATCCAGGGTGCCATGTTCAGGGTATAGCTTCAAAGTCTGTTTGACATTGTTCCAGCCCATGGACCCATTGCAGTGACAGGGGAATAGGATCCTGATGGATTCTGCCTAGATCAACTCATCACTGGGGTGGGCAAGTCTGGGGGGTGCTGGCTAGACATGAACAATCTTTACTATAAGATCCTCATTCCTACTCAAACCCCCTTCACAGAAACACTTGTAAGCTTAGACATTTGTACTTTCATGTAAATTAACGCATGAAGATAGTCTTTTCTTCATACTTAAAATCTTAGTTCGCTATTTGTGGGATAAAGGCTTTATTCATGATGGGGAAGTTCAGGGATTGGACCCAGCAGATGGGAGCTGGTACTTTAGATTGAATTGGACTGATGGGGGCTGCTAGGAGCTCCAGGAAAGTAACACGGTGTAGACAGATGGGCCTGGGTTTGAATTCTGGCTTAGTAACTTCCTAGCTTTGTGACCTTGGGCAAGTTGCTTAAATTCCCTGGACCTGAGTATTCTTGTGTGTATGAAATAGTGAATATATCAGCTTCCTTGTGAAATACTATGGAAGATAAAAAAAATATATATGTATATGTATATATGTATACATATGTATACACATATGCACACACACATATATATAGTGCCCAGTGAATACAGATTCTTTCCTGAAATCATATGTCAAATACGATCACTATTCCTCATACCTATATTTAGCTACTCTGATTATCCAGAACATGTATTGATACATCTTCCCTGAAAGTCCAAAAACAGATCTACCTTCTTAGATTTGAAAAATTTATAATAGCATTTTAAATGGCGCTCACCCTGATAGAAGTAATTCTTCCAATGATCTCATAGATATCGATAATTTGGGTAATGTCGTTGAACTGGGACTTTTTTCTCTTTCTACCATATCCCTGTTTTGTCTTCATCTTTCCCCTTAGCTAATAAAAGATCAAAATTAATTAAATCTTTCGAAGTATCAGCAGAGCTCTTAGAGTAAGTGTTAAGATAAGGACACTGATCTTTTCCACATGATTGTAGCTCTGTAACCTGAACATAGATTTAATGCCATATCTTTTTAGCCTCTGGGAGATTAATTACTGCACCAAATGCTCCTAGGTCAACAGGGTTTCTTACCTGAAGGGTGGGAATATGAGTGCTATTTTATCTGAAAGGAGCTGAGCAGGACGCTGACCAGGCTTGAGGCTTTAAGGGGTGTTCACATCCTGGCCAGTCCTCTCATTCAGACTCTGGTCGGTCCACAGGTCTGGACAAACCATCACTAATAAGGGGGATAATGGTAATTGCCCCTTCCTAGCCTACTAGGAAAGAGTGGTAAGCATTGAGGCTGGTGAGCTTGCTGTGAGGGAGGTAATATGTTGCTACACCAAGCTCTCTTGCCATTTTTCTCATTTAGAATCCAGAGTATTTTGGCTTTCTTTGAAGAAGAAGACATGGGCTTATAACTGGAAACAGGTCTTTTAATCTTACATGATTTGGATGCTATTTTAACTCACCCCGAAGTGCATCTATGGGCTTGTGAAGCATCAGATCTGAATTCTGCTCTGCCAACAGCAGACAGCTATTTCATGAGGACATGTTGGCTTTCTCATTTGATAGATGATGAAACAAAATTGACAAAAGCTGATGATCCTTGAAATCTTTACGACCTGTTCCTACCAACTGTTTGCACTCTACCTGGCTTACACACGCTGCACTCTCATACAACACATTTCATTTCTATTGACGAATGTTGACTATTTTAAGAATCCCAGGCAAAGAAAGAGCTGAAGCTCATTCTGGTCAGGATCCATTTCCTGTTTTCCTGGCTTGCTGACTTCAAATAAAGATACAAAATGAGCTTGGAAGGACAATGCACATCCCATTACATTACCACGAACAAGGCTTTCACAGTCACAAACATTTCTAAGTTCCATTTAAAACGGACCCATTTATATCAGTAATACCAAACACTGCCAGATTTCCAGACGGCCAGAGAAGCTGGATGTCCTGTGAAAGTGTGCTGGGATATGGGACTCAGCAGAAATACTTCAGGACTTACAATAGATCAGACCTCGGATCTGAATAACTGTAGGTTTCTGCAAATGCCTTGTCACTGGCAAGAAGGTGGCCTCTTTGAGCATGCTAAGGGTCCTGCAACCAAAGGCAGATTTACTCTGAAGCCAAGTGAAACTTAGCATTGTGGTTACAGGGTTGCAGTTTTGAAATTTACAAAATAAAAAAATAAATACATAAAATAATATGGTCTTCTTCCACTCTGACTTCCTTCCCATTGCACCGCCCTTTGAGTTGAGTGGTGTTGAAACGGCTATGGGATTTTTGGGTTCTGGCAAGGGGAAGTTGCATTGGAGATACATTTATTTTGGGTTTCGAGGGATATAGTTATGTGGTTTGCCATCACTTCTGCGTGTAGTTATTTTTAGCCATTCTGGTGAAAGAATGACTTCTAGGAAAACTGCTGCCCACTGGGCTGACACACCCAACTTTGTGAAATATTCATTTCAGGGCCAGAAGTAGCATCACAGTAGGAATGTGCCTGGTAGTGTCTGATACAAATAGCAGGTGGGTGGTGTAGAAGGAGCATGATTAGAAATGTCTTTTAAAAAGTCAGGTGTGAAAATTTTTGAAGGGAGGGTTTGGTTTTCATTAAGCCTCATCAGAATGGAAGTTCTCCCCGTCAGGATTATTTTTGATAGTGCTGTGTGCAATTTCTTTTTTATCATAAGATATCTCATTTTAATTGTTCAACATTAAGTAAAACCAAACTATTTTCTGGACATATCCATATATAGCATTAAAAGAAAGAAATAAGTACTATACACAAAATCTATGATGGTGGCTATCTCTCAGAATGCTGTATACAATTATAAATGTATCATACATTTTCTNCAGCAAGTGCCCTCCTCAATGCCCCGTGCCCATTTAGCCCAACCCCCCACCCCCAGCCCCTCCAGCAACCCTCAGTTTATTCTCTGTATTTAATAACCTCTTATGTTTTGTCCCCCACCCTGTTTTTACATTATTTTTGCTTCCCTTCCCTTATGTTCATCTGTTTCGTATCTTAAATTCCACATATGAGTGAAGTCATAACACATTTTTTTTTGAGGGGAATTCAAACTTATTAAAATTACCATGTGGCAGGGCAGAATCTGTAAGCAATACTAGCACCGTCCACACGTCTGTAGGTGAGCTTGCGTGTTTCACCCATTCCAAAATGTTGCATTGTACCTTTAAGATACTAATGTACATTGCTTTACTAAACTCTAGTGGTTCCAGATGAGAAGGCACACAGAATTGCGACTGGTTTAGCAAACAGCCAGGAAAAAAAGAAATCAAGAAACAAAACTACATATGTTTAACATATGTTGTGTTAGAGTAATTTGATTTCTACTGTTATTGTACCTCAATATAATATAGTGGCAAATTAAAAATATGTTTTACTTTTCTTATGTATGCCTTAAGATTAATACTGTATAACTTTTCAGAATATGCAGACAAAAATATAGGAGAAATAGAGGTATGTCACGAGGTCAATTATAATTGTATATGTATTTTTCTGGATTTGATGATGTTTGTGGTATTAGATTTATGAATTTTTAATTTTTTGTGATTTAATCTTTTCACTCCAAATAAAGATCCATGCCCAATTTAATTTTGTTTGTATAACTTTTACTTTTTTAAAAGATTAAAAAACTTTAATTTTTAAAATTTATTTTGAGAGAGAGAGAGGAGACAGTGAGAGAGAGTGAGCGAGCATCTGAGTGGGGTAGAGGTGGAGAGAGGGAGAGAAAATCTCAACCAGGCCCCATGCTTTTAGTACAGAGCCTGATATGGGGCTCAGTCTCACAAACCATGAGATCATGACTTGAGCTAAAATCAAGAGTTGGATCCTTAACCAACAGAGCCAGTCAGGTGCCCCTAACTTTCACTTTTTTTAAAAGAAGACCCTCAAATTGTAAAAACCTCAGGTCCTCAAAACCTGGATTTGCCACTGTGTGCAATGTCAGAAGATGTATAATAGTCACAGTTACCTGTAGCTTACAGTATTCTATATCTTAAACCCTGGATTGAAATTTCTTATGTTTAATGCATTTGGTATTCTAAAGAATTAGAAATGAAGACTCCCACCTGTAACCAACCCCCCCATCATTGCAATCCATCACATTCTTCTTGAAATTGGGAATATCAGTAATGGGCGGCAGGGAGTGGTGATGGGTGTAAGTCTTGTTTTTCTTCTCCAGAGGGGTTGTTTTTGAATATCAGCTCTTTTAGACATATATGTTGCCAAACGGGACAAGGGAAAGATGGCAGGGCATCAGAAGCTGGTCTCCCCCAGCCTAGAGCTTTAGAAGCTGACACAGGAGGGCTGGTGATAGCTGGGTCCAGGCTGTTAAAAAGACAACAACCAGAGGAGAGGCAACATAGAAATGGTAGCTTGCACAATGGGAGAGAGATATGTTTATATTGATTTTAGAGTGTGTTGGGGGACTTTTCTACCAACAAAGGAGCTGGCAGATGCCATTTTCCTCCCCCGCTACCCAGCATAAACACAGAGCCACCTGCTGCATAGACACGTGTTGCCTAATCTGCTAGCAGTGTGCTCTGCCCATGAGTTTTCCCAAGCACTCGCACCCTCCAAGCCTGCTGGCCTTGGCCCTGGGCTCAGCACAAATTTTGTTAATGCTCTGCATGCCCCAGTGCCTCTCCAAGCATTGCCCCAATGGCCGCGGAGCTTCAGGGGATCCAGCCTAGGACTAATGGGTCAGCATAAATTTTGCTAATATCACCACCTGGCCCCTGGGCCCTTCTGCAGTCACCGCTCCTCAGAGCCAGCCTTCCTGGGTCTCACTGACACCACGGAGAGCAAGTGGAGCTTATAACAGGCAAAGAGTCAGTGCAGACATCTAGGCTGATAGCAGGATGCAAGCAACCACATAGGAGATTGCCTTGAAGTGCCAGGTTCTGGTGAACTGGGGACACTGCCCTGAAGGACACTGCAGGACCTCTTTTTCATCAGAGGAGTAGATGTAGCCGACTTTTCTAACACAGAGAAACAGACATAGAGAGGTACATAAAATGAGGAGACAGAGAAATATGTCTCAAATGAAAGAAAAGGACAAAATCACAGAAGGAGATCTAAGTGAAAGAGAAGTAAGTAATTTGCCTGATACAGAATTTAAAGTAATGATCATAAAGATCACTGGACTTCAGGAAAGGGTGGAAGATATCAGTGAGACCCTTGACAAAGAGATAAATAACGTATCAGAGATGAGAACCCAATAAATGAAATTAAAAGTACACTAGATGCAATAAATAGTAGGCTACAGGAAGCAGAGGAACATATCAGTGACCTGGAGAATAGAGTAATGGAGAGCCATCAAGCTGAACAGGTGGGAGACAAACAAATACTGCATAATGAGAAGGGACTTAGAGAACTCAGTGACTCCGTCAAACATAATAATATGTGCATTATAGGGACTAGATACAGAAGAGAGAGAAAGGGGAGCAGAAAATGTGTTGGGAGAAAAAATAAAGGAAAACTTCCCAAATCTGGGGAGAGAAACAAAGATTCAGAGTCAGGAGGCACAGAGATCCCCCAACAAATGCAATCCAAGGAGGTCCACACCAAGACACACAGTAAATAAAATGGCAAAAAATAGTGATAAAGGAAGAATTTTAAAGATTGCAAGAGAAAAGAAGCCAGTTACTTACAAAGGAAACTCCATTAGGATATCAGTTGATTTTTTAGTAGAAACTTTGCAGGTCAGATAGGGATGGCATGATGTATTCAGAGTTGTCAAAGGAAAATAATCTACAGCCAAGAATACTTTATCTAGCAAGGCTGATATCATCCAGAAGAAGATGATAGGAGAGATAAAGAGTTTCCCAAACAAGAATTGAAAGAATTCATGATCACTAAACCAGACCTATAAGAAATGCTAAGAGGGATTCTGTGAATAGAAAGCAAAATACATAAGTAAAAGAAGATAGGAAGCACAAAAGCAACAACAACAACAACAATAATTAAGCATATCTGTAAAAATCAGTTAAGAAAAGCATAAAATGAAAGAAGGTAAAATATGATACTAAATATCGAAACATGGATGGGAGAGGAGTAAACAATGAGTTCAAAACTAAGCAAGCATCGGCTTAATACATATTACTATATGCAGAAGATATTATAGATAAACCAAATGGTAATCACAAATCAAAACATAGTAATGGATATGAAAAAAATAAAGAATAAGGAATCTAAGCATATCACTAAAGAAAACAACCAAATAGTGAAAGAGAAGAAAGGATCAGAGCAAAACTACAAAAGCAATCACAAAACAACAAAATGGCAATAAATACATATTTATAATTACTTTGAATATAAATGGATTAAATGCTCCGATCAAAAGACACAGAGTGACAGAGTGGATAAAAAAACAAGACCCATCTAGATGCTGCCTACAAGAGACTCATTTCAGACCAAAAGACACTTGCAGAATAAAAGTGAAGAGATGGAGAAACATTTATCATGCAAATGGATGTCAAAAGAAAGCCAGACTAGCAATACTTATATCAGGCAAAATAGTCCTTTAAACAAAGTTTGTAAAAAGAGACAAAGTAGGGCATTATATAATAGTAAAGGGGACAATCCAACAAGAAGTTATGACAATTGTAAATATATATGCACCCAACATGAAAGAACCCAAATACATAAAACAATTAATAACAAACATAAAGGAACTAATTGATAGTAACACAATAATATTAGGGGTGCTTTAACACCCCATTTAAGTGATTGGATAAATCACTTAAACAGAAAATCAATCCATCGTAATACAGAAGAAACACATTCTTTTCAAGTGCACATGGAACATTCTCCAGAATAGATCACATATTAGGCTATAAAACAAACCTCAATAAATTAAAAATGACTGAAGTCATACCATGCATCTTTTCTGGCCACAATGCTATGTAATTAGAAATTAACTACAAGAGAAAATCTAGAAAGACCACAGATACACGGAGGTTAAATAACAACAAATGTTCAACCAAGAAGTCAAAGAAGAAATTAAAAAAAAGCACATGGAAACAAATGAAAATGAAAACACAAAGGTCCAAAATCCTTGGGATGCATATAAAGCAGTTCTAAAAGGGAAGTTTATAGCAATACAGGCCCATCACAAGAAGCAAGAAAAATCTGAAATACATAACCTAACCTTGTACTTAAAGGTTAAACCTTCTACTACAAATACAAGAACAAACAAAACCCAAACTCAGAAGAATGAAGGAAACAATAAAGATTAGGGCAGAAATAAATGATATAGACACTTTTAAAAAGCAAGGACAGATCAACGAAACCAGAAGCTGGTTCTTTGAAAAGATTAACATCATTGATAAACCTCTAGCCAGACTCATAAAAATATAAATAAATAAAGAGAAAAAACTTAAATAAGCATGCAAAAGAATGAAACAGAACCACTTTCTTATACCATACACAAAAATAAACTCAAATGGATTAAAGACCTCAGCGTGAGACAGGCATAAAAATCCTAGACTACAGCACAGGCAGTAATTTCTCTGAGATAGACTATAGCAACATTTTTCTAGATATGTCTCCCGAAGCAAGGAAAACAAAAGCAAAAAATAAACTATTAGGGCTACATCAAAATAGAAAGCTTCTGCACCACAAAGGAAACTATCAACAAAACTAAAAGTCATTCCACTGAATGGGAGAAGATATTTGCACATGACATATCCAATAAAGGTGTAGTATCCAAAATATATAAAGAACTTCTACAACGCAACACCAAAAAAACCCAAATAATCCAATTAAAAATGGGCAGAAGACATGAACAGACATTTCTCCAAAGAAGACATATAGATGAACAGACACATGAAATGATCCCCAACATCATTCATCATCAGGGAAATGCAAATCAAAACCATAATGAGATATCACCTTACACCTGTCAGAATGGCTAAAATCAAAAACATAAGAAACAACAAGTATTGGTGAAGATGTAGAGAAAAAGGAACCCTTGTGCACTGTTGGTAGGAATGTAAACTGGTACACCCACTGTAGAAAATAGTATGAAGGTTCCTCAAAAAGTTAAAAATAGGGGCACTTGGGTGGCTCAGTTGGTTGAGTGCCCAAATCTTGATTCAGGTCATGGTCCCAGGGTCGTGGGATTGAGCCCTGTGTTAGAATCCAAGCTGACAGTGCAAAACCTGTTTGGGATTTTCTCTCTCCCTCTCTCTGCCGTGCCCCTGCTTGTGTGCACGCTCTCTCTAAAAATAAATAAATAAATATTAAAAAAAAAAATAGAACTGCCCTACTATCCAGTAATTGCACAACTTGGTATTTATTAACAAAACACAAAAACACTAATTCAAAGGGATACATGCACCTTTATGTTTACAGCAGCTTTATTTATAGCCAAATTATGGAAGCAGCCCAAGTGTCCATCAACAATGAATAGATAAAGAAGAAGTGGCATATATATACACAATGGAATATTATTCAGTCATAAAAAAGAATGAAATCTTGCCATTCGCAACAACATGGATGGATTTAGGGGGTATGATGGTAAGGGAAATAAGTCAGTCAGAGAAAGACAAATACTGTATAATTTCACTCATATGTGGCATTTAAGGAAAACAACAAAAATAAACAAAGGAAAAAAGAGAGAGACAAACCAAGAAAACAGACTCTTAACCATAGAGAACAAACTGATGGTTCCCAGGGGTGAGGTGGGTGTGGGGATGGGTGAAATAGGTGATGAGGATTAAGGAGTATACTTGTTGCGATGAGCCCTGGGTAATGTAGGGAACTGTTGAATCACTGTGATGTATATCTGAAAGCAATACAACACTGTATGTTAACTACACTAGAATAAAAACAAAATTAAATTAGAAAACAAAAAAACAAAGATGGGCTGCCCTTTCCAGGGTTTGGAGGGTACTCTGCCTTGTTTGGTATTGTGAGTCCAGTGTGTCTTTAGTCTTATACTTAGGAGCCTGTGCTGATGTGACTGTCCCTGACGCTGCCTGGCAAAGGCGAAGGAAGTCATTAAAAATATACACAGGGACGTTTTACTAGAGTTAGGGAGAAAAATTGGCTACATCTTTGGGATATTATGCATAGAAGTTGGGCTGGAGACCAGAAGATTCCAATGGACCAGCCAATTGCCACCAGTCAGAGCAAATGTCAGGCATTATCCTGCAGGGCGCAGCCCCAGGTGGAGTTTAGTGGCTGTTCAGTGAAAACCATCAGCTAAGTTCTTCCCACCACTCATCATGTCTCCTTGCTGCTATCATCTGTGGACCAGAGGAGAGGTGGGGATGAGAGACTGACTGGAGATGGGGGCAGGTACTGTCCCAAAACTGCACTAATAACATCACTTTAGCTGAAAAATCGCTTTATTGCATCAGCTATATCTGAAATTAGCCACGTTAAGTTTTCCACAATTCACAGAGTCAGACACTTGGAATCCAGACTGTATATTTGTGAAATAAAGAATGTCTCATCCTCTCTCCAAGTTACACTAACTTGTATCCATTTGTTACGTTTGCTTGTGAAATACAACCTGCAGAATCCAACTAGGTCACTCGCAGTACCACTAAATGAAGATAGTAGCATTAACAAAATATGAAAATGTAATCTATTTCCCCAAAATAATCTTGAGAGAAAGATAAAGTGGAAGGCCTCACACTTACTGATTTCCAAACACACTACAAAGCTACAGTAATCAAAACAGTATGGTACTGACATGGAGTCAGACGTATAGACAATGGAACAGATCAGAGAGAAATAAACGGAAATAAGCCCTCATGTATATGGCCAAACGATCTTCAAATGATTGTATGCCGGGGCCACAGATGGGGAATGGACAGTCTCCTCCACAAGTGGTGCTGAGAAACTGGATGTCCATATGCAAAAGAATGAATTGGACCCTTACCTTGCCCATATATAAAAATTAATTCAAAATGGATTAAAGACCTAGGGCGCTTGGGTGGTTTCGTCAATTAGGGTTCTGGCTTTGGCTCAGATCATGATCTCTTGGTTTGTGAATTTGAGGCCCACCTCAGTCTCTATGCTGACAGCCTGCTTTGGGATTCTGTGTCTCCCTCTTTCTGCCCCTCCCCTGCTCACCCTCTGTCTCTGAAAAATAAATAAACATTAAAAATTTTTTTAAAATGGATTAAAGACCTAAAGACAAGACCCTACACATGTTATAAAACTGCTAGAAGAAAACAAAGGGGAAAACCTTCATGATATTGATCTTGGCAACGATTTCTTGGATATGACACCAAAAGCACAGGGGACAAAATAAAAAAAAATAGATAAATGGAACTACATCAAAACCTAAAAACTTGGATGTAGCAAAGGAAACAATTGACAGAGTGGAAAAGCAGCCGTTGGAGCAGGAGAAAATATTTGTGAACCATGTAACTGATAAGTGTCTAGTATCCAAATATACAACCTAAATAATCCAATTACAACATGAACAAAGAACTGAAATAGACATTTCTCCAAAAAAAGATATCCAAATGGTCAACAAGCAAATGAAAAGATGCTTAGCACCAGCAATCATCAGGAAAATGCACATCAAAACCACAACGATAAAGGGCCAGTAACTATGTTTAGGTAACGAAATATCACCTCACATCTATTAGGATGTCCGCTATAAAAAACAAACAAACCAAAAAAGCAAGTATTGTCAAGAAATGTGGCGTATGCATACAATGGAATATTATCCAGCGTTTAAAAAAGAAGGAAATTCTGTCATATGCTCCAACACGGATGAGCTCTGAGGATATTATGCTGAGTGAAGTAAGCCAGTCAGAGAAGGACAAATATAAATCCACTTATATGAGATATCTACATTAGTCAAACTCTTCAAAAGTTCAATAGTGATTGCCAGGGGTTGGGGGGAGGGGGAATAAAGAGAGTTGTTCAATGAGTATAGAGTTTCAGTTTTGCAAGAATGAAAATTTCTGGAAATCTATTGCACAACAATGTGTATTCAGTTAATACTACTGTACTGTATGTTTAAAAATAGTTAAGATGGTAAATTGTATGTTTTGTGTTTTTTACCACAATAAAAAAATAGTGTATATTCTTTCAGTCTTTTTCTTAGCATAGAGTCTTTCTGTTAACCAGCAATTAAATTCACTTGGACTTGTGGCTTTGTGGGCAAATCCTGACTGAGGACGACAAATATTTTTTTAAATTAATTTATTTATTTTGAGGGAGAGAGACAGAATCACAAGCACAGAGCCGATGTGGGACTCAGGCTCATAAACTGTGAGATCATGACCTGAGCTGAAATTGACGGCTGCACCCTTAACCGACTGGGCCACGCAGGCAACCCAAGACAAATATTCTTTTTTTTTTCTAATATAATTTATTGTCAAATTGGCTAACATACAGTGTGTAAAGTGTGCTCTTGGATTTTGGGGTAGATTCCTGTGGTTCATTACTTACATATAATACCCAGTGCTCATCCCACCAAGTGCCTTTCTCAGTGCCCATCACCCACTTTCCTCTCTCTCCCATGCCCCCATCAACTCTCAGATTGTTCTCTGTATTTAAGAGTCTCTTATGGTTTACCTCCCTCCCACTCTGTAACTATTTTTTTCTCCCTTCCCTTCCCCCATGGTTTTCTGTTAAGTTTCTCAAGATCTATATATGAGTGAAAATATATGGTATCTGTTTTTCTCTGACTGACTTATTTCACTCAGCATAATACCTTCCAGTTCCATGCACATTGCTGCAAAGGGCAGGATTTCATTCTTTCTCATTGCCAAGTAGTATTCCATTGTATATATAAACCACATACTCTTTATCTGTTCATCAGTTGATGGACATTTAGGCTCTTTCAATAATTTGGCTATTGTTAA
Organism: Crocuta crocuta; assembly: GCF_008692635.1. Classification (NCBI taxonomy): domain Eukaryota; kingdom Metazoa; phylum Chordata; class Mammalia; order Carnivora; family Hyaenidae; genus Crocuta; species Crocuta crocuta. The sequence goes on from NW_027551572.1 coordinate 9,027,326, forward strand.
AAGCACTGCAGTAAACATTGGGGGTACATGTGCCCTTGTGAATCAGGACTCCTGTATCCTTTGGATAAATTCCTAGTAGTGCTATTGCTGGGTCGTAGGGAAGTTCTATTTTTAATTTTTCAGGAGCCTCCACACTGTTTTCCAGAGCAGCTGCACTACTTTGCATTCCCACCAACACTGCAAGAGGGTTCCCTTTTTTACCACATCCTCCCCAGCATCTGTTTCTTGAGTTATTAATTTTAGCCACTCTGGCCAGCATGAGGTGGTATCTCAGTGTGGTTTTGATTTGTATTTTTCGGATGATGAGTGATGCTGAGCATCGTTTCATGTGTCTGTTGGCCATCTGCATGACTTCTTTGAAGAAGTGTCTATTTATGTCTTCTTCCCATTTCTTTACTGGATTATTTGTTTTTTGGGTGTTGAGTTTGGTAAGTTCTTTATAGATTTTGGATACTAACCCTTTATCCGATAAGCCATTTGTAAATATCTTTTCCCATTCCGTTGGTTGCCTTTTAGCTTTGTTGATTGTTTCCTCTGTAGTGCAGAAACTTTTTATCTTGATGAGGTCCCAATAGTTCATTTTTTGCTTTTCATGTCCTTGCCTTTGGAGATGTGTTGAGCAAGAAATTGCTATGGCTGAAGTCAAAGCAGTTGTTGCCTGCTTTCTCCTCTAGGGTCCCCTGTCTCACATTTAGTTCTTTCATCCATTTTGAGTTTATTTTTGTGTTTGGTGTAAGAAAGTGGTCTAGTTTCATTCTTCTGCATGTTGCTGCCCAAGGCAAATATTCTTGATTGTTGATTTATTGTTCCTAGAAATGAAGTTCTTGTGATCCTCATTAAATTGTGTGGTGGCCAGAACCCCAAAAGCAAATGATCCATTTAAGAGCTACTAAATAATAGTCTGCAACATCTTTCTAAATAACACCTAACAGCACTATTAGCAGCGGTCAATATTTATTAAGCACTTACTAGTGTCAACAGCTGTGTCCTAAGAGCCTGACATATATTATGTCAGTTGATTTCCATAACAACTCAGGGAAATTGGACTTTGTTATTCTAATTTTTCTCCTGATAAAACTGAGGCTCAGAGAGATTACCTGACTTGCCCAAAGTTGCATAGTTTGTGACTTGCAGAGGCTAGATTCACTGATACTTAGTTTTAAAAGAAGAGATGATCTAGGGAGAAAGTATTAATAAACACTTTGGCTTAATAGCTTAATGGGAATAATCAAAAGAAGAAACTTCTAAGAAGACATGGAGTGTTGCTAATTTCATTGAGAGATTTGAGAACCTAGGACATTTGCTTCTTTTCCCAGAATATGTAGCTCAGAAAGTGATTATCATGTCAAGGACCTCATTCATAGTTTAGAGAGATAGCTCTGGACTTCCACACAGTTGTGTGACTGTTTCATCTATATGGTAAGCTATCAGTGCAGCTACTCTTGGTCTCTATTTTTTTTTTAATGTTTATTCATTTTTGAGAGACAGAGCATGAGTGGGAGAGGGGCAGAGAGAGAGGGAGAAAGGATCCAAAGCAGGCTCCAGGCTCTGAGCTGTCAGCAGAGAGCCCAAAGCGGGGCTCAAACCCATGAACATGAGACCATGACCTGAGCAGAAGTCAGACATTTAACTGACTGAGCCACCCAGGCACCCCTCTTTGTTTCTCACTTCACAAAGAGTCAAGCTTCAGCTGAAGAACCATTCCCCATGACTTTGTGGTCATCTGAGTATTTCAGGAACTGGTGGGAGGGATTGTGCCCAGAAAGAAGTGCCTTCCATATGGTAGTGATGGAAGTACAATGTGTGAGGGTCTTAGATACATTGTGCCATTGGGGGAGAGAATGTAGGGATCTTTTCCTGCCCCTGGTAGGCCCAGCAAACCAAAGAGCTGCCATATTTAAAAACCTTCTCCATGGCACCCCTCTATAACCAGTAGTATTGGATCCTCCTTTGGCTGCCCACTTACCTTGGGGAGGGACCTAGGGTGCGATGCATCCATGCAAAAGAAGGCAGGTAAAAGGAAAACCCAAGGAGAGTAGAGAAGCCATTGTCTCTGGATTTGGCCACCCCACTCAGGAGCACGTTAAGCTGCTCTATTTGGATGAATAAGGGCTTTTAGAGTTCATAATAAATGGATTGTGAATTTTATTCCTTTCTGTAAGTATTTAAGTTGCCTTAATATGTCTTTAAAGAGATAATTCAGTTAGCTTGGCATCTCAGTCTTGGGACCGTGAGATGCTGTCGAATACAAAGTCACCTTTCCTCTCCTGAGCTCCAACCTTCTCATGAAAGAAAAACTGCACAAAGTCCCAGTGCCTCCCACGAGGCTGAAATGCCCCAGCTGGGAAGGTTAATCATTTTCTAAGAGGAAATTTGATCAGAGAGTGAAACTATTCCATGGTCTTACCATGTTACACCCATTCCACACCCTTCCCGGAAATCTTATCTATGGGAGCAAAGTCCAAAGGACTTGAGCTTCTATGCCCCATCACCACTCCGGGTGAAGTCTGGGGGGAGGATGAACAGATAGAAATGGATTTCTATACTCGGGGCTTGTCTTTCTGGGGGTCAGGTGAGACTGCTGCCCTCAGTTGTTTTTATAACAGTGCTCCTCTCTGACTCAGCCTTACTTTGTGCCAATAAGAATAGTCCAGAAACATAATTAACGTCTTTGTGTTTAAGACATTTCATTTCAAAATGACTGGGTATACCAACATTGATGGCACTGAAATCATTAAAATCATGCAAATGCTTAAAGTAGATAGGCCTGGGAGATTATAGTTTCATTAGAGGAGAGGCTATAAAGTTAGACCTAGGTAATTACCTTTCCCATTAATGCTAGAAAATTCTGTGCTCCACTGAGAAGTGATCGTGGTGCATCGTGCCTTCTGTGCTTTTACATTCAAACTGCGGGGGCCTTTATTTCATCAGCACAAACTGCAAAGAAACAGCGGCAGCTTTTCCAGGTGTACTTTGCAAATTGGGGTTTAAATGTGGAACACATCAAATTAAAATTCAATATTAATTATTTTGTCTTGCTAGGAGTCTGAGTGGTTTAAAGCAGCAAGGGTAATTGTCTAATTCATTGTGTGTGTCTACAGCGAACTTAATCATTATGTCAGCTTCCTAATAAAAGGTTATTATAGAAACAAAGATCCCAATTTTACATATGGTAGGCAAGGGAGGATTCGAAGAGCGGGTCTCTAAGGTAGACTTGAGGATCTTGACAAATGATGCCCATGCTGTGATCAGATACTTAACAAGAAATCTCGTTATTAACTAGGCCTGTACAGATAATTAGCACTTGAGCTTCAAATTTTAAATCTGGCTTGAGATGTATAATTTATCAAAAGCCTTAGCTTGCTGTCAAAGTCCGATAATAAGGTAGTGTTATTGATGAATTGAGATTAAGAGCAGATTGAAGAGAAAATTAGGCCACTGGTTAGCCTGAAAGGTCTGATTTCAATATTTACAGTACTAATTCGGTATTATTTTGGTAAATGGATGTGGTCCCCAAGTGCTGCATGGTATAAAAGAGTAAACTATGCATCATTATTCTAACAGAAAAAGTATTGTTTACTGTGTAGCGGATTTTGCAGCACTAGCAGTCTGGTTAATAGGCTGCTTTATAAGATGAGTGTACCTGGTTTTTATTGCATGCATTTATTATAACCCATTCAGCACCTAGGGCTTTTAGGGAAAATTAGAAAATGTAGCTTCTTTACATTAAAAATGATATTACATTAGACTAATTGCTGCAGAGCCTGTCTTCCTGATTTAACTTACTTTCGTTTATCTCTTGGCATTGTCTTCCAAACATTCTTGCCGCTGGAATTGAGATAACTACCATTTTATATATTCAAGCTACATAAAATGAGCAATCTTTTTTTAATGATCTCTGGTAGCACTTCATTGCAAACGATCTTGGGGAGGGGGTGCGTGGGGGAAGGAATGAGATGTACCATGTAACATGTACCAATAAACCATCTATCTGTAGTGTCTCTTGGCTTGGAACCATATTCTGGGTACACTTATGTGACCCTTAGCAAGTTAAATCTTTTTGATGTATGTAATAAAATGTTGTTTGGGGGCAATAGCTGATTTCCAAAATTATATTAGGCATAACATAAGGCTGTGGCAAATTGTCTTCCTATTTTCCCTTGCTCCAGCTCACAAATGGGATTGGAAAGTGTTGGAGTGTTTTATTGTATATCACATCAGGTAGGAATAGACAGTATACTGCACCATAATAGATCTATATGTAGCTCATAGCAATATCTGCCCATGAAATAATAAAGCACGGGACTGTTGGTTTCCAGAAAATTGCTAGAAAATCCCTTGTAACATGTTATTGGCAGCAGCCCCTCTTCGCCAGTCTCCAGCTGTCCAGTGGGCTGTGCCAAGTCACAGCAGGACCTGAGGACTGTTTGCATTGAATGGTGGCACAGAGCTTTATGGTGATTTTCCTTGTATATTGTGAACTTGCAGACAAGCAGGCTTTCTGAGACTCAGCAGGAGCGTTCCAGTGTTTATGCTGAGGTGGTTAGCTAGTTGGCAAATCGCTATTATTTAGAAGTGTGTGGTAGGGGAAAATGTATTGCGTTATATTTTCTATCAATATCATCGTAATGCTGACCAATAACAGGCCTCCATTCAAGCTGACTTTTATCTTAGGTGTGATTAGATTGAGTGGAATTTAGTAGAGGCGTTTCTTTAGATGAGGTGGAGGGTTTTGTACCCCATGCCAGCTGCGTCTCAACCCGCATCTTGACTCAGCAATGTCTCCCCATCCTGCCTCCACAACTCCTGAAATAACATTAGTTTAGCATTCTGCTTTTAGAGGAAAAAGACTTGGTGTTTCAGCTGTTCCAATATACGTGTTGACTACTGACTAATGGATATTTATTCCACTTTATTGCTTTCTATAGGCAAAACTCAAACAAAAGGAATTGGATTTTGCTAATAGCAATGAGCAGCATTGGCATTTTTTGACAGCGGTGAGGATAATAATAACTCCACCCACAGAGATAAGACTTAGAGCTTTTCAAAGCCCCTTTACACATATCGCCTCTCCCTCCCCCCCATTCTCGAGTACGCCCCAGGCAGATTCGGGACTATAAAGCCCTTTGCTAGGTGGGGAGAAAACAAAACAAGGAAAAAGGTTCTAGAATTAGCTTCTGGCAGAGCTGGGAACATGATATTCTTTGAAGTTTCTGACTTTTGCCCTCTGTCCTTCCTCCTGAATAAAGAAGTTGTATTCTTCATAGTAATATTTCTTTTTTATCATTAAAGCTTACAGAAGTACTGCCTCTACAGGGCATTCATCCCGCATCTCTCTGAGTTTGATAAAACAGCCATCAAAAGCCCAGAGAATGGGTAGAAATGTGTTACTTAAAGTCTCTTCTTTGCGGGATCCCCATCTAATTGAAAGTATGCATTCTACAATTGTGCTTTGTGGGGCATCGCCCAATAGCCCACGGAAGTGCCACGGGGGGTAGCCCCGGCCTCCTGGGTATTAAAACCATTGATCAGTTATTAACTCCAGCAGTTCAGGTAGTGCATTCATTTAAAAAAAAAAAAATCACTTCCTTTTTTTTTTTTAAACCCATTCAGGGAAGGTGGTGACAGAGACAACAGTGCTGGAATTAGAACTCGGGGGTTTCCCTTCTCTGATGTCGACATTACTGGGCCCTGTAGCTTTGTGGCTTTTTAAAAATTCCCATGTGCCACCCCACTACTTCCCCACACTCAGAGCTCTATGCCAGGTTGCTTTCTCCAGGGCTGGTTCAGTGAGGCCACATTCACTTGGGGACCTTAGTGGAAGGGAGGGAGGTGGGTGTCCTAAAATGAGAGCTCCTTCCTCAAACGTCCCGGCTCCCAAGCTTCAGTCTGAGGGGCTAAGTCTGAGCTTGTAAATAAACCATACTGAGCAGTTTAACGGCAGTCATGTGCCGCAGAATAAAATTATTTTCTTCCGTTTCAAATAGGACTAGGAACTATCACGAATAAATTACACATGCATGCGGGACAGGTTGTTACACACGGCAAAGACGTAAGTGATCATCCATGATTACAAGGTGTGAACAGGAATTTGTATGTCATATTGAGCTCACAGGTACCAGATTTTTTGCTCCACACGCAGGGGTTCCTCTGTGCTATGAGCTTCAGCTAAAGGTGAGGAAAGGATTGTGCTCCGAGGAGGAGGCTCTGTGTGCGCGTGTGCGGGTGCGGGTGCGCATGTGCCGCACATGTGTGTGCATGTCTGTGCCTTGCGGGAAAGGAGAGAAGGAGGAAGGTGGGAGAAATAGCAATTTAGTTTGCAAAGAAAACTAATGGAGAAGAAAACAAGTATGAGGATGTTAATAAAACCAATAACAAAGTAGTCAAGAATGTACCGTGTCTGTAAAGTTTTTGAAGAATTTTATTCTATTCGCAGTATTTTTGTTTAATAAGATGTATTATGTTAATATGCCAGTTAAGGGTCATGGCTATTTCAAGTCCAACCACAAAGACATTTTTCACCTGGCATGTGATGAGCTTTGCTTTTTCAGAACAGTGCGGATCAGGTAGAAGTTTTGAATACTTTTAGAGAAAATATGTAAAATAAATAGTTATCGCATTCATGTTGCCCCAGTTCTTTTAAAAATCTGTTTTAGAAGTAGATGGAAAATAAAGAGGAAAAACACCAGGCATTCTCAGAAAAGATCCCTTTCCCAAATGAATGCAGATCTATGGTACATGTAGTATCATATAATACCTTTTGTATTATAGTTGTAATAGAAACTCTAGCCATTTCGTCTTTTAAGCTGTCAAACTAGTTTCAATATACACATTGAAAAATTCATCCAAGATGTTGGAGAGGTAATCATTTGGTCATTATAAATAAAGTTGTCCTTTATGATTTGAAATAAAAATTTTACTTTAAGCATTCAGAGGTTCTAAACTAGTACCTTTTAATTTAAATTAAGCACATTGCCTTTGAAGGGTCCTGCAAAAGCCTAGTTATTTATTAAACGCTACCATAGTATTTAAAAAAAATTTTTAATGTTTTATTTATTTCTAGGAGGGAGAGAGACAGCGTGAGCAGGGGAGGGTCAGAGAGAGAGGGAGTCACAGACTCTGAAACAGGCTCCAGGCTCTGAGCTGGCAGTCAGCACAGAGCCGGACGCGGGGCTCGAACCCACGAACCGCGAGATCATGACCTAAGCGAAAGTCGGACGCTTAACCGACTAAGCCACCCAGGCACTCCTAAACGCTACCACAGTATTTAAAAGCGACACAGTATTGTTTTTAAAGTTGGACATATAAAGTGTATAATGTACTACCTAACTCTCAGAGAGATCGGGACGTTGTGGCTGTTTTGCCCTATTTGATCAATAAGTACTTCTGTAACGGCAATGCCACATTTATCCCTGTTGCCTGTTATCTACCGGAAAGGCATTGCCCTAAAATTACAGAAGGTCCCGTATTGTTTCTCTTGTCATCTGTACCGCCTTCTTATTTAGGAATCTTGTCATACAACCGGAAAGGACAGTAAACAGACACATTTACTTTCACAAACTGATTCATCACACGGAAAACTTGTCAATGTTGTCGCTTTCGGCTCTACTAGAACCAAAGGAGCTGAGCAGAAGCCGACCCAGTTTCTAGTCATTGGCGTCAGGCTGCACGTTCACTGCCAGAGTCTCACCAATAGGGGTCCCCAGTGTACCACAGAACTATTCACAACCACTCCGTGATGATTATTTACAGTACGCGTACATGAAGACAGAAGCAAAGGGGCAGAACAGATTTATACGGGCTGGGGCTGATACTGGAATTATTCAAGGAGTGAAAAGGTGACGTCACAAGATATAAGTGATGAGGAGAAGCAAAGACGTGTCTAGGTTTGGTGTGAGAACACCTATAACCTAACTGCAGACACAACCTGACTGTTCCTCACATTGAGGAAAGAACACTCCGACAGCTTCAGTGGTTTTTCCAAATATTTAAATGTGTCTTTGTTTAGGTGAAACATCTAAAAGAGTGAGTAAATTTCTCTATTCTCACTGGAACCTTTTGGGAACGAGTTGACACTGTCTAAAATATCAACCTTAAAACTGGTTCATAATAATGTTTTATCAATGTATTTGCATTTTAGTGAGATTGTAGGTGTTTGAACTTGTCTTTCCTCACTTTTAAAAAGAGATGATTAGGGTAAGAAAATCCAGGAAGCACGATTACAATTTCATCATAATTGAATATAAAATTTAGACCATATTTAGAAACAGCAATACAGGTTCATGATATATAAAGCGTGTCATAACATACTCTCTTCTTATGCATCATGGAATTCCTTTGTGCCATCCATTCTGTGAAAGAGCCGTTTTCTAAACCCTTGACTAAGAAGTTAAGACATTCTTTGCAGTTTGAGGGTTAGCTCTCTCTGCAAGGCAAAGATATCTAAGGCGACAGATAGTCAAAATGCCTTTCTCATCATTCATTTATTCATTCAACAAACATTTACTCACTCATGCTTTGTGGGGTCACTGAGTCCCTAGAGGAAAATGGCTCTCTTTAGGGTCTGTAGTCTGGTATATAATAAAGAAAAAACACTTTTAATAGCAAAGGAAGGAGCTAACACTGAGGCAAAAGTATGATCTTGTGAGAGGGAAAAAGATTAAGCAATTAATTCTGAGGGAGGGAGTTGAGTGTGTTCAAAAGATGAGTTGGCCTTTGAGATGAGCTTGAGCGAAGTTTAGGATTGTGATGGTCAGTGTTGAGGAGAACATTTCATGCAAAGACTTGCAGATTGTTCATGGAATGACAAGTTATGTGCAGAAATGGAGTGAACTTTGTGAGAGTGTTGGTTTGTTCTTCCTGAGAAGGGAGAATGGGTGAAGCTCTAAAGGATAAAGACAACCCTGGTGAAGGTGAATTGAATTTAGAGTTCAAGGTTATGATGGAGAAGAAAGGAACCCAGGCAAATACAGAATATCAGTTTCCAGGAACCAGAGTCAAGAAGCTTAGAGGAATCATCAAAAATGACCTCATTGCAATGAAGCACATAGGTGTGTGAAGGCTGACCCAGGTGCCCTGTGACCAGCATCACTGTGATCCATTTCATTTCCCCACATTTGGGTGTGGCCAAACTGCTTCATTTAGGCTTGGAAATGGGACAATGACTATAATCCATTTGTGTCACCTTAACTCGCTGGATGAATTAGTTAGGAGATAGTCTCTTTGGTCTTCCCCAGATTAATTTTTTATCTATAAAATGAGAGATTGTATCACATTATAGCTGAGGTCCCCACCGGCTCTTAAGGATCTTGTGCCTCAAAGCAAGTTTGAAGACACCGTTAGGTATACCCCACAAGACAAAGGAGTTGAGAAGAGCTGCATCTTTTAAAGGAAATACCATCAAGGGTACTTAGGAAACGCTCTCGTTGCTCATGCATGCAAGACAAAAGCCACTGAGAAATAACACGACGAAATGAAAGCCAAAGAGCCCAAGTTCAAAAACAATACTGCAAGATGTGAAAATGAGACTCAGACATTAGAGATGAATATTATGGAAGATTCTAGGCTCCCTGAGATCATCTGAATGAATGCTGCAAGACTGCATTTGGGCAAAACTAATTTCTTATATAATCTCCTTTCGGTTAGCCTTTTGCTTCAGTCAAAATTATGTTGCTAATATAGGGAAACAAATGAGGATGAGTGACTAAGTCTAACTTGATGGATCACAGAGGGCTTCCCAGAAGAGAGAATCCTCGGGTCCTACTACTAAGGAACTGTGTGGCTCTATACGCAGAAAGTGGATGGAAGGGCACTTTGAGTTAAAGGTCCAGCATGATCAGAAAACAACCAGAACCATGGAGACGTCTTAGAATTGATGAGTTACATTCAGAAGTAGAGGAAACCGACTTGGGTGGATGGATAAAGAGAAGATTTTTCTAACTCAGTATTGGCTAGGCAGATGGTCTTCAATCAGTGTCAGTTATCATTCTGTAATATCCTTGAAATTCTTGGGGTCTTAAATGATTGAATGGCACCAAGAGGGTGAGACAAAATGACAAACACAATTCACAGTCTTATAACCTTCCAAGTTGTAAAACTGGCTAGTAATAGTTGTGGTAACCCGGAATAGGAATATACATAGGTAATGTATGTGGGGAAAGAAATCTCAAATGAAATTTAGAAAATGATTCTCTGTGTACATTAGACAGGAAATGATCTGGGGTTATAAAGTTGAACATAAATCAATAGCATCTTTCTATATATTCTGAGGGCCATGTGTTGGGGTCTCCTAAAAGGTGAGAGAGCTTTGAAATAAGCTTCTTTTGCTATGCCGTCCCAAATTCTTTAGTTCGAGGTATAAGACAGACACAGCACTTGGCAATTTCTACTCTTCGGTAAACACTCTTATGGAGAAATATGGATATAAAGCCATTATAAGTTTGTAACTCAATTTGTTTAAGCCAACATTGATTGTAAATACCACAGATGCTCTTATAAAATTCAACAGTGTTTAGTCTGGAATGGGGGTGAAGTTGGAAAATGGTATGAAACAAGAAATAGATACAATGCATTAGATTACTTTCAGTTTATGCAAAGTAGAAAGATGTAAATAAATGGAAGTATCAAAAATGACTAAAGGCATAGAAAATAGGTCCTTGAAAGAATACTATATCCATTGTGCTTATCTAGCTTAGAGAAAGGAGAATGAAAGTATGTCATAATTATGCTCTATAGAAAGGATTTTAATAAAACTAGTGATCAGTTTTAGCTCTTTACCTGATTAGATTTAATGTGAAACATCCTCAGATTACAGAATTATAGACACTGAAGTTAATTGAAAGTATGCTGATTTTGGTAATAGAAATGATTATTAAGTATAATCATTGGCCCAGGATAATGCCTGGGTGTCAGACTGACTCACTGAATTTTAGCTCTTCCACTCAGTAACTGTGTACTTAACCTCTCTGAGCAAAGTGACCTAACTTTTCTGGGCTTCCATATTTATATCAGTAAGGTGGAGATTAAAAAAAACAACAACCCAATTTTCATCTCAAAGGGTTTTGTGAAGATAAGATGTATTAACAAAACAGAAGGACTCAGAACAATTCTGAAACATAATAAATACTCAGTAACAATGAGCTCTTATTACTATTACTTGAGCATAATTTATGTGTTCATTGCCTATCTATTGATTGATAGCCACAATCAATAGCCACAGCCAGTGCTGCCAGATTTTTATCTGAGTATTTTAAAAAATAAAGGCAATCATTCTTTTTGGCACGGCTTTGAGCCTTGCTGGAATTATATACTGCCTTGCTCACAGTCCTTTCTTAAACAGGAGCACGGTAGATGTGCACAAAATACTTCTAGACATTGTAAGGCAAAATTAAATAACAAATACACTTGACAACTCAGTGTGGAAATAGTTCTGATAATTAATCGAAGGCAAAGAATGCATTTGATGGGCAGCTGTACGTCTCTGATTGCCAAACGAGCAGAGGGACAACTATCCCAAAGCTAAGGATGTTTTGAAACTGGAGCCCAGCCCCAGAGTCAGTGACAATGTACAGTGGTTGATGAGTTAGTTCTAGAGGCTTCTGAATTTTAATGATGCTGGAGATGATATTGTGTGTCCTTCAGCTTGTTAGAGTGACACCAGCACTCCATAAATCATAATACCTGTGTATTGTAAAATCAATAGCAAAGTGCTATCTCAGCGCTAACCCTTAATAAGTTTTCCAGTGCTCGAACAGCTTAAACTTTGCCGTAATGCTATTGGACCTAGAGGTTAGGATCAGAGCATGCTTAATTTGTTTTGTAATAGAGACTTTTCACTAATGAAGGACCGATTAGTTAAGCTTTGGTTGCCACTCTGGTGATCAGTTGGCAGAACAGCTTCTGCAATTAAACTCGTGTATCTCTGTCCTGAAGCAAAAAAGCAGGCTTAAACAGTCAATAAATGTTAATCCAGTCACAACCTGTCTCTGCCTTTGAAGGCTGCCCATGAGGGTTTTTTTCCCCCCACATCACATTTTTTTTTCATCTTGGTTTAAATGTGGTGGTCCCCATGGAGTCGGGATGTGGCGTACATGACCTCCCGCGGTTCTGTAATAAGATCTGGCATGCTAACAACATTGTCTACAGATCTGTCATATATAGGTCTGTCTGTCCCCCCCCACCTCATCGTCTTGTCTCTTTATCCAAGGTTGAAGAATAAATGAGCGGTTGAAACCCATGAGACCTCCAGAAGAAATTGGCTAAATGTGTATGCAAAAAGGAGGGTCTGCTTTGTGTTGTCGCTAAGACATGTATTATGGCCTCTCTCTCCCAAGTCAGGATGGTGCAGGGAAGCCTTTTCCTTATTTGCTTTTATTGCAGTGAATGTGGGTTGTAATTGTCATATCCGTGCTAGGAAGTGAGAGCTCAGGGCAGAGCCAGCAAGCAAGATGAAAGTTCAAAATAATTTCCAGGGGAGGAGGAGAGGGAAAAAGCGGAGGGGGGAGGGAGAAGGAAAACCTGGAAAAGAAAAAAACTCTCAAAACTGCATAATGCTTCCCATGTTATCTGTGTTCTCAAGCAAAATTCCAGATATTTTCTATTGTTTTTGTATTACTCTTTCACATGAGAGAGAGGAGTGAAGACTGATAGCCAGAGAGGAAAGTAGCTAGTACAGATGGTGCTCCACAGACGTGTGCATGAACGAAAGAGAGTGGTCTGAAAATGTAAATGTTTTCTGTTGGAGCGAGGACCACATGCTTGGGAAATCAGTGACATTTGTTTATTTCTCTCCCTAAGTAGGAGCTTGTGTTCCGCAGGGCCTGCGTGGAGACCATTTTACTTTATGTAATTCAGCCTGTGATCTTGATTGGAGGATTCAAAGTTGGTGGCGGGAAGGTGGTACAGAGGGAGTGAGCGGGTAAGAATGCAGAGAGGGAGTTTTCTGGGAGTTGCCAGGGTGGGGTGGCAGTACTGAAAAAATGATACAATGAGCAAATCAAAAGAGTGCAAATCCGAATAGGGAGGTGTCAAATTTAACTTGCCCTTAACCTGGGTTTTCACGTCTTTTGTTTGGCACACTAGCAATTTAATGATAAAATTTTGCCTTTTAAAATAAGGTAAATTAGTACTCACCAGAGTCTTAATCTAATGATGCTTTTCAAACTTTCTGTAGCTGAAGAGCTCTTTTATATGGGTCTTCTTCCTGGAATGCAAACACTTGGATAAGATCTAATAGCTCGAGCAGGCAGGAATGAACTCATTTGTCTTAGAAGAACCCCCCGCCCCCCATGATTCCTCTGTGATTCATTGTTTTTTCCCACTTTCAAAGCACTATAGAATATACACAAATGTATTAACCCTGCCTTAATAAAGGCAGGCCCTTTCAATTATTCAATCATTCAGTCAACAAATATTTATTGAGTGTTTACTATGTGCTTCTTACCAAGCCAGGTACAGAAGAAACAATGTAAAATAAGACAAGCATGGTCTCTGCTCTTGGTCCTATGCTTGCTGTTGGGAAATCTAACGTATACAAAGAAATACATTTGAAATAAAAAAACAACGAAATCAAACACAAATATATTGATTCAGAGCACTGAAGGCAAAGAATAATTAGCATTACTCAAGTAATGTATGACCCTAATGGACATTGAGCCACATGCTGTAAGCCTGAAGTCATTCAGTTAATGGTGTCTTTCTGAGCTCTCATTCTGTAGAAAGCACTGTGTCAGGTACTGTGGATGATTGTCAAGAATGTCAAAGATATTCAGCTCTCAAACTTTATAGTTTTATTTTTCTCCCCCAAGAACACAAGATGGAACATATATGGCAGAAAATTTGTAATCAATTAAAGAGGTGTAATATACATAAAATATACATAGACCTCATTTTCTCGTTTTATATTATACATGTTTTGCCGCACCGTTGGTTGTAAGTAGAATCATTTGAAATGCACGATTTAAAGGAATCCTACTGTGATTCTGGTTTCTAAGAAGAGGAGAATCTTTTTAGTGTGGATACATTCCTATAAATATTTTGTTCTCTGCATCTGAATTTTGGTCAGTTGGGTTTCCTGAATAGGGCTGAATGGACAGATGTGTGTACATGCATGTATAAAAGCCTCTTAGTGAGTCTGAGTAACCAAAGAGGCAGGGAATGCAAAGTGACCCTGTCAGGGAATTTTTAGGGCAGAGCTGACTCTGTAGCCAGTGGTCAGTGAGGGTCACTTTCTCCCGGACTTTGCACATTCCCCGTGCTACCTCACAGCTCCACACCAAGGACTGTCATTCTGAGTTAGCGGCAGGGAGCAAGCAGGAATGGAGAGAAGGAAATCAATATCATCATCAGTGTTGTTTAACATTTCTTTGTTAAGCTTTGCAGCCTAACAAATATTTTACAACTCTTTTGTTCCCTAGTCTGGTTAACCAAGAAACAAATCGGGGAGGAAAGGAGTTCTGTTCTCAAGCTTCTGGGAGGGAACTGACTGTTCTCCTTAACCAATTAAAGGCCATTAAAATCATGTGGTTTTCCCATAAAGCTCTAATTTAAATAGACAGAAGCAAGGATGTTCCTAATGGAGGTGCTCCTTACTTCTTTCATTTATGTAGGGATGGCACAAATATCATCCCTGTGGTGAAAGATACAGCTCCATAGAAGGATGGTGTGTGTTCAAATGGAAAAGAAGGTTGTTTGCAAGGCTGGAGCCTCCTCTGCCTGGTGGCCCTTCCCCACTGCTTCTTCCCACCCAGGGAAGTACTCAATAGGGCCAAGAGTCAGTCGTCTGACGGGCTGGTGGCTCCCCAGTCATTCTTCCTAGTATACATAACATGAATAGACAGCAGGATTTCTCATGGGACACCGGTCTCCAAAGAAGCAAAGAAGCGACTTGTTTAATATATATCTGTAGATTAGTGGCAAACTGCAAAAAAGCATAAAAGTAAGCTTTCTTAAGGCAGAGCCCCTGGAGTTAAACAGTTAAGCGCAGCTACCATGGACCTCAGTAAACTGATACCCCAGTTTCAGATCTTTGTAAAAGTGCCTACAAAGTGACTTTTTGGGTGAACCTCTTCTCTTCTGAAGACGATTCAGAAGCTTGCATTTAATTCGCAACTGGGTAAATCTTTCTTAACAGTTTCCTAGGAAGGGGCTCTCTGTGTTTCTCTGGTGGAGGCTGTCTGACTCTTCTCCAGGTCAGGTTTGCCAGGAGAGGAGGGCCGATGAGGAGTCTTAGGCTCTGGAAACCAAACCTCGCTCTCCCCATTTATGTTAGGATTAGACGCTTCTGCTGACAACAGCCAGGCTAGCTTGAGAATTATCGTGGGTAGAAACTGAAGAAATTACCAAGCCGTAGTTCCATAGTAAAATGAGTTAAGGAGAGGAAAGAAAGTCAACTGTAAGTTACAGCAAGCAGTGTACAGTTTTTGAGGCCTGACACACTGTGTTTGAATATCTGCTTTGCCATTATAACTTTGTGACTCTGAGTAAACCTCTTTAACCTCCTGGAGCCTTATTTTCATGGGATTGCTGTGAAATTTTATTGAAAGACGCATATATAAAGCACCAAAAACAGAAGCGGGCACAAAATTGCTGCTCTAGACATATTGATTTCCCCGTCCTTTTCTTTTCTTTTCGGTTTTCTGCTAAATTCAGGTACTCATGCTGTTTTAACCTCTTAAGTTAAAATATCTACAAACAAGACAAAACTATAATCAGCAAGGGTAAAAGGAGACGAAAGCTAAGAAGATCATGTTTAATTTTATTTGTATCTAAGGTGTGCTATAGTCCGTCCATGGAGTTTGTGCGTTCCCCATTTCTTCTTGTCAAGGTGTAGAAAATGAAATTATCATTTGGAAGCATTAATGGATAATGGAAAGCACTGTTATTATTGCAAACCTTCACTCTCAGTAAGCCCTGTTAATGTTTAGGAATTTTACTTCCTAATATGACGACACTTCACGTGCGCTAAACGTGAAAAACCACGAAAATCCCTATGATTGAAAGCCTTGTACATTCTTTATTTCCAAACCAATTTGAGCCAAGCTATATCCTAGACTCACATTGTGAAACAAAAATAATGTGTGGCAAGCAAGTTTTTCCTAAGCTCCAATAACTCAAATATTTTCATTAAAATACACAGCACCCCAGACTTCCTTGATGCCTGGAAAGTGCATTTCGTTTTTTCCTCTTTATTTTTAAACAAAGCAGAGAGCTCAAAACATCAGACATAATGAAAGCAGCATATTTTTATTGCTCTGCTCTTACAAGAACTGATTTTTAATGAAATTTAGTTGAAAACAAAAAAAATCTCGTTCCCTTGTTGAACCTTTTTGCGCGGCGCATTCCAGCCTGGGGCTATCTTTTAATGGCCAAGTTATAAACCCCAGAAAAGGGGTTTTATAGTGGAAATGCTGACAGAACCCGCGTAGTGCTACTGGGTGCCTCTCTAATTAGTCTGAAATCCTGAAAGCTGAATTCCATAATATGTAGCCTGTACTGTAGCAAGATTACAGTGTGGGCCAAACACCCAAGCTTAACTGGGCATTTCATGTGCAATCAGGGCTTCATATAGACTATGGTGGAGCCTTTTACAGTTGTAAAACGCTAGCACTTGTAAGCGAGAGAAAGCTTTACTGGTCCTCTTCCTTATTTAAATGTTAAAGAGGGCTGTTTGGATATTTTTTGATAATTGAGGAGTTCCCTACTTTGCAGACGATGAGCTTCTAACCAGGCCTGGACAGTCGAATTTCTAGGGATTCGTCTTTTGCACTTGTTTAAACACCTTCCATAAAGCCAATTTTGATTTGTGCTCAAGTGTTTGGTGCTGATGTTGACAGAGAAACATGAGGCCGGGGCACTCAGGTGAGAAAACAACGGGACGCATCAAACTTGACGCGCACACACACAGGTTTCCCATTTGGGCTTGCTGCCCTCCCTCCCCTGCCCCCCCCTCCCCCCAACTCTGACTTGCCTCATCTAGGCCCTCTGTTTGCCTGGACTGATTACGGGCGCTCCCACTCGCGGGACACAGGTCTGATAAAACCTATTTCTCTTGCAGCTGCAGAGCCTAGTGGAAAGGTTCCCTCCGCCATGGTGCTCTGGCCTGGACGGGAGCCGGGAAGCTTTTCCCATTAAGCACCAGATCCAGTAAACAAGGGAGTGGACATGAGGCCACAGCTTGTGAAATAGGCTTCCCCCTTCCTCCACTGGGACCTTGATTTTCCTCTTCTTTCTCCTTTATCTTTGGTTAGTTGGGTTCCTTCCACCATGGGATTCAGTCTCCTGATGCGTTCTGCCAGGTTCAAGAGGTTAGAGGACACACACTGAATAAGGTCCCTCAGCTCTCAGTGATTGTCCGCGGGGTGCAAGTAAAAGACTTTGATAACAAAGTAAAGGGCTGTGATGGCAAAATGTCTGAAAGACTAGAGGTTTTCACAAGTAACATCCTGAACTGCACCGCACGAGCCTTTTGGCTGCAGGCTCTCGCTGTAGGCATGGCATTGGTTGCATGGAAAACTTAGAGAATAGTTACAGAGATTGTGACAAACAGATGGTCTTTCTCCTAGTACTCTATCCCTTGGCACGCTATTTTTGATCCAGAAATTACTCCTTAGCAATCTTTAGGGCATACAGTATAAGAAGACAGCAAATATCTGTGATAGAAATTACCTCCTTAAAGTAATCATGAAAGCAATAGCAAACACACTTTTTTTTTCTTTTTTTCTCTTTTGTGTTTAGGTGAGGTGCCTGGGGAAGAAGTATGTTTACATTCGGCTAACACCAGTTCCAATATGATTTTTAAAATAAATTACGTATTAATTATAAATACATAACTAAATTACATAATACTTGCATACATTTATAAATTGGACATTTCATAGGAGAAAAATATTTCAGAGAAAAGTCATAAATTTGACCAGCAAAAAAATGAAGCTGGCCTTTTTCTCCCTTCTTTTCCTTCTGTGAGAGAGCGACTTCCAGTATGCCCCAATGATTAGTCTTATTGAGATTTCCACGAATATAATTTGGCAAACTATTCATCTTGGATTTCTCCAGGTCCATTTTGACAATAAATATTTTGCTACTTGTCACACCATGGGTTAGACTGTGTCCACTGCTTCGGGGCTGAGAAAATGTCTGATCATTCTGCCTACAGTCCAACAAGCTGTTCAAGAAGTAGATGATCACCTCCTGGGGTGTGGGGATGTTGGAATGTTGGGTGGAGGGGAGAGAGAGAAAGAAACTCAAAGCAAGCCCTTGAAATTATTTATGCAACTATTTGCCTGACTGAAAAGGCATTCTAATGAAGAAACCCTTGAGTGAAATGAATGATAGAAGACTAGCCAGCCGTCTAGGATTCAGCTGATTAGACTTAGAACGGAGTACTGAGGCTCCAGGAATGACTTCAGAGCAAGTGCACACCAGTGGACTCATTCCCAGTGAGCAAACTGCAGGTGGAAACAGTTTACTCACAAAGAGGGCAGACAGAACCTGACAGGCTGATTTTCTTAAAGTTTGCATGGAAGCTAAAGAATCAAAAATAGTCAAGGCACATTTGAAGACAAGAAGTGAGAATTCACCCTAAAAGAAAGACATCAAAGCTTCTTATAGAGTTACAGTAATTAAGACATTGGGGTATTGATTAAAAGACAGACAAATAGACCAATGAAACAGAACAGAAAGCCCCCAAATAGGCATATGGGCATTTAGCAGTTGGCAGAGGTAGGATGCGAGTTCAGTAGCACGACAGCTTAAAAAATGTTGCCTGGACAAATAGATATATCGGAGAAATGTAGATATCTTATCTCACACTATATACAAAGATACATGTAAGATGTGTGGTAAAGAAAAAAATGAAACTTTTTGGATTAAATATGGAAAATATCAATGTAAAATGGGATAGAGAAGGATGTGTTAAATAAAAAGTATAAACCATGATGGAAGAGATTGATGAATTAGACGACATTAAATGTAAACTTAGAAATGAGCTGTGGACTAGATATTTGCAATACATCTAACTGATAAAAGATTTGACTGTGACTGTGTGTGTGTGTGTGTGTGTGTGTACAAGCGTTTAAGTGCAATCAGCACTTAAATCAGCAAACCCTCTGGAGAGAATCTGGCAGTATCTACAATAGTTAAAGCCAAGCATACCCCAGTCTAGCAATTCCTAGTCTAACTATACACAGTAAAGAACTTTTGTTTGTGTATACAAGGGGTCACGTGTAAGACTATTCAGTGTAGTATGAAATGGTAAAGAACTGGAAACAACATAAATGTCTATCAGTTATATATCAGAAATAGAAAAAATAAGTTGTAAAGTCATTAAATGGGGTAACATTTTATAGTGGTTAAAATGAATGAATTAGAGAGATCTGAATGTATATCTGTGGGTACATCTCCAAAACATAGTTGATTAAAAAAAAGAAATTTGCAAAGAATATGTACACTATATATACACTTTGAAACTATTAATAACAATTTTAAAAATTCGCTAGGTATTTCTGTTTATGGGCTCACACACATATATATATGTTGAAAAGTATAATGATAAAGTTATGAAGGCTGTATTACATCTTCCACACGTGGTTTCCCTGGGGAACAAACAGGGAGCATAGTTAAATCTATATAGCTTTGTAAGTTTTATAAGAATTTCTACTTGTATTTTGAATCTTATCCTCTTAATATTTTCATTTTATGTATAATTTACATAATGTACAGTGTTATTTGTATAGTAAAGCACAAATATTCTTATCATTTAGGTCATCTATTATTATGCAGTCATAGGCAAAAATCTCACACAAAGTGTTTTCGAAGCACCTTTTCCCAATTAGTTGGAAACAACTCTCTATATTAGTAAATCATTTTCTTCCATATCATTTATTTAACTACTACTCTTTTTTATTAGACATTTTGTGATATTTTAAGTAACATATTTCTTTCTGATGATAAAAATAATACAGGGGTGCCTGGGTGGCTCAGTCGGTTAAGCATCCGACTTCAGTTCAGGTCATGATCTCACGGCTTGTGGGTTTGAGCCCCACATTGGGCTCTGTGCTGACAGCTCAGAGCCTGGAGACTACTTCGGATTCTGTGTCTCCCTCTCTCTCTGCCCCTCCCCCGCTTGCTCCCTGTCTCTGCCTCTAAAAATAAAGACATAAAAAATTCTTTAAAAAGACTTTAAAAAAATAATACATATTCACTGTAGAAAATACCAAACCTAGAAAGAGGAAATTTTAAATTGCTCATAATCCCACCACTCAAAGAAAATCAAGACTAATGTTCTTGTGTGTATTCTTCCATTCCTGTGTGTTTGTACATTTAGAGTAAACAGACTATAATTCCAATTTTTAAAAACTGTTAAAAACTGGCATGTACAGTTTTGCCTTTCTTTAACTTAGCATTTTATCATAAGCATTTCTCCATATCATTAAATATTCTTTACAAACTTAAATTTTAATGGTTGTACAGTTTCCATCAAGTAGATTGACCACAAGTTGTTTAACCAGGCCTATACTATTGGGCATGATGAGATTTCTCATCGGTCACTATCATAAATAGCACTGTAATAAACATCCTCATATAGAAAGTATGGTGAGCCTTGGCAATTATGTCCTCATAATAGACTTCGGGTCCAAGGATAAGAAGTTTTTAAGGCTCTTAATACATATTGCCAAATTGCTTTCCAGAAAGAATCAGTTTTTTATCCTTACACATAAATGATATGGGAATATATAAAAGACATGAAAGTTTTATTCTTGTATAATCTGTATGTGCATATTAATTCATGGAATGAAAGTGTCCCTGAATTTGATAGGAGAATCTATGCTTGTGATTTAATTTGCTTTGAAGTCCATGAATAAAAGCAGTTGTTATAATAATAAAATGCTTTCTTAATTGATACATTGGTTATCTAAATTGATAAATGTCCTTTTAAGGCACACTAGAAACTAAAAAGAGAAAAAATTGACTGTTACTTTTGTGGTTAAAAAAAGATGAATAAATCTGGAAATGCTATAAATTTATATGTAAATTACTAAGGGTGCCTCAAAAAATAGAGAGAAAATGTACTTGGAAGAGGAAAAGATTCAATGCTTTTTAAATAATATGTACCATAATTGGAGCTTATTTATAAAACATTTTCATTATTAAAACCAAAACATATGGTTGTTTTTCATGAGAGTTGGCAAGTGTTTTTATTGCTTTATAAAAAATTATTGAATTATGCTCTATAAATCTAATCGGTATATAGATTTTTAATGGTATATATTCTCTTTCATTAACTTAGAGCTGTTTTCCATAAATACCAAATACTGGTTAAAGCTCAGAATGAGAGAGTACAAGGTTAAACCTAGGTGTTTAAAATTTAGATAAATCAAATTTTGAAATATAATTTTAGAACATGTTCTAGGTCCCTTAGGATTTTTATGGCAGGCTAATTTGGGTGATTTGTAAAGGAATGCTTTATTCCAACTTCCACTTTGAATATAAATATCCACAGAATAACAAAGTCTTGGGGATGTTAAGTAGTTTTTAATTTCAGAAGTCAATAAAGGTCAGACCTCTCTGGCCACAAAAATGGGTTTCCTGTGTTCATTCTTTTTAACATCCACACAGATGCGAAATCCCACAGATACTTTTTGCCAGTCTCCATCCAAGAAGGAAGCATCTCATGGACATAAAGACAAAAACTGTCACAACTACTCCTTAGAGGGGCGCCTGGGTGGCTTAGTCGGTTAAGCGTCCGACTNATTTAAAAATAAAAATAAAACAACTACTCCTTAGAATGAGAAAACAAACCAAAGTGAAATGATTACATTTTGTTGAAGTTTGGAATCCAGTTCCCAAACTGAATTTAACTCTGGAGGTTCAGTCTATGAAAACGGTCTTTGTGTGTGTCACTTTCTGCCTTTCAGGAATGGGCTCTGAGCTCCTCCACAGATCGCTGGCAGCTGCCCACTGGGCGCCTGAGGCGTGAGGGTTCTTACGTGGAGGCGGGTGGGGAGGGGATAGACAGCGGATGGGAAGGAAGAAGGGGTCTTCTTCTCGGAGCTCCTCATCCTAGCTGCTAGGTCCTAGAAGATAGGTGTGTGTCACAAATGTTCCAGGGGTAAAATGAGAATATTGTAATTATTGAGTTTAAATCATGATGACTTTCACGGTTCAGAGAGAGGAGAGAGAGCAGTTGAAAGAATAAGTTTTATTGGTCTCTGTGTTGCTTTAAGAACCGAGAAGTTCGGTTATCTTCAGTTGCAGTTGTTCGCGAAACAAAAAGCTATATTGGTTTGCATATATGGTCAACTGTCTAAAGGAACAGACTGTGGAGTTTACCGAATAGAAGAACTAAATTCATTGTTCATTACAGACGCCAACGAGTAGTTCCTAGACATTTCATTCTGTTGTAATATATTCATTGTGCCTCTGTGTGTACATGTGGAAACTAATTTAAATATGCATATTTAGTGGCAATAAACTATGTCCTTTATGCATCTGTGTAAAAGTATTAGACTATACGCCTCCATGCTTTCCCTTTGGTTCCTTATTGTCTGTGAAATTAGACAATATTTGTTCTCTATGCATAAAGCTCATTGTTGGTATTTATAGTTTCTAAATGCTCATTTTCTCCTTTAAAAGTTACCATACTATCTAAAAGATGTATGGACTTCAAAAAATGCTATTGAAAATTACAAAAGGGAAGTTCCTTTTTTTTTGGGAAAAAAAAAAAAAAAGAACAAGGTTTAGGCAGACCCAAAGACGAATTCTTAGCTGTTGAATCCAAACCCCCAATATACCAAGCCACAGTAAGAGTAGCTGAATATGCCCTGATTTTTTTTTCAGAAATTAACTATAATTTGGTTTCTTTAGGGTGATGATTAATTCATTAATCAGTATATATGGATTGCTTATTATGTGCCCAATATGTACAAGTGAGATAAAGGACTATGAGCCATGATTCTGTGCATAAAAGGAGTGCTAATCGATCTGGGGACCTTGTGGCACAGGGGACAATGAGACCAAAAGATGGCAGCCTTCTTTTGAATCCAATAGTGCCATAGGAACTTGTTCAGCTAATGACGTCTATGTGTTCTCAGGCCACTTGGGCCCATTGTATTGATTATTAAGTGAACTGGCTCAGACAGTCAGGCACTCAGAAGGCACAGCTAATACATCCTCAACAGAGTCACTGTGATTTTAGTGCTAGGAAGGAGTGGGGAGGCAGATCGCCCGATGGTCAAGGACTTTGGCACTGGAGTTAGACTAGAAACAAGTTCACGTGCTTCACAACTGTCCTAGCTATATGCCTTGGGAAAGTGACCTAAACACCCTGAATCGCTGTTTCCGATCTGTGAGATGAGGTGTCTCACTCATAGTGTTGCCGTAAGGATTAGAGGAGAGGAGCACGAGAATGCCTAGGAGGGAAATATCAGATTTCCTTGAGTCTAAGATGTTATCAGTTGGACAATGCACCCTTTGTAGAATAGCAGCTTTGGGGATAAAAGAAGAAACATCAAATATAAACATTAAAATGAAACCTGCAAATAGCATACTTCTATACTTCCTTCTTATTCATACTCTTAAGTTTGCAACTTAGCTTTCTCCATATTGAGATAGAGAGCCTTTTAAGTCACTTTGGCTAATCCAGAGTTTTGTGTATGTAGCAAGACAGTGACATGTGGCTTTCCAAAGTGTGACCTTGATCTTGTTAGTACCTTTAGGGCTAAAAATACAATTTTTGATGGCTATGGAAGAAAACTATGTTTTCCCCTGCATGTCCTGTTTGGTTAAACATGTAGCATTTTCTGCTTAGCTAAAAGAAGTTTTTTTAAATAACTTTTTAAATGTTTATTCT
The DNA here is from genome assembly GCF_008692635.1 of Crocuta crocuta. Lineage (NCBI taxonomy): Eukaryota > Metazoa > Chordata > Mammalia > Carnivora > Hyaenidae > Crocuta > Crocuta crocuta. The sequence continues at coordinate 9,051,171 of NW_027551572.1, forward strand.
TTTTTTTTTTTTGAGAGAGAGAGACATTGTGTGAGTGGGGGACGGTCAGAGAGAGAGGGAGACACAGAATCTGAAGCAGGCTACAGGCTCTGAGCTGTCAGCACAGAGCCCGACGTGGGGCTTGAACTCATGAACCATGAGATCATGCATGACCTGGCTGAAGTCAGATGTTTAGTCAACTGAGGCACCCAGGTGCCCCTAAAAGAAGTTTTAAGTAGCTTTTCTTGAAAGTCAGATGGAATCTCCTGACAGACTGGCATCTGATGCTTGAGACACCCTCATGATGCTTGAATCGGTCACACCAGCCTCTCTTAGATTTGGTCATTCTTAAATGTAACTGCTACGTTTGGCGAGTTTGATCGCCTTTAGTCATATTGCCAAGCACTCGACAAGCTTTCTTCTGTGTCCCCAATAACTTTTACTTTCAATGCCACATCACCACGTAACCTTTTAAAAAGATTTTTTTCAGGACGGTTCAAGACACGTTTGAATACGGTTCATCCACGTGTGGTGCTATCACTGTAAATCACTCAACTGGGATGATAATCAGGTAAACAAATACTTCCTAAGCAAGCCTGATTTCACACACACCCCTGCAATAAAACTACTTGCCTAGAAGCCAGGAGTTGACCAGCAGGTCAGCTATAAGATTCCCCCCCCCCCCACCTTCTTCAAAAATGCTAAAATGTTTCCCTTAAAGGGAAGGAAGTGGTAGAGATCAGGCAGAGAAGGAGAGGGCCTTCTAGGAAGAGGAGGCAGCATATGCAGCAACATAGAGATGGGGATGTTGGAACAGTTCAGCATGGGGGGAGCATAGGATGCTGCTGGGAAATCACAATGGATCAGAACCCTGAACACATTTGTTAAGACACTGGCCTGCTACTCTTAGTAATTTGGGATGCAATGGTAGGAGAATCCACAAAAAGTTTCCTGGCAAAGAAGTGACACGGTAAGCAGTTATGGTCCTCGTTAAAGTCATGGTCACAGATGGGGACTCTGAGCCAGAGAGCCTCAGACAGCTTGTCCACATGGCCAAGAAGCCACCGAGGCTATTGTGATAAGTCTCTGTCTTCTCCCATTCATCGGTGATTAAGTTTGGCAGGGAAGACTTAGAAATAGGACAGGTAACTCAGAATTAGAAAACTAAAAGTAAACAAGTACTTTTAATACTTGGTGAGGGATAAATAAACATTTAGAGAGGTGGAATTGCAGCACTTAAGATAATATTAAAGCATTTAGGTGTTAGCCTTTCTCCTATTCCTTCTCACTGTCAGGCAGTAGAAGTGTCGTGATCTCAAACATCTTGCGCTGTAAAACAGCACGTAGCTGAAGGTTCCCACGGAGCACAGACGTGCCTTCCTCAGACCTCACCCTTGGTGTAAGCATAATGGTGGCACCCTTGCTACCCTAGTCCAGCCACCCAGTATGGTGTGTAGGGTGCAGCCACAGAGCCCGGCTGGAAGGAGACCCCTTCACTGAACTTGCCTTGTGGTTTCAACCTTGTTCCAATGGCAGAAACGCTTTACCTTCCCACATTCCCACATTCCAATTCCAATTCTCATCACAGAAGAGGATTTGTAGTCTGCTCTGTAGGCATAGATGCCATGTGAGGAGGGAACTTATGGGATCTGGGCAGGTCTCAGCGGTGAGTAAAGTTTTATTCAACCAAGTGATTAAAATCCAAGACAGAAAAGAAAAGAACATTAGTGCAACTGGTTTTCAAGACGACACTGGATTTGCTCACTTATCCAAGGAACCCTGGACTCCATGTCAGGAACAGAAAACATTCCCTGGCAGACACAATGGCTTTGGAATTAAGATTTTTTTTTTTCTATATGTGAATTCATAAGGTCACCCAGAGTACTAACAAGAACAAATACATTTATAGCGTGCTGGGATTTTCCCTGAATTTTACAAACTTTGGATACAGCAGAGCTCTATCTTAGCGTAGTGTTGGGTCAGAAAACATATTTAATATTTAAGCAAATATTTAAGTGTAATGAAGCATTGTCATATGTATCTTCTGAAATTTATTCATAACATGAAACCATGGTGAGTTCTATTTTCACTCTTTGCTAAGCCATTTGTTCTTTATTCTAGAAATATAAACCAATGACACAGTCATAAATACAGAGGCTTTATGGAGATGTGGCCCTCAAAGCCAAGAAACGAAAGGGGGTAACACCTGAAGAAGCAATGATGAAATTGTGATTTGCTATTTGAAGTGGCGACAATGGGATGACAAATGAAATAATATAAAGAATAAAACAATAGGCTGTAAGACATCAGAATCTTTACAGAAAACACATTCAGTGCATATAGATAGAGCCATATGGTTCTTGAAAGCGTCATATTAGAGAATGTTTATGGAGTGCTCATAAACTATAAAGCATCATACAAATATGTGATTGTTTATATTGCTGTTATAGTTTAAAATAAGAAAGAGAGGGGCGCCTGGGTGGCTCAGTCAGTTAAGGGTCCAACTCTGGCTCAGGCCATGATCTCACAGTTTGTGGGTTTGAGCACCACGTTGGGCTCTGTGCTGACAGCTCAGAGTCTGGAGCCTGCTTCGGATTCTATGTCTCCCTTTCTCTCTGCCTCTCCCCTGCTCATGCTCTGTCTTTCAGTGTCTCAAAAATAAATAAAACATAAAAATTTTTTAAAAAATAAGAAAGAGAAAGTATTTTGTAACTAATGTGCTGTGTATGAGGTGTGTTCCACTCACAAACCACTTAGGATCTAACTTAGATGGAAACTTTTCAGTCTTCTTATTTGTTTTGATGGTCTATGGATTTCTAATTACTACTACTTCTATCAACTATCCCTGAGAAAGATAAAGGAATAAAATTATGACAGGAAGTTGACATGAGGAACATTTTGAAGATGAAAAGAGAAAAAGAAACAGGAATATAGGACAGAAAAAATAGAATTGGGAACAGAAAACCAAAATTCAAAGTAATTTATCATTCAATGAATTCAACTGACAAATTTTTATTGGGTTAAATGCCAGACATTGTTAGAATCTGGGAATCCAGGGGCGCCTGGGTGGCTTAGTCGGCTAAGCATCCGACTTTTGCTTAGGTCATGATCTCGCGGTTTGTGGGTTCAAGCCCCGCGTCGGGCTCTGTGCTGACTGCCAGCTGGNAAAAAAGAATCTGGGAATCCAGAAATGAAAATAAAGGAAATTAAATGTTTACTGTTGTCTTGAGTTCCTTGAAGGAAAGTGATACTTATTTGAAGTGGATAGAACTGACTACAACCACCTTTGAGTAACTTGACTAATATGTCTTCTTGTAGAAGGGATTCTTTCAGCTTCATAAGCCAGAGGTAATGATTTCATATGAGATGTGATATGTTGGGTCACTGGTCAAATGGCTGATCATGTGTCAGTAGCAGTACTTAGGTGTAGTTTTATAGGCTTTTTTCTCTATCATGTCAAAAAATACACAGTATTGAGAAATGCACAGCATCATTTATTTTGAAAAATGGACCACCCTACCCTAGTCAATGAACTGAAGAGTGGCATCAGGAATTTAATGGTGGCTTACTGGGGGACGAGGTGATATGACAGAAGTCATTCATTTATGAGAGTCACAGAACAAATGGGGAGTGGAAAGCTGTTGCCATTGGTCTAGGGTCGTGAAACATACTTGATACAGCCAAGCTGCGTTGATAATAGTTGAGGAAGACTCACCTGGAAATTGATCTATAAATTTGGGAAGGAAGATTTTATTCAGCCAAGTTGTGAATATTAAATGTTGTCAAATTCATGTCTGGGTAGCTGAGTTTCAGAAAAGCAGCTATAAGGGGCAAAGGGGGAGTATGTGTTTGTCTGGGAGATGTTTGATCCATTGGTACCCACAATGACATAGAATGGCATTCATTACCTTGCTGGATTTACATGGCCCAGAGACTGATTCTCAGTTTTACAAGTACAAAAACTTGATTTTCATTGGCACACCAAGAATGGATTAATCTCTCAGGACCAAGATCATGGTAACCAAGCTCATGAGACTGAGGTAGAAACTCACAACTTCTAATTTTCCATCTAATTGATAAACGGAAATGTATTTGTTCCTGGGATGAATCTAGTCCAAGTCTGGAAGAAAGACTTAGTTTTTGCCTCTAGGCAATCCAGTTGTAGTCAGAGGGTGATTGGTAAATGTTGAATCAAAACAAAGAAAGTTCAAAGAGTTAAAAGTTTAATTATGTCAGATTAACATAACTTGATGCATGAACTTACAACAGGAATGGACTTGCCCCCAAATTTGAAAATCCAAAGCCCTTGGGCTGAAGTTCTCCTGCCACAGACAGTGCCATTTAATTGTAATTTCTGAGATATTTCATTTTCTTTGCTTCCACTGTTAACCAAATCCCTCTGATTCATAAACAGTCAGGTGGTAGAGAGTTGCAAGAGAATCAGATATTATGTTCTAGAGGAAACAGTGTGCTTTGGAAATGATTTTGTCAGCACTACCCAGTTCCCTTGAGTCACTCCGCCCACACAGGTCATGCAGCAACTGGTGAATGGATTAGATGGTGATGATCTAGAATTGATATGAAGACCTGCACTGCTGTTCATGAAGAACCCTGACTGTGTACCCCATGTGGTCATGCCTTAGGCTCAAGGTAGAAAAAGGAAAGGCAAGGAAAAAGAAAGGCAAGGCAAGGAAAGTTAAAAGCACAAGCTGAAATTGCGATGGGAAAAGGTTATGGAATAAACAGAGTCTGTAACCATTAATTAAAGGTCAGGAGCCTCAGTAGAAAAAGTGTCTTCCAAGTGATGTTTTTTGAAAATCAGGAGACTCTAGACGCTGGCAAGGATGTGGAGAAACGGGCACCCTCCTCCACTGTTGGTGGGAATGTAAGCTGGTGCAGCCCCTCTGGAAAACAGTATGGAGGTTCCTCAAAAAATTAACAATAGAACTCCCCTATGACCCAGCAATAGCACTGCTAGGAATTTACCCAAGGGATACAGAAATGCTGAGGCATAGGGGCACATGGACCCCAATGGTCATAGCAGCACTCTCCACAATAGCTAAAACATGGAAAGAGCCTAAGTGTCCATCAACTGATGAATGGATCAAGAAGATGTGGTTTATCTATACCATGGAATACTCCATGGCAATGAGAAACAATGAAATCTGGCCATGTGTAGCAACATGGATGGACCTTGAGGGTGTTATGCTGAGCGAAATAAGTCAGGCAGAGAAGGACAGATGCCATATGTTTGCACATATAGGTGGATTAGGAGGAAGTTAATGGAGGACCATGGGGGAGAAGAAGGGGAAAAATAGTTGGGGAGAGGGAGGGAGACAAACCACGAGAGACTCTTGAATGCTGAGAACAAACTGAGGGCTGAGCGGGGGTGGAGGAGAGGGGAAGAGGGGTGATGGACATTGAGGAGGGCACTTGTGGGGATGAGCACTGGGTGTTATATGGAAACCAACTTGACAATAAACTATCTAAGGAAGAAAACAAAAACAAAAAGTGATGTTCTTTGAGTTTGGGCCAAGCATCTCTTCAACTCTTTCCTTAGCCTGCTCCACCTCTGCCCGGCAGTCTAAAACCCTAAGCCTGCTGGTAAATATTGGGCTTCCTCTAGACAACTCACTGTACTAGCTGAAAGAAGTGGATTTGTAAAAATAGCTTTCTGTAACGAGAACAATGAACAGTGAGGAAGAATGCAAGGTGAAGACGCTGTCTTTTTGAAAAGCTTGTAGGCTAAACCACTAAGAGTTCCAGGAAGGAAGTTTTCCTTTTGGAAAGTCTTCCTTCATGTGTGTTCACCCTGAAGCCCTTAAGTAGGTCTTCCAGGCACCTCAAAGATGTTAGCCAGCATATTATACCTAATGAATGCTGGCACAGCACCACAGCATCAGAGGAATCGACTCCAGGAATCGGAGAGTGGGCTAAATTAGTCCGAAGCCAAGCAGGCCCTATTGTTATTATGTATATGAAGCATTGGGGTTTGAAATTTCCCTTTCAGAAGTATATTTTATTGTATTATCTTCCCAACAGAGCCCAGCTTTTTTCTTTCTTGAACTCTCTTTCTTCTAAAGCATGGATACAGGCAATGCTGCCCCATAGAATGACACCAAGAGTGGAACAAATAGAGTTGACAGAATTGAAGCTGGAGGTCGGGATGAATTGCTGGATGAATGTGCATGGTCAGGCAGTGATTGACTCATATTCAATTATATATAATCTCATTGTGATAGGAGGTGGGAGAGGGAGGAAAATTTTCATATGCATTTATTAATCTTCTTCCCTCCCTCCCTCCCTTCCTTCCTTCCTTCTCTTTATTACTTTGGTACTGGACAGGATCTTGTGGAAGTATTAAATTCAATTTTAAGTCCTTAGTAAAAATAAGATGTGGAAAATTCAAAGAAAGTTTATGAGACTTGTTGACAAAAGTGTCTTCCTACGTGTAGAGAAGACCTCTGCTTTCCAAATTCTCTGCTGACATCAACAGAGCCAGTGTTCTCTAAGAGCAAGTTTTGAGTCATTTGCAACTCTGTTTTCTTTAGCTCCTAATTTTAGTTCCATCACCCATTCCTACGGAAACTTCCATGTCTTTGATTTGGCCCTATCTGTTCACTTTCCTCATCCTAACTATCCTGTCTAGAAATTACATACAGTGGTAACTGGGGTGGTCAGTGGTAAATTCTTCTGGTCTGTAGATCTCTGTTTACCTCAATTTCAACCTTAAACATCATTTTTTATGACAGAACTTTTCTAAGATAGCTCCTCTTTGCGCCTTTGGTAAATGAAGTATTTAATATTTCACCGTCTTCAAAATGAATTAATAGGTATTATTTCTAGTCATCACAGATGTTCTGTGGGCCCCAAATAAGATGCAAGTCCAAAATGGGGAGGTATGATCATGAGGAATCATGACAAACCGAATGAAGAAGTCACATAACAAAATATGTGTAGCCGATTTTGGAAATCATCCTGAAGCAACTCACCTTGCAAGGAGAATTGCAAATATGTTACTGATAAGTCTGTCTCCCTCAAATACCCTAATCTAAAATGGAATAAAGATAAAATAAGAGATAATCATATAGTATAACATGAAAACACATAGTGACAGATTGGTAACTTGGAAGAGAGGTATTAAATGAGAAGATGGTCGGTGATTCTGTCCCAGATGCTCTGATTATATGTGGCTGGTATATGTGCGTGGTCTGATACATTCTTATCCAGAGCCTGGGAGAAGGTGATGTTTTAGTACAGGGTAGAAAGAGCCCTCAAGGACACCCAGTTTCCTTTGCTTTCATTCTGAGTATACCACGTGACTTTAGGCCTAATAAAGTCATAAGAGCCTCATTATGAACTGGGAACCAATATATTGATTTTCTTTTTTGGTTGGAGCTACAAGGCTGTTGACCCCAGGGCAGGGGAAACACCTACATTGTGCACGGGCCACTTGCACTCAAAGGGTTAGGGTGAGGGTTAAGGTTAGCACTAACATGAATTGAGCACTTACGGACTGATCAACCTTAGATGAAGTAAGAAAATTACATTTAAGAACCTGAAATGTAAAATGCTGACCTGAAGACAAGCTCTTTGCTCAGGAAGACCACTTACCTCTAAATCAAGCAATCTTTCTGGACAAAATCCTTAAGGAGCCCCATGCTGGTTCTGAACATACACATTCATAAAAATGACCCGAGGAGCTAATTAAAAATGCAGGCTCTTGACCCCACCTCCAAGGATTCTGAGGTTCACCTCACTTTGAGAGACACCACTCGACAGAAATCCTTAATTCTAGCTACAACTGTTTGGTATTTTTCAGTCTACAAATCGCTCACTTCTGAGGACATAGCTTTGGATGCAGCTGTATGTGAACTTGTCCTATCTTAGAAATGGCAGATGTGTGGCCGGAAGACTGCAGCTCTCTCCTGGCTCCGTGGCAGACACCCTTAGTTTATTCCAACACTTTTCCCTATTGAGTCCTGGTATGGTCTCAGAACCCTTCTCAATTCCTGTCGCCAGAGACTACAACCAGTTGGTAGGATCTGGCACGGAGTCGAATGAATTTTCTTTCCTTGTTCTCCATCAGTGAATCTCAGACCTGGCTGCTATGAGAAAAAACCACCTCAGCTCTAACCCTGACACACAACAGATGCGTGGCATACTGCCTGGCACAGAGTAGGTGGTCAGTATTTTTTCCCTCTCGCTTTACATGTTAGGGGAGGCTCCAGATCTCCTGATCCCTGGCCTTCAACAGAGTAAATATCTTAATAAGACACTATGAATTCCTTCTAGTGTCCATCTATCTGTGAATGAGAAGAGGGCCCTTTAATCACCCATTAAAGTGATTTGAGAGGATCATCTCCAGGCCAGTGAGGTACGTTTGCTCTGGGGAACATGGTCACCTCAGCCTTTAAGCCTATAGTAGGATATGCAAGGTAATGTCCGAACAGGAACTTAACTAAGGGCCAGGGCTCTGAAGAAACCCCACGGTCCTCAGCTAGGGAGTTTCCACCCACTTTTCTCTTTGAACCCTGGGAAAGTTCCTCTGTGGGTCTATGTTCTCCCTTTCATCCTGAGAACCATTTAGAACCCCTAGTAGAGAGGATGATTTGGTTTTTGAGTATAGAGACTTTCTGCGATTGGAAATGTTAGAATTTAATAAATAATTTAAATCGTATGCTTATTATTATTTTAGAAAAGCACAACTTCATGAAGGTCAGTGAGATTTTTAAAACTGTTCCTACAATAGGGAGATGGAATTTGCTAAAAAAATGACACACCTCATTCCGCGTGTCAGACAACATGTGCAAATGTGGCAGGAGGTCTCTCGTGCCTGATGAATGTAGGGGATTCTGCTTAATCGTGGTGGGTGTGCACGATCGGGGAAATATTGCAAACGTCACCTGCAGAAGATCCTGCTGCTGTGGTGTTGGATATGTCCTTGACCCTATGCATCTCCTCCCCCTCTGTCTGCAGTCAGTTTCACTCTGCATTTCCTCTGTCTGCTGTATCTGTGTCTCAACAGATCATGCTATTTGTATTACTTTGGGATCCCTTGCCAGTCACTAAAGTGCCTGACACAGTGCTGGGACACAAGAGGTAAACATGGCAAATATTTCATGAATTATTCTCTGAATCTTAGAGGCTTTCCTGGCTTAGGAGCTAAAAAGTGGCCTCATACGTCCCTGCCAGAGTGACAGAGATTCATTTCATGATGGCTTATGATCAAAAGGCCAACATTTGCCATCCACTGATATCAAATACTTATATATACCTACCACACACACGTGCCCCAACATTATTTGCATTTAGCAAAGTAAAAATAAAATTTCCTTCAAACAGATCAGATAGAGGCTGTGTTCTCGGTAGTTTTGTACACCATCTACAAATACTTTATACACACAATGGCCAGAATTCCACTTGGGAGTAGCAGTATTCTCTCTTATCTCACTTCGGTCTGATTGACTGCATTTATTTTGCAAGTTCACCTGGCCAAGCTTCTTTTTCAAAAACAAAAACATCAAACAATCCAACAAAATAATTTATTGGAATCTAAGAATTTCGATTGGAGACTAAGAATTCTTAGTCCTTCTGATACCTGATCTCATCTGATCTCAGCCTCACTATGAATTTAAGAGACATAGAGAGGAAGAAGTGTGTCATTCAAAAACTTTTTGAAATGAAATTTGACCTGTAGGATGAGTGACTCTTGATGTTCTAGAACTGACCGTGACCCCAGCAGTCAGCTAATCCAACTCCCTCGTTTTGTAAATGGGGAAACTGAGGATCGGTTTCAGTTTAAGAAAACCATCGGATGCCCCAAAGCTTGTCGGTGTCACAGTCTGAATCAAAGGATCTCTTCACCCTCAGTCCCTTAACGTAATTGGAAAGAAATACATTCTTTTTCATCATTATTGGTTAAATGTGTCCACATCCTTAGGAAGCAGAAGTAAAACCTAAGCGACTCTCCCAAACTGAGTGGATTCAACGTGGGAATTTCTTGACTATCAGAGTTTTTAAAACCTCACTTCAGTGAGATAACGTGTGCAAAGCACTGAAGACAATATTTGGCAAACAACAGATGCTCAGTAAGGGTTCGTTTTCCTCCCCTTTCTGCCTCAGTTCCAGTTCAGACATTTGACATTTATTCTTTTCAGTAGCTGTACATTTAAAACCATGTTGTTGGAACTGTAGCTATAGCCTTTACTCCCCTATGCTATCGTTTTGAGGACCATTTATATTAGACAAAAACAGGTAGGGGGTGGAGAATGAAGGCCTTGGACTACAAGGTTTCGAGCGAGATTCCCCGAGACCCTGTGGCACAGGATGTTAGTGGCTCTTGTAGTTGCGAGACTGGGTTATAATTTGTGTTGAAGCTACATGGGTTTTCAGCAGCAGGTTTTGTACATAACAGGGAGTTTCTGGATCTTGTTAGCTCAGGGCAAAAAGTCATGCTTTGGAGCAGTTACCCCAGCAGGAGGAGAAAAGATGATGGTTAGTAATTACATCAGTTTTGCACTGTTGAGCAGATGTTCTTGCAGATAGATTTTGGCTGGCATTTTCAGACTATCACTGGTGATTCTCATGATAGTGTCAGAGCTGCTACGAGTAGAGGGGCTGTGGGTCTGTAAAACACTGTGGGAAGGAGGGTGCGGGAACCAGACAGTAGTCTGGAAGTTAAAAAGCAACTCCTGCAAAGGGCTTTAGGGAGATTTACTTGGAGATGATAGCTTTGTTGGCTTGGATAATCCGATCTAATACGTATCTGGTAACTTATTTTGCTATTTAACTTTGAGAATCATTTGGTAGTCCTTCTGTGATTTTTTTTTTTAAAAGCAGATTATTTCTTTTTAAAGTTGAGGATAATTTAGAAAACAAATGAGGGAGCTGAACTTTGATTAGACTATAAAATTACAGTAAGTAAGATCAAAACATGTAGTGGGTAATAGAAAAGAATGTCCCAAGGATGTTAATAAGAAATGCCACCAATTTGGCTTTCTAGAAACTCTGGCCAACTTCAGGTCAGGTTGAAATCAATAGGGTCAGCTGGTGCCTGGGTGGCTCAGTCGGTTAAGGGTCTGACTTTGGCTCAGGTCATGATCTCACGGTTCGTGGGTTCGAGCCCTGTGTCGGGCTCTGTGGTGACAGCTCAGAGTCTGGAGCCTGCTTCAGATTCTGTGTCTCCCTCGCTCTGTCCCTCCCCTGCTCACGCTGTGTCTCTCTCTTTCTCTCTCTCAGAAATAAAGTATTAAAAAAAAAAAAAGAAATCAACAAGGTCAGCAATGAGACATCGCTGGATAGCAAAGTGCCCTAAGGAAGAACCTGTTTTTCCCTCTTGACTTAAAAATCTTTCCAAATTTATCTTGTTTATTTTTTTAAAATATTGAATTAAGTTCCTTCTCTCTATGTTTTGGGATACGTAAGTATACTCTTAGCACTAGATTTCGGAATCATTGTTTGTTGATGTCATAAGTAACTATAAAGTCTTCTCTATATGCGGTGATGAGATTTGTTTTTAGCTTACTGACAGGCAACATTAAGTGAAAAGATATACTCTCATGCATCAATAAACATTGGCATCCATACCATTTCATTTTCCTGGGCCACAGAAATAGTTTAAACATTGTGATTTTGTTGTCATGGGCTCTTCTGGGTAAATGACTTAGAAAGGAAAGAAAGAGGGAAGGAAGGAAGGAAGGAAGGAAGGAAGGAAGGAAGGAAGGAAGGGAGGGAATCTATCGAGGGTGGCACCAGTGGAGGTGTGGAGAGGGGGTGAATGGGAAGGCCTGGCACATCATTTCTTGTATACTAGTGCTTATTAGCCACCAGAATCGGTTAATCGATGGATAAATGAAATGACATAAGGTTCTAGAAAAGTCATTCCTGAACACTCAGTTGCCTGTTACAACATCGTAAAGCCAATCCTCTTACACAGAGGTAGTATGTGCTCTGGTATGCGCCTTTTGGGAAACAGATGCCCTATTGTTTGGTGAAGCAAATATTTAGTCTCGGAACTGATGGGTAAGAACAGAAGGAGAACCACTTGGCCCACTTCTATGGCTCTCAAGAGAGGAGCCGGCCTTCCTTCCTTCCATGCCTGATTTGCCATCAGCTTACATTTGGCTTTTGTGAGTTGTCAGTTACTTCCATCTTGCTAATCATTCAGTGATGTTTGTTTTTCTTCTTTTACAGAATCTCTGTTTCTACTTCTCTACAAAGTGGGGTCATAGGTAGTTACTATAATATAACTGGATTTTTTTCAATTAACAAAATATCAGAGGCATATTTTCACATACTAAGCATTCTTCTGCAGTGATGTAGCGCGTTCCATTGTAGAGGTAAAACATAGTTGCTGGGCATTCAAGTATTTTTTTCAGTTTTTGTTATAGACTATGCTGTCATGAGCATTTTTTTTTTTTTTTGGCTAAATCTTTGCAACATCCATGATTCTTTCCTTAAGATAGTTTATATAAAAGTAGACTTGCTGAGTCAAAGGGTGGGATGAACCTTAAATGGCAAGCTTCAACCACAATGACAAATGGTGGGAGAGATATTTGGGAAATGTCAGAATTTTCTAGTGTTCCCTCCCCTCCCCTCCAAAAGTGCCACCTAGGCCAGGGATAATTCTAGGCAAAATAGTGAAGTGGGAGATAAAGATTTTTTTCTCCCATTGCTTGCAACCTCCTTTTATGTTCTCTTTCCGGTCTTCAAACACCCACTTTCTCCTTTTCCAAAACAGTGTATTTTAAGTTATAAAATTATGAAACTTATTCTAGGAAAGGATGTAACAAGTCCATTTATGTCAAGATCTAAATCACTGATATGCCACTGTTTACAGTTACCTTAGGGATGAAACCTCTGTTTTGGCGAATCAGAAGAACAAACATCCAAGTATGGGGTTGGGACATCCACTAGAGAGGTTAACAAAAACCCCTTCTGAATGTCTTGGCTCCACACCTCACAGGCACACATTCCCTCCTAGTCCAGAGGCCGCGCCTTGTATATGAGATTATGGATCTGCTTAGTGGTTAGCCTTAATGACTATCTCCACGTGTAGGTCACGGGAGCCACACTCCACTCATACAGTAAAGGCATCTCATTTAATTCTGGTTATTAGGAGCTTACAAAAGAATTATTCTTGTTAATAATCATGACCTCTGAAATTGAGCTTTAAAAACCAACCAAGGATGGCTGTTCAGAGGAAAAAGCCTACCTGAAGGAAATATCCATAAAACGAAGAGTCAAATTTCACAGTATTTGTTGTCCAATATGGGAAACTCTAGCTTAAAAATGAAACCAAAATTATAAAAACACATGTGTTTTCTCTAACGTCTCACTGCCTTCAGATCATACTGGCAACTATGTGCCAATTCTAAAAACGAAGGACCCATCGAGAGTTGATTTTTGGTATAAGTTTTCTGATGACACAGTGACAACATGACTCAGTGTCTTTTACGGCATGTTTGACCTTTTCAGTGTAAATGTGAAGTCAGTTCGTTTATAAAAAATAGTCTAGGGTATCATCCAATTTTCCAAAGCCTCTTTTTACTCTTGGATACTTAAATCACTGTCTTTTGAAATGCTTGTTGCATTGTCAATTCTTAGCTGGTCTGACCTGGCCAAATTCTCCCTTGTCAGTGGCTTTGCTTTGTGATGTGCATGGTTCCAGGCTCATGTTGAGAGGGCACTTATTTTTGAAGAAGTCAACTCGTTAGTGAAGATGTTCATGTTCTGGTGACTTCTGCTTTCCTACTCAACCTTCTAACTATAGGGATTCAAGCAATTAATGCTTGGTTAATGAGCAACACCCTGTGCTCAATTTCTTGTCACACATTAAGTGTCAGGATATTTGTGTTAAGGAGCCAAGGGTCATTCATTCCATTCTACAGGTATGTAAACTGAGGTAAAGAGGACACCGATTTACAGTCAAAAAGGTGAAGTTTGGAATGGTCTGGGTTCTCTATGGATTTTGTACTCTCCCACAACCTCACTCCACTCCTCTACATTGGGAAGCCTTGTTTAAAAGTGATGTTGCTGAGAAGTGGGAATTTGACCATTAAGAAAAATACTGTCTTTGCCCTGGCCTATCCCATAATAAACTGAATGACAGAAAAACAAATGTCACTTATTAGAACATTGAGGTTTACTGTTCAAGTGATTAACTAAGAATCATTTGTATGATTAAATGCTGGAAAATAATTTGCTTTCCCTATGAACCTATAGCTTAGATCTCATTACACAGAAGTGCTGCATATTAGTTGAAGCAAATTAACATTCAAACACTTTCTGGAGTGGCTGCTAATCACAGGCTGTTAATTACTGTCATTACATTAGGCTGCAGCAGAGACTACCCAAAGAATCATTCTCATGATCTTGGTATTTGAAAGTGATCTTCACCAATAAAAACACATGTCAGACATACAGAAATTGCAAATTGCAGAAATTGCTGACGAGGTTGAAAATTCCGCTGACTATAAGTACCCATGTAGTGATGGATGCATTCTTGACACAGTTTCAGTGTTTGGACTTAGGAAATAATGAGTATCAATGTCCTAGCAAGGGAATATGCAAAGATGAAGGAGCCCTTTTGTATCCTTAATTAAGGAAAGTAGTAGCAGAACTCGTTCACAGATAAGTGACTGTACATAATAATCATGTATTTATGTAAGGGACTGCTATGCTATATTACTGTAGTGGCAATTAGATTTTCACAAAGTCATTTTAATAAAAGGCATACTTACATAATAAATAAACAAAACTGCTCATTTTCATAATAAATAAACAAAACCTCTCTAATTATACACTGGCTTAAAATAAAATGTTCTGCAATGCTAAGTTAAACATATAGCCTCTAGCTGCCTGCCACGATGTGCCCCAAATATTTTCCCACCCCAGCGTCATCTCAGTCACCCCGGGAACTCTGCTCAACAGGGAAAGAGTATGTGTGCGTTTAGCTTGTTCTGCATAAGCTAGGAATCATTCGAGAATTTAGAGGCCAAAGCTTCTGGCATCTGCTGACCTGACTTCCTCTCTTGCCTGGAAGGTTTGCCGTCCACCCTGTAGCTGTCAATGACTGGGATCAGCCACGTGCCAGTATGGCAAGGACTCAGCTGACCAGCACCACATGGGCTTTGCAGCCAATCCTATTCATTACGGCACTCTGTAAAGGAAGCCCAGGCCGAGGGTCTTTGGGGGTCCACTTGCAGGGCTCCTAATTCTGGCTTCTCATTCAATAAATACATATTAAATACCTTCCTTATAGGAAACATTGTTCTGGGTGTGCAGGCGCACAAGGATGCATTAGACATGGACCTTGCCTTTGAAGAACTTACAGCTCGGTAGGGACCAATCATCTCATCAGTGGAAGCCTCTGGTCCCAAGGGACAGAATGGGAGCTTTTGGATGGATCTGGACGACCTTCCTCTGACCCTGTAGCTGTGGAACACCTCAGAAGAGTTGGCCTACCACCTGTGAGCATGGTTATACCAGTACCAAAGGAATCCGTGTCCTCAAGTTCATAGGTAAGACACTGAATCCTAAGGACTAATTAAGACACATTCACAGCTATACATCCCTTCCTTCCTTTCTTATCGATTCGGTGTTTGCTCTGCGTGTGAGCCAGCTTCTGGGGATTTGGAAAGGAACATGATGTAAGTGCTTCTGCACAGAACTTGCAACCTGGTGGGGAATACAGATAAGTAGACAGACACTATCCCTTTCTGGTAGAAAGACATCCGGCATGCATTGAGAGCACGAAAGAAGCACTCACAGATTTGAAGCGGCAGATTGACTGGGACTTAAGGGAAAACTACCACTGGGCAGTGGGAGTTGGGCCCGGGGCCCAGGGCCCGGGGTGGGGAGATGAGGGTGTTGCAGGAACTCAGCGAAGTTTGGTATGACTACTGTATAGAAGGCAAGGAAATGGGAGTGATGAAGCCTGATACTGGAGAAGTAAGGCCTGTAAATAAGACGAATGAATTTAAGAATTTAGGATTTATCCCAAGTATTTTGTAAGGGAGGCCATTCATGTTTTAAAATAGGGAATGGCATGATCAAGTTTTAAAAATATCACGTTAGGGGCACCTGGGTGGCTCCGTCGGTTGAACGTCTGACTCCTGATTTCAGCTTGGGCCATGATCCCAGGGTCCTGGGATCGAGCCCGATGTTGGGCTCCATGCTCAGCATGGAGCCTGCTTGAGATTCTATCTCTTTCTCCCTCTGCCCCTCTCCCCTGCTCACATGTGTGCTTTCTCTCTAAAATAAATAAAATGAAAAATAAATTTAAAAAATTAAAAAAGATATCCCTTTAGAAATGCCCAGAGAATGAATTGGAAAGGGGTAAAACTGAAGGCAGAGAGTACAGTCAGGATGCTATTGCAGTGTCCACAAGGCTTGGCTGAGGTGCTAGCAGTGAAGGTGGAGCTTGATTGGATAGCATATGCGTGTGTGTGTGTGTGACTGGTTGTGCTGAAGAAGACAAAGAAGTGAAGGATGACTTCCAGGTTACAGGCCTGATGGTGTTCTTCTTCCTCAAATAAGGAACACAGAAGGCTGGGGCGAGGGGGGCATGTTAGTGAGGAGTTTGTTGTGACTGTTGATTGTGAAGTCTACATGAAGGACTTCCAAATGGAAATGTCCAGTAAACAGTTAGATGTGAAAGCCTGAGGCTCAGAAGAGAGAGCCAGTATGAAGCCTAGTCCTTGCCAGTGTCCTTTGTGTTTATTTGCTTTTAGTTGCTTGGTTTCACTACATTTCATCGACAGAGGCAGAGATTAAAGTCAGTGTTTTACTCAATAGTGTTTCTCTCCCAGCATGTGTACTTACCTTTTAATTATCTTGCTTTATGTATTATTAAATATAGGAAATTGTGCTCAGATATCATGAGCTTAATTTAAACTGACAAAAGCAAAAGACTTTACAAATTAAAGATGCTATGCTTCCCTTTAATGCCTTTAAGGTTTCCATTTATTAAAAGAAAATTAAAAATGAGAAGTGCTCGTGTTCTTTTCTGGAAGAGGTCTCTGGGATCTATCCAACCTGGATCCAACCAAGTTCTTGACATGCTGTCAAAAGGGAGTATTATAATATGGACACAGATCAGCACTGGGTGGATTTACAATGCACCCTCCCCCTCTGACAGGAATAGGAACATGTTCAGCTGTAAGAAAGCACTACAACAGGCTCAGAAACCTAGGCTTGTTTGGATGTCAGTCTACAGCTGGGTGTTCTTGCCATCTCTTTCTCCATTAAGGTGCTCTCAGTATTCAACGCCATGCCAAACCAGCGATGGGAAGTTTTAGCAAGGCTAGCTAGCTTTCCTGAGGAAAGCTGGGAGAGTTAAGTGGATGGGTGGCGTCCCCAAGATCTGTCTGCCAGCAAAATAAGAAGGGGTTACTCCCCTCAGAGCAACCTGATGAATATGTGAGACTCTAGAAACCACACGGCACAAATAAATTCACCCATTACCGCAGATGCTATTTCAAGGTTGGAAGCATCGTCTCCCTATCACCAGATCACCAAGGAGAAGCCATGATGCCATTTGTCTGCTCATTCAAGAGATCAGGGCTCCCTTGGCAGGACTCCACTTTGTGGTAGCTCACGGAGTTACAGACAGCAATGGCATATATTATCATCTCACAGGAGGATCTCAGGCACCTTGTGGTATTGCGGCAGCTCCCTCCTCACTCTTGCCCTTCTCACTAACTACTGTCAATACACATGGTGGCCACTGGCCAGAGCTAAGCTAACAACTTGCTGAGTCACGAGGCATCTCCATGCCAAGGTCCTTTGGCCACTCTGCATGTGAGCCTCTCCCCAACCTCCAGCATTTTTCTGAACAGAGGTCAAATCTGGCTTAAATGAATACGAAAATCAGCTGTATTCAACTGGACTCAGATGATGGCTGACTGAAGTCTCTAGGAGTTATTGGTGGGAGACAGAGCTCAGTGGTGGGGGCTGTCGAGGTTTGGAGACTGAGGGCATATGGAAGGGGGTCATGGCCAGGGTGTGGCATGTTTTTCTAAGCACAGGGACATTCTTTACACAATTACCAATATGAGCAAATTTAACATGAAATGCAATACTCTTCTCTAACTTACAGTCCTCCGGAAACGTTGCCATTTATCTCTTGCCCTACCGTGGCTTCCAATCTAGGGTCACCAATTGCCTTTAGTTGCCCCTTCCAACCTTAGTTTCTTTTCATCTGCCGGCAGTGCCCCTCAGCCTTCTTGGTCTTTCACAGCCTTGAATTTCTGAAGTGTACAGGCCAGCTGTCCTGCAGAATGTCCCTGAATTTGGGTCTAGCTGATGTGCCCTCACGATTAGATTCGGGTTATGCACTGTTGGCAGGCAAACCACAGACCCGGTGGGTCCTTCTGAGTGAATCATACCAACAGTCACAAGATGCCAGTGTCTCCCGGGATCAGTGATGTAAACGTCAGTTCTTTTGTTCACGTGGCGCCTACCAGGCTTCTCCTTGTACAATTGCTAATTTTCCCTTTGTGATTTCTACACGGTTTGTTGAGAGTTACTTGAGACTATTTAAATATCTTGCACTTCATCATAATTTCACTCATTACTTTTAGCATTTATTGATAATTCTTGCTCAAACCTATTATTACTATGAGGGTTACAAATGGTGATTTTTAACTCAATTTTTCTATATTTATAAGTTTGCATTCTACTGTAAAGATGAGCTTTTCCTTCTGCCTCATTTACTTTTTATTCATTCATTTATTCAAATCAATATGAACTCTAGACTCTCATACTTTCCATTATTTATTATTCATTATTTGTTTTGATGCTCAAATTGTCCTAGATTTGGCCATTTGGAGCCCCTTCAAGTTGGCTCCTGTATCTTTTGTGACACGTCCGTATTACATTTCAATCACCCCCAAATTATTCTAGACTTATATGTCTTGAATTTTCTTTACTCCATTTCCCCAAGGAGATCCAATTTGGTTTGGTGGAAAATGTTACTTAGTAAGCAATACCTAAGCATATGTATTATTTTTTCAAATAGGCAAACAATATTCTGGTTTCTCTTCAGACTGAATAAATCTTTCGCCTTTTAAAATAGGCAAACAATACAGAAGAATAGAACTATGCAGTTTTTCTTACCTAGAAATGGTGCACTTCTTGGAATAATTACGGAAAATTATGGCAACAGCCATAAATACATCCCTCTAGAGAGAGTTGGCCAGGTAGTGGGGAGGCTTAATGTGGCTGGAAGGTGAAAAGTTGAAAGTCTGAATGTCCCGTTACCTCTTTATCTTTTGAAGATGTCAAAAAAGAAAAAAACAATTTAGGAATTTCTACATCAACTCTTTTTTCTTCTTTCCTAGCTACTGGAGTTGCTAAACTTATTAAAAGCTACACTTAGCTTCACAATGGCATAGAAAAATGTGTCCCATACAAATGAGCAACAAACAGAAGAAAATTTGCATAAAAGAGTGACACGTAAGGCAAACCTCTGCATTTACTAATTCATTTTATATTTGAAGAAACTGGGGTTCATAGAGATTATACAATTTGCTCAAAACCAGATAGCTAGTCTCAGGAAGGGGATTTGCAACCATTTTGCCATTTTTGAGTTCCCCTATTATGCTGTTCTGCCCAATTTGTCTTTGACATTTAATTAAATATTATTATTTTGAAGATACATGCCCAAAGGCCCTCCAGATTGGAACTGGTTTGGGGGGTGGTGGTTTGTTGTTTAGCTGTTTCATTCTATAGTCTTTAAAACAATAGCAATAGCTAATATTTCTAGAAAATTTCCTGTGTGTATATACGTGTTATCTTATTAAGCCTCCAACAACTCTATGAAATGAATATCCTCATCAACGTCATCATCACCATCATGATTATCACCATCATCATCATCACTATCATCATCCTCATCGCCATCATCATCCCATTTACAACCACGGGAACCAAGGCTTAATGCAAGTTAAAGAACTTGTTCACAGAAAAAGCTTGTCAGTGGAGGAAGTCAGATTTGAACATGGGTAGTGTGGCTGTAAGCCTACATTTTTTTAACCATCGAGCTCTATCAGAACCCATTAAGAGTGTACAAGCATTCCCAGTGGTCCAAGTGTTCTGCAAAGCATGCCAGTTGGCTCTTGCTTGTAGCAACATACTTCCAGTGCTGAAATAAGCCATTTCCCTTTCATATATAGTTAACTCTCAGATAACCTGGTAAATTAAGAAAGCAACAGCACGACAGCTCACAAGTCACAGATACTGCTTTGGAGTGTACAGTGATATTCTCCTAAGTAGATGCTGCCTTTTAAATCTGTCCCTGACCATAATATTCACTTTTATTGAGGGGAAATAGTTGTAAACTTGTTGGTTGGATGTGACATAGCAAATCACTATTAGAATATTATTCCAGATAAACTACCAAATAAACAGGGTACTAGTAGACAATTCAGGTCACTACATTTAAAAAATCCAGCAAAAAACACGTTTTCTGACCATGACAAGCAGGAGTCAGGAAACAGGCTCACATGGTGGTTATAAATATGGGCTCCAGAGTTAGGCCATCACGTCTGATTCCTGGCTTTGCCAGTTCCTAGATGTTTGACTTTGAACACGTTACTTAAACTGACCTTGTCTCAGTATATTTCTCTTCCTTTCTTTTTTGTAATTTTTAAACGTTTATTTATTTATTTTGAAAGAGAGAGCATGCACACACGAGCAGAGGAGGGGTAGAGAAAGAGGAAGAGAGAGAA
The DNA here is from genome assembly GCF_008692635.1 of Crocuta crocuta. Lineage (NCBI taxonomy): Eukaryota > Metazoa > Chordata > Mammalia > Carnivora > Hyaenidae > Crocuta > Crocuta crocuta. The sequence goes on from NW_027551572.1 coordinate 9,071,885, forward strand.
TGCCAAGCAGGCTCAACGCCGTCAGCACAGAGCCAGACATGGGGCTCGAATTCACGAACCCCGAGATCATGACCTGAGCGGCAATCAAGAGTCAGACACCTAACCGACTGAGCCACCCAGGCGCCCTATTCTTTCTGCAACACCTTCCACTTATCTACTTTCTTCCCTCTACCCTATACCTGGATAGAGGACTACTGATCCAAAGAATTGCTTACAGAAACTGTACATTCATTGTAATTCTTGCTGCTATAATCAACACATCCAATAATGTATAATGGCTCAAATATTATACATGTTTGCTTTTTGTCCTTGTAAAGCCCAAATGGGTGTTCCTAACTGGTGGTTAGTCAGAGACTTAGGGTCGTCCAGCTTGTGGCTTCACCATTTCAGTCTTGGCTTCCAAGGTCACTGTGCTTGTGTGCATCAAGCTGGTAAAAGGTCACTGTGTGCATCAAGCCGGTAGAAGGGGGAAGAACATGGAGAATACATCTGAGAGCTTTTTATGAGCTCGGCGTGGAAGTGGCTTGCACCACTTGTGCTCATAATTCCATGGGTTGAATCTGAGCCACATGGCTGTACTTAAGTGTGTAAGTAAAATCGGAAGATGGACTGCGGCTGTGTGCCCAGGAAAAAGAGAACATGGGTCTGGTGAAGAGCTAGTTCCCCCTCTGATAAATATCGGTAGCAAAATTAAGCTTAGGACAAAGCTTCAGGCTTGCAATTTGTGTTGTTCTAACAGTCATTAACATAGGTCTGTGCTTCTTTCGTTCTGACGCCAGCCCTTCAGGATGTACGTACTGATCAGTCCTCTTGAGCTGAGTCTGGGATTGCTAAAATGGAATTTCACTATGGACATTTTCTTCAAGCAAATATGCTATTGTATAAACTCTGCAAAAATTTGATCTAATACCAGTGATGGTAGAGATGGTGAAGATTGGCACATTAACATAGTATTACCATTACCAGAGGCCATTGTGAAAATTCCACTGCACAAGCAGCCCATGGAGAGAAGTTAAATTTTGTATACTCCAGTGAGCATAAAATACATGGTTGCATTTGACTCTAATATGTGTTAATTATGAAAATCAGCTCCAAGCAAAGAAAGCCATAATAATTAAAAACCATCTTTTCATCTTAAAAAAGCCTCCCTCCCTAAAGTATTTATGTATTCTAATGCAACAAAAATAGCTATGGCAAAACCTAAATAATAACCTCTATTAAAGTAGTATATACACACACTCCATAATATGTAATTATGTTGTACTTAAATAGCAACCAACACAGAACAAATCCACTCAGGAAACAGCAACAAAATAGATAATAGGTTGTGAACGTTGCTACTTCCTTTATTGTTTCTTTCTAGTTTCTGGTATATATAAGTTATGGGGAAAAAATGCCACTTTGGCATGATTCTCACCCTGCTTTATGCACTAGAAATTTTCAAAAGCTGAGATCCTGGCCCTAGGACATCAGATAGGACTGATTTCACATGTTAATTCCAACCAGTTGTCGTGGCTGCTTGGAACATTGCATAAAACTGTGTGTCTTTGTCCAAACCCACTGGGGACAGTGCTGTGATCCATTAGTGATGTCTGCCCAGGCATAGCAATAGGGAATAGTGATATTCTTGTCCAATGTTTCCAAGCACGGTTACATATTCATTAAATAGACTGGAGATCAAAGAAAAAGAGAATAAGAAAGGTCAATTTAGGTCCTGATATTCGATCTACAGTTTATCCTTTCAATTTTAAGAACCAATAGGGTAAAGCACACAAATCCCAGAGCCAAAAGCAAGAAGTAGTGCGTAGAGTGACTTAAGCTGCTTTTTTTTTTTTTTTTTTGGTTTGGTGTTTTTCTGTTAGTTTTGTTTCCCTAGGCCATCACAATGTAGCTGAGTCATAATGTAGCAATTTCTAATAACTTTGAGCCCCATATCTTAAATCTCTGGGTTCTATAAATAAACACACAAGGAAACCCTACGTGGGGTATGACTGTTAAATATCAAGGGAAAAAAATTAAGATATTTCCCTTTTTCAAGGCAGAGAAGCAAAACAGGAATTTGCATATAAAACCCCAAAATATACTTGTGATCTAAAGAAAACATTAAAAACTGCAAGTTTTCTCTCCTAGTTACATGGAAGATTCATAATGAAACTTCCTTTGGAATCCAAACATTTCTGGGGCAGAGCTAGGGGTGAGTTTAGTTCCTCAAGGACTCAGCGCAGATCCCCCTTCCTTATTCCTCAGAAGAACGAAGGCATGCATTTGCTTGCTTGTTTGTTTTTTATTGTTTGCTTGCTGTATTCGTTTGGGGGCAACTTGAATTTAATCCTTAATGACTCACTTCTTCTTGCACCTCTAACCTCCCACTTCTTTCTCCCAACGAATCATCTTTGCCTTGAAGTAAGCTCTTGGCTACATGCAGTTTGACAAATTGCATTTATCTGGATGATCTCACGTTTCTAATAGGTCTGCACATCCACTGGCTCCAAGACCTCCCTTTCCAAAACAGAAGGTTTTCCTGGCACACAGCCCTGCCTACTCACTGTAATACTGATCTCCTGCTGACCTTAAAGCGTAAGCTGTAGAAAGTTAATTTTCATTAATTTGCTTAGCATTTTCATTTCACCATGTAAACATATCCCCGGATGCTTTATTTCTAAAAGGAGAAATTGCTGTCTCCTTCCCTCCTACTTGAGCCTACATTTTAAATTATATTTAAATGAACTAGAACAGATTTAGAACACAGATATGGAATGGTTTCTACACAATTGACTTTTTGAAAAAGAGATTTTATTGTCATATATTCTTAAGTCCTGCTCTTCCTGCTTTTATAGCTTCATAGTGATCTACAAAACTCAAGTTCTGATTTTTCTCCATTTCACACAGCAGCTGAGTTATTCTTTTCCTATTGTAGAGGGAAAGATTTGTACTAGGTCTTTTACATTCAACCTTAGGAACGGGTATAAATGAGTTTTAAACTGTATCTTCTCCACATGGGTAAATATAAATGATGATGCTATGAGGAAAAGTTATTGATGATAATTATAAACTGGTTAGTTTTTTTTATGTTTATTTATTTTTGACAGAGAGAGAGAGACAGAGCATGTGTGGGAGAAGGACAGAGAGAGACGGAGACACAGAATCTGAAGCAGGCTCCAGGCTCTCAGCACAGAGCCCTACATGGGGCTCAAACCCCCGAACTGTGAGATTACGACCTGAGCTGAAGCTGGACGCTTTAACCAACTGAGCCACCCAGGCGCCCCTCAACAGGTTAGTAGATTCAAAATGTTCTGTAAAGTTTTAACTTTATCCATCACCAAAATACCAGCCTTTCCCCCACAGCAGGACTCCAGTTGGCTTTTTTGTCTGCTGTTGCCAGTTACTCGAAGACCAAAAGACAACCAAAAATTCTCAGACCTCTACTGAACATTTGAGAGCGGGCACCTAGACAACATGGAGGAGATAGGACTTGTCACAGATCAGTGTAGAAGGGATATCACACAGCACCCTGGCAGAAAATTCTCCTTGAGTGCCCTGCTTTGATTCTAATGTGTGTGTATCAGAATATATATTAATATCTATTTTAGTATATTAATAGTGTATATTATGCATTTAAATATTATATATTAGTATTAATATGTTAGTAATTATACTAGAATATTATATTAACATATATTTTAATATTTAATACTTTAAATATATATGTTTTTTACTTCTCTTCGGTACTGAAGAAAGCTCCAATTGCCTTCCCAAACGAAGTCTGCTTTTGAATAATTGATTTTATTTGATTGCCTATTATTTACCAGTTTGGTTTTTATTGATAATGTGATTTGCTACAGGAGTAGGGACCTCTGTGGGGCAGGAGGTGTAACCATTGGCAGAAGTGCCAGAGAGAGACCAATTGAAGAGCCAAGGATAAGCTCGAGATCAACCAGCAAATGGTCAACAGCAAAACAGATGGGAGCCCTTTATCATCTCCGGGCACTTTCCAAACATACAAATCAATAATAATTAAAGCAGATTATGAAAAGGCAATACTGGATAGTTAATTCTTTGGACTTGATTTAAACTGAGCTAAATGCTTGCACATGGAAATTTACTGGAATTTACATGGAAAATTACTCCATGGAGAGGGTTCAAAGCTTGCCAGAGAGAATAATTTAAGGCTGTAGATTGGGTTAAGGCTTGGAAGCACAGCTAATACTTTCTCATAATCATAAATTATACATACATATATACAGGCATATGTGTATACACATATGTATGTTTACGTGTGTATATATTTCTGGTATACGAGTATTGTGAAGTGTGTGTGCACACGTGCGTACATGTTCCAGAAATCAGCACCACAAGATAAACTTCGTATTGTTTTCTGGGGTGTTGGCAAGTGCTTTCTTGTCCACTCATAATGTGATAGTTATTGCTGGGCTCTTGGATGACTCTGGAGCTAGAACTCAAAGCTAATTGCCAACCTCGTGGAAAGTCTCAAGGAAACTAAAAAACAAAAACGCTAAACAAAAATGAATTACTTTTCTGGGCTGATGCCTGCAACAGGTTCTAAGCAGCATAATAAAGACACATTACTGTCCTAGTATCTTGGCACAATGTAAGGAATTCTCCCCAAAGATTATGCAAATTCCAATTTCCTGACACCATGTAACTTCCATGTCTGTGGGAAAACCAGTTTCCCAGTGAAGGCAGTCAAGAAGGGGGAAGTAAATAAAAAGGACTGGTGAATCAGTGTCTGGGCTATCAGAGTCTGGAAAGCCAAGTGGCAGAGAGAAAGAGAGAGAGAGACAGAGAGAGAGAGGTTGAGCTTTGGAGAAGACTGCAGCAGTTAAGATGGTGAAAGCGCCACCAAATTCCATTTAGCCATTCTGCCAGTAGCAGTAGGGACTTCGAGGGCCACACAAGCAAAGGGCAGAATGATTGCCACTTCCAGGAGAGGCAGAGTGTCTACAGACAGCTGTGGCCATGGGCAAAGCAATGGTGCTTGAGGGGAGATTCTGGAAGAAGGGAAAGCCTCACTAAACAGCTAGATAACAAGCAGGGTTCACCCATGGCACCAATGGGTTTTGGGTCATGTGGCCCACTCAGCCTATCGAGACTCCTCTTCTACATCACTGCTTGCCAGCCTGTGGCCTCTAGCCCATTCTCTCCTCTACTCCCCATTTTCTGTCTTCTCAGTTGACCCCATACACTGCTGAGCACATGATTTTTCCGCAAAGTCCTCTGTGTCTCTGTGCATCCCTGGCTCTTAGAGCCTTTATCTCTCTGCACTGCCATGGTCTCTGGACATCTGCTGTCCCCACTTCCAGGTGACTTCCAGAAAGGCAGGGGTGGCCTTAAATATAACTCTATAAGCCCGGGGCTTCATGCACTCACTGCTGAGTCCATCCTCCCATGGTCATTCCCATTTCAGAGAATGGCTGATCTGACCTTCCAGTCATGCAGGTCAAGAGCCCAGGAGTCATTCTAGATTCCTTCCTTTCCCTCTTGAACTCTTTTGCATCCTGGTATAGAGTTCAAGATCTAGACCTGCATCACCTAAACCAGTGGTTCTCAACTCTGATTGTATACTAGAAACAAGTGAGAAATGAAAAACATTTAAAATTACTGATGCTCTATCCCCACACCAGACTGATTAAATTTGGGGCAGGGTTTAAGGTCCAGGCATGGGTATTAAAGACAAGAAAAAAACAAACAAATGAAAGCTTCTTAAAACTGATTCCGATGTGCAGTCAGGGTTGAGGAACCTGGACTCAGGTGCTATATTAGGGATGCGAAAATCCTCAGCCCTCACCAATGCATGGCTGCCTGCTTCCTCCCGGCCACTTCTCAGATGATGACTGTCTCCTGCCCCGTCTATGCTCTTCTAGTACTTGGGGCCCCATTTATGCTCATCTGCTGCTGTGCTTCTAGGGACTATCTAGTGAGTGCCTTCTCTGAACAAGACACCACGTGTAGCACTATGTTATTTCATTGACTCACCTCAGAAGTTCAATGGGAAAGAACAAATATTATACCCATTAGTCAGAGGAAGAAACTGAGGCTCAGAGAGGTTAAATAATTGACCCAAGATGAAAAATCTGGGATAAGAATTCAGGTTTTCTCTTTTCTTACAGTCTCTCTCTTTAACCACTCTGCAAACTCATCTCAGTCTGAACAAAGTAAGACTTCTAATATCTCCTCCTAGTGACCTCTTGCTTTCCAAATGGTTTGCCTTTCTCATTCATTTAGCCTCAACTATTGTTCCTGACACCTGAGGGTCCTATTAGTGTACTTCTCAATGTGCATTAAAATAATGTAGTATCAGCACCTATGATTTGTAGCTAATATTGCACAAAATGAATAAGTCATTTCAGTGGAACCCACAATGGCCTTATAAATACTGGGAAGCTTCAAGTTGGTTACTTTAGGTTTGATGTCCTTTCAGAGACTGCTCACGGGCTCCCCCTGCAAAAGCTCTTGGGATAACCTGTTTGCTGTGGATCTTAGGAAGGCTGAAATTCTATCTTGTACCCTTGCTCTGGGATGCCATCCTCTGAGGTTAGTGAGAGAGGCCCTCCTCAGAGCTGCTGCAGCTTTGGCTTTCAGAAGTGGCATGGTCTGCATGACCCCAATTCCTTTCCTAGATGGAGTTGTTTTAGGTTTTAAAATTGCTGCTGGCATTGAAAAAAGGTGAAGTGAGAATGTGGAACTGATCTACAAATAACTATAGCTTTGTTCCCAGGTGTCCAAGGACATGTGAATATCAAAATAACGCCAATGCTGGGGGGGGTGTTCAATCCAAGTTTATCCTTCTAAAAGGACATGGGTGGCTTATCGTTCTGCTTCTGCTCCACCTAGGCCCTCTGCTCTCACCAGGTGGCCTCATACTTGCACTTTCCAGGCTACTGAATACTTATTCCTTCCAGCCCAGGCCCAGCTCTGCTCCTGCCCGTTTCTTTCTGGGAGGCTCATTTGCTTTTGAAGCCTATAATCTGTAAATAATCTGTGTTGGGTGAACTATGGAAGCTGAACATTAAGACTGTGCTTAAAAATTCTGAGATGTGTGAGCTTAGTTTGTGCTACTACAGTTCACTTTGGGTCCCAGCAGCAAAATAACCCTGGTGAGGTATGGAATGATGACTGACAGGGAATGAACATGCTAGTAGAACCTCATGGCTTAGACATCTACTCCTTGAGTACATAAGAGCAGGGACTAGGGCTTTCTTGTAGAGACCTCAACCCAATATGTAATGTCTGATTAATGATTACCAGGAATGTAAGGGAGCAGGATGACATAAATAGAAGAATTATCAACCCATTGAAACTGACCCAGATCTGACCTAGATGTTATAATTAGCATAAGAAAACATTAAAATAGTCATAACTGTATTTCATACGTTTAAAAGGTAAGTAGAGACAGGATAGATATGAAAAAGATGAAAAGTGGACCTCTAGCGAGGAAAGCTACAATGTCTGAACTGGAAGACATGGTGGAAGTAATTAACAGCAGATTAGACATTGTTGAAGAAAAAAGGAGTGAACTTGAAGGCATAGCTATAAACACTATCCCAAATGTAACATGCAGAACAATGAGCTTCAGTGAGCTGTGGGACAACTTCAAGCAGTATAATAAATATAAAAGTGGAGTGCTCAAGAGAGAGAAGAAAGAGGGGGAGAAAGAAAAAGAAAAAATGGCTGGAAAATTTCCAAATTTGATGAAAAAGACTCACATGCCTAGGAAGCTCAATGACCAACATGCACAAGAAACATGAAGAAAACCACACCAAAGTACACCATGATAAAATTGCTCAAAATTAATGATAAAGAGAAAATCTTAAAAGCAGCCAGAGAGTCTTAAAAACATGGTATGGATAGAGGAACAAATATAAGATTACAGTTGATTTCTTGTCAGAACCAATGCAAACAGGAAGACAGCAGTGTAGCATCCTTAAAGTTCTGAAACACACACACACACACACACACACACACACACACACGTAGATGTACATGCATTAGTCAGCTAAACCTAAACCCAGTGAAAAATATTTAAAAAATGAAAGAGAAATAAGGAAGTTTTAAGCATACAAAACCAGACATATTTCATCACAAGAAGACCAATTAAGAAATGTTAAAGAAACTCCTTCAGGCAGAGAGAAAATGATGCCAGGTGGGAGTATAGACTTATTTGAAGCAAGGAAGAGTGCCAGAAATGATGACCACATGGATAAATAGATAAGATGCTTTCCTTAATAGATAAATCTCTTTAAAAGACAATTGACTGTTTAAGTAAAAGAGAATAAAATATACTGTGGGGTTAATAACAAATGCAGAAATAAAACACACGGCAAAAATAGCATAAAGATTGAGAGGGCAAGACTTAAAAACATTACTGTATTGCATATCCAGAATATGCAAATCTATAGAGACAGAATGGAGATTAGTGGTTGTCTAATGGGATGGTAGGGATGCAGAGATTGGATAATGGCTAAGGGCCACAGGGGGGTTCTTGGGGATAATAAAAATGTTCTTGATTTGAGTATGGTGATGGGTATACAACTCTATGAATACATTACAGGCCATTGAGTTGTACACTTCAAAAGAGTGACTTGTATAATATGTGAATTATATCTCAATGAAGCTGTTTTAAAAATATTTAAGAAATAGTACCAATTCTATATAAGAAATGAAAATCCCATGAGATCATGATCCTTCATAAACATAGATGCAAAAATTCTGAACAAAATGTTAGCAAATCAATTCAATAATATATAAAAGGATAATACACCATGATTGTGCTTAGTCCAGGAATGCAGGGCTGGTTTAACATTAGAAAACCAATTACCCTATAAGAAACCAAAAACATATGATATTTGTCCTTCTGTGCCTGACTTATTTCGCTCAGCATAACACCCTCNGAAACCAAAAACAAAACCCACATGATCATCCTAATAGAGACAAAGGAATCATCTGACAAAATCAAACTTCTATTTCCCACAAGAACTTTAAGCAAACTAGGAAGGGAAGGGAACTTCCTTAACCCCCAAAACCTACAGCAAACATATATTTATTGGTAAAGACTTAATCCTCTCCCCTTAAGGTCAAAAACAAGACTGGAATATCTTTGTTTGCCCCTTGTATTCAATACTCTGGTCAAAGTTTTAGTGCAGTCAGTCAAGACAAAGAAATAAAAGGCATCCCAGTTGAAAAAAGAAGAAATAAAAATATCCTCATTTAAAGCCATGTAATTGTTTACCAAGAAAACCTAACAGAGTCTACGAAAAACTGTTAGAACTAACTGAACTTAGCAATATTGTAAGATATAAGATCAATATTTACAAATTAGTAGTATTTTTACATACTAGTAACAAAGATTCAGAAATTTAAATATAAAGAATAACAATAATTTAATTCACTGATGTTAAAAATCAGTAATACTTTTGGGTGCCTGGTGCCTCAGTTGGTTGAGCAACCAACTCTTGGTTTTAGCTCAGGTCATGATCTCACGGTTTGTGAGTTCAAGCCCCACACTGGGCTCTGTGCTGACAGCGAGGAGCCTGCTTGAGATTCTCTTTCTCCCTCTCTCTGCCACTCCTGTGCACACTCTCTCTGTCTCTCTCTAAATAAATAAATAAGCTTTTAAAAAACATTAAAAAATCAATAACACTTTAAATGGATACAATTTATAATTGGTATATTTAGGGATAAGTATGAAAAGATGCAAGATTTGTACACTGAAAACTATAAAATATTATTGAGAGAAAACAAAGAAGACCCAAATAAACGAAGAAAGTTACCATGTTCATGGATTGGAAGACTCAATATTGCTAGAATGTTACTTCTTTCCAAATTGGTCCATAGATTCAATAGAATTCCAATAAAAATATCAGCTTGCTTTCTTATAGATAGTGGCAAAAGGAGTCTAACATTTGTATGGGAATAGAAATGACCTTGAATAGGCAAAGTACATTTGAAAAAGGAAACAGAGTTGGAGGGCTAGTGGCGTGAGTTATCAAAACCTGCAGTTACAGGGTTACAGGAATCAAAGAGGGTGGTATTGATGTAAAGTAGACAAATGGATCAATGGAACAGGACAGAGTCGAGAAATAGACCTAGTGGTACAAAGAAAACCGATTTCTGACAACTGGATGGAATACTTGAACAAACACCTCATTGAAGATGTTATATGGATGGCAAATAAGCACATGAAAAGATGCTCAATATCACCATTAGTCATTAGGGAAACAAAAATTAAAACCACAGTGAGGTATTGCTATACATCTATTAAAATGGCTAACATTAAAACCACTGACCATATCAAGTGTTGGTCAGGATGTGGAGGAACTGGAACATTCATAGACCATTGGCAGGAGTGTAAAAAGATATGACAGCTTTGTAAAACAATTTGGCGGTGTAATCCAACCATTGTATTCCTAGGTGTCCATCCAGTAGAAAGAACAGCTATGTCCATACCAAGACATACGTGAATGTTTGTAGCGGTTTTACCTGTAATTGCCAAAACCTAAAAATAAGCCAAATGTCCATCAGCAGGTGAGTTGGATAAATAAACCATGGTATGTACATACAATGGAATGTTCCTTGATAATAAAAAAGAACGAGTTACTGATAGATGCAAAAACATGGATGAATCTCAACATTATACTCTGTGAAAGAAGCCAGATACACAAAAAGGAAAGAATGTGTCTATTCATATAAAACTCTAGAAAATGGAAATTAATTTATGGCAACAGAAAACGTTTCAGTGGTTGCCTGGGAAGGAGGAACAGGGAGGTGTGGGAGGAAGGGCTTACAAATGGGCATTAGGAAATTTTGAGGCCATAGATATGCTCACTACCTTGGTGGTTAAGATGGCTTTACAGGTGTGTACATAAGTGAAATTCAAATTGTATATTTTAAATGGTACAGTTTTCTGTCTGCACCTCAGTAGGGCTACTTTAAAAAGGTGATAACAAAGTTGGTAGAAAAAGGAAAGACTGAAAACAAACGCATCTTTGATCCTGATTTTCAAGATAGGCATCAATTTTCATGACAGGTGGCCATCGCAACTGTGCAACGTCCTGGTCTCAGCTGGGCAGCTCTTGGGCCTTCAGGGGTAGCTTAGGAAATCCAGGAAGTAACTCATCAACCTAACAAAGATAGGTCATGTTTACACCCTTTTATGGTAGATTCACGATCAGGTGACCAACTGTTACAAACTTGTACCGAAAGTTCTAGTCGCCGCGTGTGCCACGGGTGCCGTGTGTGAATGTCAGACATAATCCTAGCAGCAGCCTTTTTAAAAAAAATACATTGTAAGCATTGACACGGCATCTGAAACATGGGAATGTTGTGCCACTGTTCTCCTTTTAGAGTTTTCCATACCATTCCATTGTCTTGTAGCCAAGTCTTTTGGTCTTAAGGCCAACCCACTGCGCTCCACAAATACCCAGCCACCTTTGCTGAGGAGCCTCCAGTGTGAAAGACATAAAAGCAACGTTAACTTATAACATCAAGAACCTTTAACAGCATGGAACTGTGCATAGAAAAGGGTGGACTGACTTGAGAGTAGAGTTAACCACATAAAACCAATCGTGACCAATATATTCCAAACTATTTCTTGAACGTACATTTTATTTCTAGCTAAGAAAAACCCCAAGTGTTCTCATGGTACGCATACTATTTCTCCTGACCATTTAATTGACATTTTCTTTTTCCCTTCTTCTTCTTCTTTTGTTTTTTTTTTTGTTTTTTTAACTAACACGAGAACATCACCACTGTTCCGATTCTGCACGAGACTCTGCTTTCGCGGCTGAAACAGGTTTTATGCAAGAGCAAGTATTGATGTCTGTGTGAGCGAGCTGCCGGCTGTAGTGTTTACCTTCGCTGGGGCTGCCTGGCTATTGTCGAGCCAGTTGAAATGATTCATGGGTCTGACAGATGTCTGGTACAGCTGGATGTGTCCTTGATTATCCCAAAAGTCTGGACAGCACTGTCATTCACCATTGCCCAAATTATCTTTGTATTGACTGTGGAACCCTCTGTGACAGTACTGTAATGGCTAATTACCCAGGATACCTTTGGTACTCACTTCCTAATGGTTTGGTGGAAAAAGAAAAAGACCGTAGGAAAATGAGAAAAAACATACCGATAAAATAACATCCCGTTCTTTGCAAAAGAACACGGACTCTGGTGGGATGCAGAATATATATTTATTTGGTATCACGCAGTTTATGCTAATGAAATCCAGGGCCACAATAGTGAAGGCATAGATTTCTCAGGAAACACATAAGGAGGAAATAAAATGTAAAGAACCTTGGCAGTGATAAATTATGGACAATAGAAGGAGCTATTAGCTGTGAGAGAATTGTATGTATAACATACTTGAAAAAGGAATGACGAGTGGCCATTTGCCTGCCTCATATGTTGCAGGGGGGAAAAAAGAATATGTTCTGTTTAGCAAATAGCCTCCCCAGAAATAGAGAAGAGGGAGGGAGAAAGGAGGGGATCCTTAGTAAAAGCTGCCCGAAGGAACAAGAACTGAAAGCTGAGGTTTCATTTTTTTCCCCATAATGCCATCAATTAGCACATTTTGACCAACATAGCTCCACAAAGCAGATATATATTAGGGGGAAGAAAAGATAAGGGAATAGAGGGTGCAAAATCCCATTCTGACTTTTAGTAGAGATGATGAGATCCCGGGAGGGCAGACAAAGCAGACTGGGAACAGCTTTCCACACAAAGAATACAGCAATTTGCCACGTCCTGTCCAGCCTGTGTCTGAATGTCACTCCTGTCTTAATTACCAGACTAACAAAGCTATTCTGTTATTCTAGCGTCTCTGCCACAGTCCCTGCAAAGCCAGAGAGCAGTCGGGAAGCATCGCTCACGGATCATTACTAAGAGAGTAGGCGAGGCAGGCGGCTTCCGAGGGAGTGGGGACAGTGGGCCACCGAGGGTAGGGAACAGTACTCTTCATGGAGGACTGGACTCTCACTCTGGGGTTTTGGAAGGCGTAGATGGGCACAGCAGGAGGCTTTAGCCTGTACTGGAGTCTGGGACCATAGTGCTTCTGCTGCTCATGCCCTTTGCGTGGGATGAAGTGAAGAGCGACCTGCCTCTTCCCTCCCTGTCAACCTCATGCCAGGTGCCCATAACATGTAAGACGTCGTCCACCTGACCCCAAAGCCTCGATTGCTGAAATTCTCACTCACCGAATCGTCCTTTTCACGGAAGATGCGAAAAGAAAGCCCTGCTCATTTCAATCCATTGCTGACTTCTGGGTATTTCTTGGGTTATTCTTCCATGTTTCAGAGATACCTCAATAGTTCTCACCAAGGAACCTGGGATGGTTTAGGTGAGGAAGGTGCAGAAGTTTGCGTTGCATGTGCCCTGAGCTCTGTGCTGATGAACATCCTGGCGGTGACTGTGTAGACACAGCCTAACAATTCTGTACCCTGTGACACCATCGCATCTTCCTCCTTGAACAGAACTTGTAGTGAAACAATTGAGTGCATCGCGGGCTGGTTAGCTGAAGTGTTTTTGTATTTAATTTTTTAAAGTTATTTTTGGAGGGGAGAGAGAGAGAGTGTGACAGTGGGAGAGGCAGAGAGAGAGGGACACACAGACTCTGAAATGGGCTCCAGGCTCTGAGCTGTCAGCACAGAGCCCGATGTGGGGCTTGAACTCGTGAACTGTGAGATCATGACCTGAGCCGAAGTCGGATGCATAACCGACTGAGCCAGCCAGGGGCCCCAAAGTGTCTTTGTATTTAAAAAGAGCTTGCTGCATTGCAGAAACATTCAGATGATGTATTTATGTTTCCTTTTTCATTAGAATCAGGGAGTAATACAACGATCACACATTATGGCAAAAAAGAGGACAATGAAACATAAATCTTTAGTTCTATGCCCTTTCCCACTGAATAGCAGTTATCTGTCCTTTATAGCCCTAAAATTATTAAACAAAGACAATTTCCTGATCACATTTGATCTATAATCCTTAGGATTTTATTTGGAGAAGACGGACATTGACCTAAAAGAATTCTACAAAGTATCAGAATGATTGTTTTGTCAATTTTTAGTAAGTAAGGCTTACTAAAAAAGCAAGTCGTTCTTATTTCTTCTCTGTACTTTTAAAAGAGTCTAAGAAAGGGAAGATTTCAAGGCTACAAAACATGACTTGTCTTTCATACAAAAGTGCCATCCGTCCTACGAAGAAGCATGACAAATGTAGCTAGAATGGCAAATTCTAGGTAGAGTGTGAAGTTCGTGTCGAAGTTACTTCTCAAAAGGTAATGATGGTTTCAGGCTCCTAAAACCCCTGCTTACAGGAATAGGATTTAGGTGGGAAGTGAAACGAGGGTCTGAAAATAAAACAGGTGGCCAAAGCTTGAAAAGAGGCCTATCTGTTATAATCAGATAACAGAACTTCTCTGTTAAGCTGGGCTCTGAATTATTTAATAACTATATTAAAATATGTCATAATGTCACCTAATTCTTTCTGTTTCCATCTCTCCTTACAAATGTGATACAGAACTTAAAATTAAAAGTATAGTCTTTTAAAATGCCTTCGGTTGTAATGGTTGCTCTGAAAGACTGAAGACTCAAAATTGAAACCAGAAAAAGGTAGAGAAAACATACTGATGCACTGTTATGAAATAAAAGTACTGCCTTATGAATAAAACTGTAACAATGTCTATTTATAATGGTCAGCCTAGAACTAATTATTGTGGATGTAAGGCACACATGTTTTATTCACTAACTCACTCAGTGACAATGATAGACCAAAATTCTAGAAGGGGAGACAAACCATCATGAAAGAAAGAAAAAAGAAAGAAAGAAAAAGGCAGTTCTGTGTGCTGACTTAACAATTTGCCGTTGAAGATCCGAAAGCATTTCCTGGGTGTGATTATCAATCAGTTATGTGACAAACAAAAACCTGTGTCACGGAAACATCTAGGAGGAGCTGCAAACTCGATACTTACAGGGGCCAGGCAGGAACGTAAGGGGCTGGTGGCGATGTGGCGAACTGGAGTGTGCCCAAACTAGTGAGAGTACTTCCACTAATTATGCCATGTGGGAATGCAAGCCTAATTTTGCCACATCTCCTACCTTTTCAGGAAAACCTGAAAACCCAAATGCTTAGAGATTATGAGTCCCTGTGGCCCTACAAGCTCCTCACTTTCATGAGCTTACCGACTGCAGGGGGACAGTTGGGTTGGGGGGCGCTTGCTGCATTCAGTAGATGATTCTTCTTCTTCTTCTAATTTTTTAAAAATTATTTATTGTGGAGAGAGAGAGAGACAGAGTGTAAGCAGGGGAAGGGCAGAGAGAGAGAGAGACACAGAATGTGAAGCAGGCTCCAGGCTCTGAGCTGTCAGCACAGAGTCTGATGTGGGGCTTGAACCCACAAGTTGTGAGATCATGAGCCAAAGTCAGACACTTAACCGACTGAGCCACCCAGGCCCTTATTATTATTATTATTATTCAATAGACAGTAAGAACCATAGAGAACAGAAAGCCGTTTGACATTAGGTAATACATGGTTGATTGCAACATGGCGCTTACATGCAGATACTTTCGTTCAGTTAATAGCACGTCTCATATCTTATACCATCTACTTCACATGGTCAAAGAGATGAAGGTCTTTCTACACTGCCCATTTTATAGGTTCCTCCTGTCACAGTGGTCCCTGCCTAGGCTTTCCTTCCCAATCCTCTCCATCTAGAAGACCTAACTCATTCTTTTTTTTTTTTTTTTAATGTTCATTTATATTTGAGAGAGAGAGAGAGGAAGACAGAGAAAGAGATAGGGAGAGAGACAGACAGACAGACAGTGGGTGAGCAGGGAAGGGGCAGAGAGACAGAGACAGAGACAGAATCTGAAGCAGGCTTTAGGCTCTGAGCTGTCAGCACAGAGCCCAACGTGGGGCTCAAAATCACAAGCCATGAAATCATGACCTGAGCCAAAGTCAGATGCTTAACCGACTGAGCCACCCAGATGCCCAGACCCAACTCATTCTTCAGGGCTCTGAGAACACTTCCATCCTGCCTCTAACTGGGCTGAGGCCTTGTGTCCCGCCCCTTGGGTCTCTCGTGGCAGTACCACATATACAAATATGTAACTTTCGTTGGCATTCCCTACTAGACTCTAAGCATCACGAGGATAGAGAACCGTATCTATACTCTCAGCACCCACTTCAACGTCCAGTTGTATTTACAATATGTTTGCAGAAAAAGAGGCATTTAAATGAGTCACATAAAAATTTACATAGGTGTCCAAAGATTATTCTTGCCATTCAAAATCCTCTCTGGAGAGTCTAAATGAGAACCATATTTTATCTACTGTCAGGTAGACCTGTTACACATTTCTGAGAGTTCTTCTGAATTTCCTCTGTTGAGTTGGAGTCTCCGTACTCTTTCTGGGGTTCCTATTTCTCTTTTTCTGATCTGTATAAATCATGGAGGTTTCCTTAAAATGGCCATTTAGAACAAATGCCCTGCTTCGTCCAGACAAGAAGAAGGAAGAAAAATACTGTGGTGAATTGTAAAAATAGCTACAAATTATTTCCCTCTCTTTACCCATGCCCTTAGAGGGTCCCCTCACAGAAGACTTGGCCATGTGATTTGTTTTGGCCAATGTGACAATTCAAATACGACGTAAGCGGTGGCTTATGCACTTGGAAATAGTCTCTCTTGCTGTTCTTGGAAACCCTGTGGCCGCCATCATGTAAATAGGTTGGGGACTGAGGAGATGAAAGCCAACTGTCTTCATTACTCCAGCCCATAGCCTGTAGACAGACATGCCAGTGAGGTCGTTAGACTAACCAGGCTCCAGGGGACCGGCTGTCTGACTGCAATTGTATGAGTAAACCCAGGCAAGCCGAACCTCTGCTGCTGGACCACAGAATTGTGAATTAATAAATAACTGTCATTTTAAGCTAAAAGTTTTGGGATGGCTTGTTATGTAGCAAAAACTAACCGATACACTATTTTTCAGGGTTGTGGCGTTTTTTCAACAAGACTAGGCCAGAAAATCTGGATCTCCATTCTCCCTCCTCCCTCCCCCCACTCCACATATGCACTATTACTATTAGCTTCAAAAAACGCCAAAGCCATTCTCCAACATGGGAGAGCAGCTGATAAGAGATAGGGAAAGTGACCGGAAGGGACAGAGTTCAATGCTATTCTCCCAATAGCCTGTCTCCAGGGCCCATTAACATCAGAGTGTGAGCAGCAGATCTGGCAGCAAGGAGAGAAGAGGAAGAGGCGGGTGGGTGGTGGTGAGGGTTGGGCTGCTCGTAAAATGTGACACAGAGAAAATAAAAGAATCTAGTGTTCTGACATTAGATCACAATATCCTTATTATATTTAAAAAATCCAGTTAAAATTTCTAGCCCCTGAAGACTAAAGAATAAAGCCAGGCAAATATGGGGACTGTGCAGTGTATCATTTTAATGTAGAGAAAACATACCCTTAGTTGTGTAAGCCCGCCTTTGTTTGAGGCCCTTAAGCCTTTCTTAGCAGTTTTAGGAAAACAGGTTGAAAGTAAACATTTGTTACTTTCTAAAATGCTGCTCTGGAATTTTTGTTTTTGTGCTGAATCTTGACATAGCAATTTAACAAGGCAAGAGCCACACAAAATGTAGCATGTTGTTGCAGAGTTGGGGTAGAATAGGGTGTGTTCACTGAGTCCTTGCTATTTGCCAAGGCTTTATCTCACATAATCTTTGCAACCACCCTAGGAAGATTCTGTTTTATCTTTTACAAAATAGATGAGGTTCCAAGAGGTTAAGTAACTTGGTGCAGGGTGCACAGTAGTTGGTAAGGTTATAAATTACAAACATAGACATCAATTGAAATCCACTGCCCATGTTGCCTGAGCGGTAATATAGTACTTAATCATTAGCAATAACGATTGTTTTCATCAAGCCCTTAATCATAGAGTGTTTTTCATTAAAAAATAATAGCCAAAGATTATTGAGTTTTTTTTTTTTAAATTTTAGTGCTTATTTATTTTTCAGAGAGAGAGAGAGAGACAGAACGTAACTGGGGGAGGGACAGAGAGAGAGGTAGACACAGAATCAGAAGCAGGCTCTAGGCTCTGAGCTGTCAGCACAGAGCCCCATGTGAGGCTCAAACCCACGAACTGAGAGATCATGACCTGACCTGAAGTCAGGTGTTTAACCGACTGAGCCATTAATCTAATGCCCCAGATTATTGAGAGTTTATATGCCAACTATGTTCTATGTACTTTACACATAATAATTTAATCCTCACAAAAACCCTATGAGGTAGGTCTCCATTTTTGAAATAATGAAACCGAGGCATAAAGAGCTTATTAAGTTGCCGAAAGTTGCATAGTAAGTGAGGGGTGACGCAGATACTGAATTTACATCTGTCAAAGCCCAACTCTTTCTGTTAAACCACACATCTTCACTTTTATATTTTCCCCCAAATAACTATGGTGTATTTTCAACTCATTCCTATGACATCTGCTGGGATGCTAGGTCTCCAAAGGAAGGATGGTCGATCACTACTTAGAAAGTCTCGAAGAAAAACAGCCCCTGGGACATATCCTCAACGAGATTAACCCCCATCAGTCTTGTTCCAAGAATTGAATCCCTCTCACGGAGCATGGTGACAGAGATGTGGTAGGAGCTCAGTTCATATGTGCTGCATGGATTTGGTCCTACGCTACAAGTAGTGGTAGAAGGGACAGAGGACATAATGCTAGACAGCCCTTTGGGCTCTTTGGTAAACAGACACTATGCTTGTGTCCTGGGAGTTCTGGAGCACAGCGTCACCGTCTGGGTGATTTAACTCATCAGAAATTTATCTCCTGGTTCTGGAGGCGTAGAAATGTTGAGATCAAGTATGTGGCAGGGCCATGCGCTCTCTGAAAGCTTTCGGGAGGGAACCTTCTGTACCTTCTTCTTTGCCTCTTCCGCAAACCAAAGAATGCCACGCAATGTTGTCGACTTTCCTTGGCTTATGGCACCATAATTCCAAACTCTGCCCCTCGCTGTCTTCCCTCCATGTGTCCATGTCCAAATTTCCCTCTTTTTGTGAGCATACCAGTCATAGTGGGTTCAGGGCCAGACATGAGTCCAGTATGGCCTCATCTTCACCTGCTCACATCTGCAAAGACCCTGTTTCCAAATAAAGTCACATTCACAGGTTCCAGATGAGTGAATTTGGGGGAGAGGGAATAATTCAACCCAGTATAGATAGTTGAGAAATTTATAATATGTTGATGCTTGCAGGGCCAAACATAAGAAGAGGCAGGGCCACGCATACCTGATCAAGCCTGGGAAGGGCCTCACCCACCCCCAACAAACCACAGCCCCAAACTCCTTTTGTCATAGGCTTGATTTTTTTTTTTTTAATGTTTATTCATTTATTTTGAGAGTGAGAGAGAGAGAATGAGCAGGGGAAGGGCAGAGAAAGAGGGAAAGAATCTCAAGGAAGCTCCACATCCAGTATGGAACCCAACGTGGGGCTCAATCCCATGGCCCTGGGATCATGACCTGAGCTGAAATCAAGTCAGGCAGGCACTTAACCGACTGAGCCACCCAGGCACCCCTAGGCTTAACTTTTAATTTCGAACACCTATGAAAGCAAACCATGGCAGATTCGAGCAGGTAACTGCTATCGAACTGCAAATAAATCTCTCCGAGAGCCAATGTGGTTGACGGAGAAAGAAAGAAAAAAAAAAGCACAGAAACTAAGGTAAGGAAGTAGGAGACTGTAGGGGATGCCATGGGACGAGCAGAAGAGGAACAGAGGCGCCAGGTGCAGAGAGTCTGGCGGGGAGGGGTCCATGCAAAGGGCAAAGGCACAGTAGCCCTAGAACAAAAGGCAGCTGGAAGAAGAGAGCTTTCTGTTGGTCACCGGTAGGGCCATCTGATTATAGGCTCCAAGGCTGGTCACTCTCCAGGAGCGGGCATAGAGGGAAGACCTATGAAACGTTACAGAAAAAGCAAGCAGGCCACTTGGAATGAGTCCGCTAGAATTAAGGACCTAAGGCAGGATGATAGGGGTCTTTACAAAAAGCATGAGTTTCCTTAGAGAAGATGCCATGTGTTATGTGTTTTCCTATTTCTTTCTACTCTGATGCCAGGCAACCACTGGAGGGTCTGCTTCCCTAGCAGCGCAGACACTGTACTTACTTGGGAGGCAAAAAGGGAATGTGAAATAACCCTGCTCGGAGCTCTGTCAGCCAGCGTGAAGAGTGTCTACACAGTGAGTGTACCTGGGCCAGTGTCAGCCCTGGTGCTAGGGGGGGAGAAAAAAGGGAGGCCCGGCCCCCAGTGGAGGTTGCGAGGGGCGACTTCTCTTGGTTGGTGGTCTCTCCACATCTCTCCAGGGGAACATGGTGGGGAGTCGGACGAGCTGTGTGGCCCTGGGTAAGTTACTCACCCTGTCTGAGTTTCCACGGAAAACAATTAAGTGAAAATGTTCGGGCAGCACCCACCACTCTGTGCACAGAGGAGACGCTCAAAAATTGTTGTCTCCTGCTTTCCTTGATTATCGAATTTCTTCTTCAGATAAACCTGTTCTGTGATCTAAGTTTCCTGAGCTGAGTTCAGAAATGTTAATCTTAATCATAACTTCGTTTGCTTTGTAAGAACCCCCTATTCATCTGGGGCCTGGAGTTTCATTAGGATTTTAATTTCAGGACCTAAATTGAGTACTTGGCAGAGGTGGAGTGAAATATGCATGCGTTCAACACCTGACTGAACGGACTGCTGCTAGGGTTTAAATTTTGATAAATGCATCGCTTTCTATGTGCTTCCCAGTTCAATTTTGCTCTGTTGTGTACTGCAGGATTTATTTTAAATGTTCCATTTTAAAGGGAAGTTTCTCTTTTGCTACAGCGGAATGGGGCAGGGCTGTGGGTGTAGATTGTGAAACGATCGATCCCGTAGGTAAATTTGGTGATACTGTTAATGAAGAGATTTAAAAAATGCTAATTAAGCTCTTTATTTAAGCACTCCAAACTTTCCTCAGGATGGTTACAATACCAATGATTAAAAGTTGCAAAGGTATTGTAAACTTCTCTGGGGGGTATTTTTTTCAATAATGTAAATGATCTCTCCAGCTCTTGCAACATCATTTAAAAATGAATTTTGATTACTTCTGAGCTTGTAAAAAACTGGAATCATAAATGTGCTCATTTCCCACAATGAAGGAGGACAGGGAAAGAGAAGAGTGAGAGAATACATCACATTTCTAAGCAAGCAGTCACAAAAGACCTTTAAATAACTCAACTTCCTACCATATTTTATTATCTTTTCTCAGTTTTACAGCATTATCTACCATAGAAATGCAGGGAGATTTGTAAAACACTATAGCATTTAAGTCATTACATTTTATAGCTAATTTCTAATGTGGATTTGATTTTTTATGAGCAGAAAAAGAATCTAATTTGCATTAGTGACAGTAACTAGAGAAATTTAACACCTGGCCCTGGTTGTACTAGAAATTGAATATTAGGTACTTGGGTGCTAAAAACCCATTCAGACCTTCAAGGGGGATTTTTCATTTATTGATGTGCTACTCTCATGTTTATCATTATAAAACTGTTCATGTTATGATGGGAAAAATATCTCACCGCCTACAAAAATTCTGGCTATGCATCTTTCATCCTCTGTAGGAGAAACAGAATTATTTCCCCATTAGCAAGAACACACCCTGAAAAGAACACCACCATTCCCCTCAGCTGAAAAATACCACAGCAGCCTGCGTGAGAAGCGCTTTGATTCCTGCTGGCCTTTCCCATCTCCCCCAACCCCTGGCCCCCAGCTCTGCTCCCGCAAGCTGCCCTCTGTTTTCTCTTCCTCACTTCCCCTCCCGAGCCCCCCGCATGTCGCTGTTTCCCAGGGAGAAGCTTGGGTGCAGTGTATCCAAGCAAAATTAAACCGCTGCTAAGAAGATCACATTGTTGTTACACGAGCAACCCATATGTTTATAAAGTGTAGAAAATTAGGAACTGCAAAAGAGGCGAAGCTGGTGTTAAATGATATGGGAAGTGACACTTTACATAGCCAGTTACAATTAACACATTGATGGCATTTTGCTGGCTCCTTGCAGTGATAATGCTGTTGTCAAATGTGTTTAGTGCACCAAATCTCCTGGAGCCTTCAGCCAGGCAGCGAGCTTTTGACAGATTGAAGGTTCGGAGATAGGCTATCATGACAGATGGAAACTGGCACCGATGTTCAGCTTTCGCCGATCACAGGGGACCTGCCCCCCTTATTCTGCAGGGCTCGGCTCTGCAACCTTCCCCCTTCTGATGAAAGCAGGGGATGGCATTGTTAAATAGTGCATCTGTGTGAGTTAGACTCCTCTGATGAAAGCATAAGGCAGACGCGCCGTGAAGCAAAAGACAGCCTCTGCTCTAACTGCATTTTAGATAGACTTGAGGAAGACCCCAGGGAGCTGGGAGAAAACTTTGGTAAATTTCAGACAAAAATGGAAAAAAGACCACCTATTAACGTCTTCTCTTCAAAGAGAAGAGAAGGTGTGTGTTAAAAACACACCTCCGATGATAAAATCCCAATTAATGACTGTCATAAATGGTTCCCCAAACTAGCAATCTTTATGGAGTTGGGTGGATGTGCCTTTCTCCTCTTAGGAGCCTTTTCTTGTTATTAATCAGTTAATATTCCCAAACAATCCAAGGAAATCTGTAAGGAGGTGCCCAGGGGCAGTTGTGAGTCGTCAACTTGTCGGAAACTAATTCAATTACTCCTAGTTGCTCTTCTTGCGATTGGGCTGGGTTCTTGAACCTAGGTTTTAAAATCCAGGGTAGGGACGGACAGAGCTTTACACAGCTGGGCATCAACGGGCAGATAATACAGTTAATTAACCTTTCACCCTCTCCCACCAACCCCCTTTTAAAGGAAAGCATTAGTCATTTTGTTTCAAACGCCCATCTACTTTAAAGGCTTTCACTTCAGCTCCTGCAGTTTTCTTCCTCTCGCTGACAAATTCCTCTTTAATTTTCTTAAACTGGCTGAAGAGTCCTCTTTCTTTCACTCTTAATCTTCAATTCTGCTCTTGCCCATACAGGTTGGGAGCAGCAAGTACTGCAGCCCATTTGAGGTATGATAATCAGCTGATTAGCTGGTGGAGTCGTTTTCCCTGAGGCTCTTTTGTGTGAAAAATCCTCACACTCAATTGACGTGTGGACATCATAAAGCTGATGAAATGCAATTGTAATGAACAAGAGGGAGCGGCATCTGCAGCCGTCTAAATGAAGGACCCTTCCCTCGCGCCATGCTAATTCAGAAAATCTGCTCTTAACGTGTACTCCCCGTGGATTCCAAATCGAGGCACATCTCCATGAATGCATATTCAAGAAGTGAATTAGCCTCCGTGGCAAGTGAGTGCCTAGCCTGGCCAGACTGATTCTAATTTCAAGACAGATTATACCGTATCAACTGTGGTAATGATCTGACAGTTCATTTGTGACGAGAGTCCTACAGTCAGGTTTACTGTGCAGACAGACACAGGTGCATAGACAGAGGCAGCCAAACCTCTCAGACAAGACCAAAGGTTAGTTTACGGTCAGATTATTTCAGCCAGAATAGCCTGATGAAGGAGAAGAGAGGTAATGCACTGAAATAACTCACTCTCCTGCCCTCATTTTTAAACGCTGGTTGTAACTGTGGCCAGTGGATGTTCCCTGCCCTATTATAGGGTCGTGTCATTAAATTAGGAAGAAAGAGGTCAGATTTTCCTCCCACACCCCTTTTCAGAGAACTACATTACTTGCTAAGAAATTTCCAGGCAAATGAAACTTGGCATACAAGTTTTTTTTTTTTCTTTCTAAATTGAATTTCACATGAATCAGTTTGTAGGAGGAAAAACTCTGCAGTATTAGGGACAGAAGCTGTTCATTTCCACTGCCGGCTCTGTGACAGTTGCTAATATAATATGACAGGTTTGTTCATCACGATTTTGGCTCACCTTTGGATTTTCTGTGCTATTCTTTCTATTAATACCTGTTAATTAATGACGGTAAGGAGTGCCTGCCTTTACATCGACAAGCTCAAAGCACTTTTCAGACATTGATTTATCTTTGAGAGTTGGAAAGAGGGCAGGCATTAGCATGTTATTTTTACAGAGGTGGAAATGGAAGGGTGGTGACGAAGTGACTCGTACAAGGTCACACCGCAAGCCGGTCCTGGGGCTCTGCCTTGAACTCCTTCTCACCCCTCTCCACAGCTTCAGACACAGAAAACACTCCAGGGAGAGGCGTTGCTAATCCAACATTAAGGAGACTCCTTCATAAGCATTGCTAATAAACACAGCACATGCCTTAAAAGCAAATGAACAAGACAAGCTTAATCAGGACTGTTATCACTACCGGGCAAGCTACCCGGCATCTGCACGGTTCACACAGAGGTCTTTGTCAAAGAGCCACGTTTCCAAGATTACAAGAACCACTCCTCTGTCTCTTTATGCTTCTCTTCGGCACTCACGTGGACCTTGATCTATAGCCTTTCAATCCAGTCTAACTCAATAACAGTGCTGCACATGCCTGTAGACACGATCATAGATTATTTTGCTTCCTCAAGTATGTTTGGAGGCAAAGTTTGGGGAGGCTGACGAGAGCTGTCATAGTCCAGCCTGGTGCTCTAGGGATCAGAGGTTAACCAGCAGATCACTGGCTGTCCACCGTGGGCAAAGTAGTAGAGCAAGCACTTCGGGCAGCTAAGAGGAGTGAGAGAAGTTTGGACCCAAAGGCCAAAATGCCTGACACTCAGATACAGGATCCTAGACGGAGCTGCATGTAGGCAAACAAACCAAAGAGCACGAACCTCATTCCTCATGCCAAGAAACGTATGAAGACACCAATCCACCAAGTTGTCCAAACTCTGCTTGTAAATCAGTTGTTTCAAACTTGCAAGGCATTTTCCCACTGCAAGCTGACTTCTAACTGGTGGTTAGGCTTTGAGGCCAGCTGTTGAAGCCCTATTTAACTGATAACATAGCTGACCATGCTATTAATAGCACACACGTAAATATGGCTGAAAAGTGCATTGCAATAAAGGCCACATTTGGGCTCTGAGATCAGGTGGCTTGTGTTCAAATATCAGCTCTGTTAGTCACCATGCTGGGACCCTCCACAAACTATTTAAGCCTCCATTTTCTCATCTGTGAAAGGGGTTGATGATAGTACTTACTTCACAAAATTGTGTCAGAAGGATTAAAGGAGATAATACATAGTGTAAAATACCTGACCTGATAAACAGTAGGTGCACAATAAATGCCAGGTAGGAATAATGGACTTATTTACATATTTTTGAGCTCACGTTTCTCAAATTCATTGCTAAGATTCCTCGTGCTTTATTCCACGGTATGAAGAGAGTTGTGTGTATGTGAATTTCTTTGTTCAAGAAGGGATCTTCCTCATTCGTGTAAGAGAAGGTATTATATGGGGCACCTGGGTGGTTCAGTCAGGTTAATGTCCAGCTCTTGATTTTGGCTCAGGTCACCATCTCACAGTTTGTAGGGTTGAGTGTCATGTCAGGCTCTGCAATGACAGTATGGAGCCTGCTTGGGATTGATTCTCTCTCTCTGTACCTCCCCCACTTGTGTGCACATGCATGTGCACTCTCTCTCAAAAATAAATAAACATTTTTTAAAAGAGAAAGAGAGAGAGAGAATGTATTATAGCCTAAAGGTTAAGAGTCAGATTCTGAATCTAGGATGACTTCAGGTCTTGCCCCTGCTATTACTCACCTAAGTGACCTTGGGCATGTTATCTAATCTCTCCATTCCTCATCTGTAAAATGGGGATATTGTTAGTATAGATGTCACGGGGCTGTTGTAGGGATTAAGTAACTTAACATATGTAAAGTGCCATGCTTGTAAGCCCAATGCAAGGTAGCTATGATAAGGACACCATCCCCTTGTTGGCAATGACAAATGACCCTCCAGACACCATGGCCCAGTTGGAGATGAATGACTGTTTTAGGGTGACTCCTAGTAAGTAATGATTTGGGACTCCAGGCTGGTCTTCTAATCCCTAGTCTCATGCTCTCCCCAGATCAGTTTTCCGTCTACCACACATGTATGAGGCACCCACCCTGGAGTGTTAGCAAACATTTATTGAGTACCCAGTGGGTGTATAGCACTGAGTTGATTCCCCTTAGAAAAAGGAAGTTATGCTCAAGACTCTAAACCAAGAGTTGGCAAACAATGGGCCAAATTAGACTGCTACTTGTTTTTGTATGGCCTATGACCTAAGACGGGCTTTTGCATTTTTATTTTTTATTTATTTAATTTTTTAATTTTAATTTTATTTTATTTTTTTATGTCTTTGAGAGACAGAGACAGAGAGCGAGCAGGGGAGGGGCAGAGAGAGAGGAAGACACAGAATCCAAAGCAGGCTCCAGGCTCTGAGCTGTCAGCACAGAGCCAGATGCAGCGCTTGAGCCCACAGACTGTGAGATCGTGACCTGAGCCGAAGTCGGACACTCAACCGACTGAGCCACCAGGGCGCCCCGGGCTTTTGCAGTTTTAAATGGTCGAAAACAATTCAAAAGAAGGACAGTATTTTGTGACACATGAAAATTACGTGAAATGTGTGTCAGTCTCCGTACATGAAGTTTTATTGTAAGAGTCATACATATTGTCTATTGGTACTTTAGTACTACAGCAGTAGAGAGGACTAAGTGTATCAAAGACCACGGGGCCCACTAGGCCTAAATTATTGACTATCTGACCCTTTCTGATAAAGTTTGCCCACCTCCCCCCCACCGCCCTGCTCTAGTCCCAAGATTGATTCTGCCTGGCTGTTGTTGAGAAGGGTTAGGACGTTCAGTGATCCAACTCAAGGTATATACACCAAGCCTCACACTGGCTGAGATGAGCTTGTAATTGCCTCCTATGGCCTAAATAAGGTTTCAACATTATGTGCTGCAATGTAGTAGAAGCAGAGCATGCTAGTGGCTGAATTCACAGACTCAGGAACCGGGCTGCCTGGATCCAATCCCAGCTCCATGACTTACCAGTTATATGACCTTAGTCAGATTAATGAATGTTTCCTGTGTCACTGCTTCCTTATCTAGACAGTGGGATCATGTTAAAAATTATGAGTTTTTACACCGAAACCATTCTGAAGAGTGCTTTGCATGCTGCCAGCACGATGCAAGGATTAGCCATTATTGTTTTTGAAATCTCATGGCTCTTTGGAGGACGAGAGAAAGATGCCTTCCTCAGAGCAGTGGGCGATGTGTCTGCTTCAGCTCCCTGTCCCCACTGTCTCTCTGGGCCAGCACCCACTCATTCTTTAGGCCAGTGCCAATGTCTGCATTTTTCGTTCTATTCTTTCCTTGAGTTGTTTACTTCTTCCCGCCTTCATAGAACATGGTACATCCCTCCTTTAAGGCTTATGTTGAATTAAACATAAACAATTGTATGCGTTTTTGCTTATACTAAATGGTGAGGTCCTGGAAGGAAAAATTTCTCATCTTTGTCTCACGGTGCCCAGTATGTGGAATATATGATATGCAGTAGTATCAGCAAATATTTGGTGAATTAGAGAATGAAGAATAAGGCCAGAAAGCTGCAGGGTTGAGGTGTCTCTAAGTTTTGTTTCATTTCGTTTGTTTGTTTACTGTGGGAAAGCCTTCTAAGTGTGGCAATTGCTTTATACCTTCAAGGTACAAGCTTGTGATGCAATTAAATTGGAAATTTTGAGGCTGAAACTAAAAGGCACACAGATGCTTCTGCTCACTAAATTTAGAAATCACAGAACAGAAATTTTGGTCTTGGAGAAGCTTTGTATATAAGTGGGGGAAGATACCCTAAGTGACGATTTGCTCTTAGGCAGGGTACTCACTGACTTTGGACTGTCAACGATCATTGGAAAACAGGAAAAATGCCCAACAGATCATCATGAAGGCCTCATCCATTCTGCAAACCAGGATTTCCGTGTCTCCCAGAAAATTTACCCAATTCTGCTCATCAGAGAGTGAGGCTTCTAGATAATGCTGGTAGGTAAGCTGCTTAACTTCGCTGAACCCGAGTTTGGGAAATAAAGAGCAATGGGATCACTAAAGTGTACACACAAGGATGAGGGGCAAAATGAGAACATACAAAGGAGGCTGAGGCTGCACCATGACAGGCTTCAGGGCTGCAAGGCATCTGGCCCTGAAGGACAGTTGACAGCAGGAGGCTGTGGCTGGTGTTAAGAAGTGGAGAGATGTGACCAGCTTTGTGTTTTAGCCTAAGAACTCCGGCCACAGTGTGGAAACTGGGTGGGAAGGAGAGCCAACGTGCAACCGTGCCAGAGAGGGAAGGGCTAAGAGGGGTGTTGAAGAGGTTGGATTTTGGATTTGGGAAGTTCGAGAAAGCTGTGGGCCCGTGCAGACGAAGGGCCATTTACATTATAGGCAGCAAGAGAGATAATACTCATGATAATACTTTGATAATACTTTGATTTCTTGGGATGTATTCTTGATTAAGAAAGAGTCCTGGATTTATATATGTGTGGACTCACTTTGGAGTCAATCTAAGGTAGTGGCTAAGAGCTTAGACTCCACATTAGACTCTAAATTCTTAATTAGCTCTGAGATCTTGTGTCGCTCATTTTACCTCTTTAAGCCTTAATTTCCTTGGCTGTGCCTCCCAAGGTCATGGTGAATATTAACGGCATGACGCATGTGAAGGTGCCTATCCTGGGGCTTCATAAGCAGCACGGAGTAGATTACTGTTGGCTATTAGCACCAGAGAGCTTTGGGTTTGCTTCAGCGCCATCTCCTCAAACCTTCCGACTACATTTTCATTCTAGAAAGATGCATTTAGAAGACTCAGGCTTAGACTCTTTTGCCAGAGATGGATTTTTTAAAAAGCTGCATGACTAAAATAAAAGTGCCATTATAGTAAGAGTGTAATCCTTAGAAACCCAGAAACAATTAAATGAAGCTATTTGGTTAAGTTAAACGCAGTTCTCTGAAATGAGCTTAAATGCACGGCTCACTACTCCTAGGTTCCAGAGAACTTCACCCGCCTGCTTGGGAAGCCGCAAACAAGGTCAGTATTGCTAGCTCACGCTTCAGTGAGTGTATCAATTTAAAGCTTCATCAGTGATTCTCACTCATCTGCAGCCCTGCATGGCTGTTGACTTGGAAGAACGGGGTGACTTACGAACCTACGAAGTAACTTCTTCACTTGTGCTCTAATGAGCTTATTGTTTCCCAGGAAGGACACAAACACCTGGGAACAAGCCACAACTAAGAGAGCGCAGATTTCCAGGTACCTTACCTAGAGGCAGTTTGGGTTTTGATTTTCTGTACTTCCCAGTTGCTTTGCCAGCCTAGCGCGGTCGGTAGGAGTTTTGTAACAAGTCCTGAGTAGGGCTGTCAGGGTCTCGCTGTCTAACTTCAAAGGGCTTGGGACACAGCTGACTCATCTGCCGTGTAGGGCACACACGTGGAATTGGAGTATCGGACACTTGCTTATTTCCTGTTCCCCCGCTGCCGGCAAGTGCCACTGCAGCAATGGTGGCCACCCTCCCCTTCCCAGAGCCACAAGGCATACGTGGGAGCAGGGTGACCCACTGCAGTGGAGGGGGCACGGAGCCCACCCACAAGGAGGGATCCTGGGGATGTCAGCCAAGAAGTTCTCACAGCCTTGCTCAAGTAGGAAGGCTCTGGCCCTGTTTCTCTGCTACTGTAATTCAAATGAGTGTCCCTAGGTCCTTCATACACAGCACCATTGGTGATAGATGAAAGATTGAAAATCAGTCCCTTAGGGCTTGGGTCCTACACTCTCCACAGAGGGACAGTGGGTTAAGAAAGTATATAGATAGATATAGATGATATAGATATAGATAGATAGATACTTGGCACTCTTTGCTTAGGGAACAAACTTGATCAGGTTTGAGCGCAGGGGTTGGAAGATGATAGAAAGCAGAGAGCTCAACAGTTCTGCTTCAGAAATGAAGAGGAATCTGGGGGTGGAAAGGGGTGAAGCGGAGAGCAGGTAGGAAGGGGGAGAGAGCCAGATATGGGAGGAGCCTGGAGCCAGTCAGAAAGAGGGTCTTTGAGAAGTCTTTTGAGGTTATCAGAGGATTTTTAAGAATATCTAATGCTCAACTGTGGTGTTCTGCCTATCTCACATCCCCAAAGTTTCAAAAGTTACTTGCTTGAGTTCAATAACTAAGGCAATGGCCTGGGGTCCCCAGGGTCTGGGGGAGGGGAGAATAAGCAGATGGAAGAGAAGAGCCCAAAAGGCAAGAAGTGAGGGCGATCAAGAGGAACCAAAAGTGACCTTGGGAATATAAGTGCCTGGGAATTTTCAGGAATCATGGGAAGGATCTAGAACTTCCACAGGATGTGGGACAGAAAGCTAGAAGGACTTTCATTTACATTTTAACGTACAGAGTAGCCTCAGCTGAGACATGGGTCCCGACACTGCAGTAAACGACACTCATCTGTGCCTAATGTCTTCTAACTTGTTGATTCTCTGTGTAGGTTTTCATATATCTCGTCTTCAATGAGTTTTCTTTGTGGAGATCGACCCCTCCTTGGGCCTTGAAAGAGAAACTGGGTCAAACAGAATACCGGGAAAATAGGAATTCTAACGGTCAGGGCTTCTTAAGCTTATTGGAACTCATTTCCTGCTTTGAATCCTCCATGTGGCTCTTATAGGGATGGGAATAGGAACCGCCCCTTGGCAGTAATGAGGACCCCCACCCCATTACTGAAGGGCTTACGCAGTGCCTGAGTGACCAGTTGATCCAGAGGTGTGTAGGGGATTCATGTGTCAGGTAGAAGCTGGACAGATAGGCCTTCAGGCCCTTTAAACACTGAGCTTCCATTACCAGGGGGAGTACTTAAAACTTTCAGAGGAGTTTAAAATATTCCAAATGTCTGTGCCTGTTTCTAAAGAATGTATATTTAGCCCTTTCTACAGCTCTAGGTTAATCTGTTCCAGCTTATGCTAATTATGTTCTCATTACTTGGAGGAAGGAAAGTAGACTTGGACCCTCTCCAAGGGGTGGGGGTAGCAAGCTGCTCACGCTCTGCGCTGGCGAAAGGGAACATTTGGCATGCTAGGGGGACCCCCTGAGTGCCCGCAGGACTGGGGAGCTGCAAGGGACCCTGGGGTTTGTGCTCAGATCCCATGGCAATGTGGGGGGTTCTGAAGCCACACTACACCTGTTTGCAGAGGTGTAGGATGGGGTGGCTGGGGCTGAATCATAACCATCAACCTCTGTATGATCTCTTCTGTCGGTCTAAGGAACCCTGGAGCTTGAGGGGCTAGGAGGAGGGAGACAGGAGGGTGTAGCTTCATCAGTAAGAGCAATCAGTTTCTCTTGATAATCTACTACTATCTCTTCTGTTGAAAAGTCATTGCAGGTAGGTATGACATAGGGGATCACAGTCTGCTCACATTGCAACTGAGATGTGCAGAGAAAATGCACTCTTAAAACTTTGGCTCGTCCACTGATTTCTTTTCTCCACGAACCTCAGCACATAGTATCAGGGGAAAATTTTTTTTTCAGCTCACTCCAGTTTAAGGCTTCATCTGATACAGTAATTTGCGAATAAGTTGTCCTATCTGCTTCTCTCCCTAATGCGGCTTTGAGATGAGTATGTGTGACCTCAGGGAACTGAGGAACACAGGCACTCAGTTTCACATGGTGTCTGGCGTTGGCACCACACCCCCAACGTCATCCACAGTGGCATCCACTTCCGCGTATCTTCGTGCATCGTGTCGGCATTTGCAGTGACAGGCCTTGGGGGTGCGGCCCGTCATGTGGGCACACTCCTGGTCCTCGTCTGGGTAGGAGCATGGAAGTACCCCTGCCTTCCAACTCTTGCCTCTCCTGGGCCTAGCTTGCTTCAGGACGCTCTACCGCTTGGTGCCAGCTCTTGGTCAGGCCCAGGGAGGGGTGCCAGATTCAGTAAATAAAAATACAGGGTATCGACTTAAACCCGAATTTCAAATAAACAGTGAGTAATTCTTTTAGCATAAAGTAGGTCCCAAATATTACATGTCATATTACTTGTTGTCTGTCTGATATTCAGATGTAACTGGACATCATGTATTTTTCTCCAGCTACCCTTCTCCTAGGTCCAGTGTCCTCGGCCACAGGGCTACGGCTCCTGATGAGGACATCCTTTTGGCCAACTCAATAGCTACACCTTCAGGAACCTTCTGTGTCCTTCATAAGGCACAGGCTAACATCGAGATATCTTTTGCGCTCAACGGAGTCAGGGATTTCCTGGGGGGGCTAAACCCAGGCCTTTCTGGCTAAACAACTATGCTAGGCTGCCATTTCTCCCCAAGGTGGCCACCCAGCCTGGTGCCAGGGAAGTCTGTGAGCATCATGGGTGCGGGGCTGCCCTTGGTGTGACTGCCTTCCCCACATATCTCTCATTATCTTCACCACATTCCCCAGACAGGAAGCGATGAGTTTCTCTTTTATTTCCCTTTTGTCGTATCCGTCCTACCACAGGGTAGCATTCATGCCTCATGCTTGGCTACCATAGCAGAGAGAACATTTTCTTTGTGCTAAAGGAGGGTGCAGTGGCCTCCATTCCCCATTCTTGGTTCTAGTTTTGTTCAAAGCAGAAATAGAAGAAACATAGAAAGCACCCACTCAATCTGACTTGCCTGCTTCTCATTTTGCTACAAGATCCTGCATTGAATGTCTGATTTTTTTTTTTCTTGGATTCCTTCTGTATCAATCCTATTCCCCCTTCTGGGTACAAGGATACCACCAGCTGATTGCAGAGAAGATCATGAGCTCAGGGAAGCTCTAGAAAAAGATCACATTAGTCATTTTTACAGTATCTCCTCATGGTATTCACTT
The DNA here is from genome assembly GCF_008692635.1 of Crocuta crocuta. Lineage (NCBI taxonomy): Eukaryota > Metazoa > Chordata > Mammalia > Carnivora > Hyaenidae > Crocuta > Crocuta crocuta. Next base: position 9,104,716 of record NW_027551572.1, read on the forward strand.
CATGAAGTACTGGCCAATGTAGATACTTCTGCTCTGAGCTGGGCACCTGCCTCGTCCCACTACTGAGAGGCTTCTTGCCATATGAACTTTTGTCATGAGAGGAGTTGACTTTGTCTCCTGAAATCTTCAGGAGATAAATTAATTTCTGGGCATGAAAATACTTAAGTTTTTCATTGAATTACGAAATTTCTCAAAGACGCAGAAAGGTAAGTAAGATAAAATAGCAGCAGACAGGTATCTGCCATCTAGATAAGATTCTTTAGATGGGATCTTATCAACTTCAAGCTTATAAACATAGCAATCAATTTTAAACGATATGAAAAAATTATCTGCTGCTTTTTGTTCTCTGTCAATATTATCTTCTCTATATTTTTTTCTAATATTTTAGGCTGCAAGCGGTGCCTCTCTGAAGTAGATAATCTAGCTACAAGGATAAAATGACATTATTTGATGGGACACAAGTGGGATATGTGAAGAAGGGAAACTGTGTCTGCAGGATGAATTCCGTTTTTGACTTCCTGAAATGCCGTTTGTAGGCTGAGCATCGGGGAGAAGAATATGGACTTCTGTTGGTTTGAAAAATAAAATCATTGCTTGCTCCAGGTAATCTGTGTCTCTGCTGGCCGCCTGTCTTCCTTCCGCTCTGCCTAAGTGGACCCGTTGCTCCAATGTGTGCTATGACACGAAGCGAACTCGTTCAGGCTGCTTATATAACCAATCATTTCTGCATCCTCAAGTCCACGCTTTTAAACTGCCTGTGCCTCGCACTGTTTCTTCTTTAGTTCAGAAAATATTTCGGGTAGGAGGTAACAGGGAGAGGGTCCCGTGTAATCTCCCCATATGGTAGCTTCAGAAAGAGGTGGAGCGATCTGTCCTTCAGCCAGTGGGGGGCAGAGTGGTGTCTGGGCCAGGGCAGCCCATGCTCTTCCGTCACCTGCGGCACCACGCCACCTTCCTTCTGCTGATTAACAAAAACAACCCACCCTACATTCTGGTATCAAGAATGTCGTAAAGTTTAAATTGGCCTATCTTGTAATTAACTACATTTTAAGGGTTTGGAGGTGGGCTAGGCACCCCACTTCAGCATATTAACCATTTCACAAGGAGGAAGGGGAATTTAAACAGAAGACAAAAAGGGAAACCGTGTTCTTTATTTGGGGGCAATGAAAACGGTTTCAATGTTATTGGATTACAATGGCCCGATTTTTATCTAGAATCTGTGCCTCTGGAAACACAACCTTTCAAAATGAATAAAAATTATTTTCATGGACTTTTTAGGTGAACCTCAATAATGTATAGAAAAGCTACCTATTCATGACTATTTCTATATGCATTGGGGGTTTTTTCCATAGTCTTTTCTGAGAAATACTTATTTTCTGCATCACCATTTGTTTCAGTAGAAGGAAGATCTAAACACTCTATGTTCAGATTTAAATGCCTCCATTATCCGATTATATTTCCAAGGGCACAGATTACTTCTTTTTTGCCTCCTGCTTCCGCCTAACACAGCCTCACTGCTGTTGGTTTGGGCTTTTGTTTATGATTTACTGATTTTCAAAACTTGACCCTTTTTTCTAAAAGTGGTTCAAATGCCACTTGCTTCGTGAAGCTTTTCCCTAGTTTAATTTCTAGGTCCACCCTTTACAAAATGGATCTTTACATCCTTAGTGTCCCCATGGAATGTTCTTTATATTTCTAATATGCTGAATAAAGAGCTGGCATGTGGAAAAGTTGCCACTTCGTCAAATGCACTTCACTTCATTATTTCTCTTAATTATAGCTCCAGTAAGACTCTGCATTCTTCCTTGCCTTGGCATTTAGTGCTTTCATTGGAATGTAAGAACCTTAACCGTGAACTTTAATCTCCCATTTGTTTTTGTGTAATCCACTATATTATGTTTTGCTCCTGGTAAGTGTCCCAGATGATATTTATTGGCACTGAATTGATGGCGCAGTCCATGCTGACCAGAATGGATTAAATTCCTAAATGTCAACGGGCTGCTCCTTGTCCTCAGATGAAGGCTCTGGTCGTGACCCAGCAGGCACTGCTCGCCTCGGATTCCACCTCCGACTTTGAAGTCTGGCAGCCACCTCGGAGCATTAATAGGCAAAGCTGTGACTTGCTGGGTAATAACACACTGCCTTGGAATAATCATTTTCAAATGAATCAACAACAGCAGCTATTTGCCTGATCTAATTAGCATCACCTTTTTTTGAGCAAGCGGGAAAAGGTTGGCGTATTCTGTATGATGCAACATGCAGCAAATTATATAGACAAGGCAACATCACAGGGTCAGGCGCTCACCTCCGTGGCTGAAGGCTTTCTGGCAGTCTCCCCGTGCCCCCCCCGCCCCACCCCTTCCTNACCAGAAGGAAATCCTTAATTTGAAATTTAGCCCAGATACGGTTTGTGTATTTAAGGAGACTTTCTTCACAGGGGCATTGCAAGAACAAAGGTGAAATTCTCTTCACAGTCGAGAATATTCGGGATACAATTTAACCTGAATGAGAAGTTAAACTCGCTTATTTCTCTGTCAGGAATGTCGAGACAGAACAGTGCTACCCTCCTGTCCATCCTAAGAGTTGAGAGGGGAGGCTTTTGTTTCCAAAGTCTAGGCTGGAGATACCCCGGGGGAGGGGCTTGAAGGGAAGACCGACAGAAGGGACGGCTCTATCTTTATGCAGAATAAGAACCTGAAGGAGGACGTGTGTACCGGGAGCAGTCTGCTAATGGCTAAACATAGGGCTCTCTGTCACTTGGAAGGGACAGTGGGGCCTTGGGTTGTGGGAAACTGACAAAGGTTTTGGGGAGGGAACTCCAAGGCAGTGGTATGCTGGAGCCAGCTGGTCCAGGCACATCTCTTCCCCAAATGTCATCAGGGTAGACTGAGAACTGTCCTTTACCCTTCGGGACCATGGGAGCCCCCCAGACTCCTGTAAGACCTGAAGATGAGAAGAGCCCTCCATGCGGACTGAAGCGGAATGCTCTAGCCACCTTGGTGAGATTGAAGCCAGATACGATTTGGTTTCAAAAACCAAAACGTGGGCATTAGAGGCGGACTCCTTGCATTCATAAATCTGGACCTGCCCCTGCTAGGTGGGCAAGTGCCTAGCTGCCTCCTCTTTCACATGGGAAAACTATTATCTGTAAGGTTACTGGGAGGGACAAGGACCTGACACACGTGAAGCCTTTAGAGCAGGGCTTGGAATAGATTAACCGCCATCCGAGTGTTCCTTCTTACTGTGGCTGCAGGGGGAGGGGGGGAGGGGCGGTGCTGAAACATATTCATATGTGCTGCGTTGATGATTCTGTTACTGTGTGTCCTCAGTTGAATGACCCCTTCCATGCTGTTGATTTTAGATGGCTCATTCTTTGAGGGCAGGTGTGTCTACATCTCTTTATCTTTGCCTTCGCATTACCTCTGTGCCCTTATAACACTTCCTGTTACAGCTAGTGGCGACGCGTCCATTTCGTAAGTCCTCATCGCTGTACCCCCCACCCCCGGCTCCTGACACCTAGGATGGGCAGACCACACACCGTTTTTAGGTTGAATTTAGATCTGTTGTATGGGGTTCAGCAGAGTATTCGGGTTTACATCAGCACTTTCTGATGAGGCTGACAGTAAAAACAAAACAAAACAAACAAACAAACAAAAAACTAATCACAATGGTCTACTGAAGGGTTTGAAATACCATGGCTCCTTGATCAAGATGAAACAGGGCCTGAAGGAAGTCACTGCCAGATCACATGGGTTTTTAGAGGCAGAATTGGCTCCCTGCTCCCTTCTGCAGGCTGGAGAACAGCTAGTTCTTTTCTCTGTAAAGGGAGCAACCCAAGCCCAGGAGACCTTTGTCCAAGCAAGAACTCAGAGGAACCCCGGGTTGCCTGTGGAACCAGCTTCTGGGGGCAGGGGACAGCTGTTTCACAGTAAGAAGAGATTTCAGTGGGGATTGAATTTTTTAGCAAGAGCAGCCGAGGACCTTTTCCTTCCTCCTGTGGTTCTAGGGAAGCACCTAGCCAAATGACACATTTCTTCAATTCAGACTTTTCCTATGAAGTCATGGCTTAACAGTTAACCTAGGCTTCGTAACAGCTAAGTCCACTTTGCTTAACAAATAAAACCAAAATGCATTTAGAAAGGCAAAGGCTACAGAGCAGGGGGTTGGTTTCCCGAATCAGTATTTCAGGATTAATAGTTATAATGGACAGTGATTGGACAGGAGAACCTGCGCTTGATTTTTCTGTACGTCATCTTGTTCAATCTTCATAGGATGATTAAGAGATACACTACCACTTGTTTCATTTTACAAAGGAAGAAATGAGGAAGAAAGAGACGCTAACGGGCTCATCCGAGGACATGCAGCCGGCCACTAGCACCCAGGCTTATGAGTTCTTCCTTCAGACCCGAAGTGCCCTATCATACCCTCCAAATACTACAGTTGCACAGTTAAAGAGCAAACCAACCTGGGCCACAAAGGAATAGGAGTAAATACACATGATGACTGAGGCTGAAACAAATTCACTTAACTCATAAATAACGGCCACAGCAAGTAAGGAGTTCAAAGTCCACACTTTGATTTTCAAAAAGTTGTATTTCTGGCTCTCCAGGTTAAAATCGGTGGCATTTAAAATGCTGGGGTGTTAAGAGGAAAAAAAGGAAAATGCTGCGTAAAATTAGCAAAAGAAAAAGGACCATTAAAACAGCAGGAAGGAATAAAACCCAGAAAGCATGAAACAAGATGAAATCAGCTGGTTGGCTTAAACGTACAGTTTTGACTGTGGGGACAGACCGAGCTCCCCTTCTCCCATTTAACTATGGATCTAGACAAAGTGACAGAGAAAGGTTAGAAGTAAAAGACAGAGCAAGGAGTTATCTGAAAAATACAAGTAAAGGCGGCCAAGGACATGGCATCATTAATAGCAAATGTTGTAGAAATCAAAGGAAAAACAAAGCATTAAGCAGAGGACAGCTTTTAAATGAAGGTTAGAGTCTACAGTGAAGATATAATAGAGGGGAGCCTTGTGCACCGTAGTAGGGAAGGACATTAAAATGCCATCTTCAAAACCCAACTTATCAAGTAGGCATAAAACAAACTATAATGTAGTTTAGCCGAATCTCCCAAACCACAGGTCCTGCTGGTTTAGCAACATGATTTTAGACCCTTGGCCAACATATATCCTCCTGCCCCGGGGGCCTACACCCTACAAACAGTTCCAAGGGGTTTCTTTATTTGCTTCCTTCCTTTCCCCTTCTTTGGGACGCCTGTAAACACGCCGCACAATTACAAAGTCGCAGCCGCACGCAATATTGGAGCAGACACACCCTGTTAAATCCGTTCCTGACAGCTGCGAGCCCCTTTTAAATTTCAATTATAAGATCAACAACTGTAACCGCTAGCAGACCGTTACCACCCAGGGTTCAGGGAGTTCTGTGGCTAGAGCAAGCCACCTGGAGAAAGGAGGCCTGGCTGGGAGGGCCTCCTCATCTCCCTACCTGGCCAAACCTGCCTCCAGCCCTGAAGGTTAAACTCAAGAGCAAACGCTGAAGGCTCACACTTCAAGCAAACCTAACACTCGGGGCTGGAGCCTGTGCAAACGGTCAGACAGCTTCCCTGACTGCTCCTTATTTTTCATTTCACCTTGCTTGAACTTGGAAACCAGCCTCATACTGAAAGTTAGGACAGACCAAGCCGTGGTAGTTAGTCTCTGCTAGTTCTCAACTCAAGGAAACACTCCAGAAATTCTACTGTAAAGACCGGCCCCACGATCTTGCTCTTTGCAAACAAGAGCTTGATGCTGTCCCCAGCAAGGGCAGCCTGCGAGTTCGCCCATTGCCCGTGGTGCTGGTTCGCAGCATGAGGCCGCACACACACATGACTGCTGCTGGGCTCCCTGGGCCTTTACCCATGACCACAGCAAATGGGGGTGTTACCTGGTTCGTGCCCGGCCGCCACCTGTGTCCATGCCTGCTGGGTCTTCGCCGGACGGAGCTCCTGACAGTTCTCAAGTTCTTTAGCTGAAAGGGCACGCTTCTTTCTTAGAATCTCTCCGCCCACCCAAATCCACTCCAGGTTCCTTGCGTTTAGGACTTAAATTAGACGGACTCCCATTTCCGGTATAAAGCCCAATTAACAAATATTTATTGAGCTTCTGCAGAGGTCTGAATTCTTCATCTTCAAGGTGCTTAGAACTCATAGACAGAAAAGGAATGACCCATTTCCTTATCTTTTGGTCACGGTTCTAAAGTACAGATGTATACGTCCCTTTCAGAAACTATACATTCAAAAGCGTCACATTCCAAAAGCTTCATACACCTTCCCCCAGAGCCGATTTGGCCATTTGCAGACCTTGCCCAAAGGAACAGCCTCTTACTGCCACGTTCACTTCAAACCCCGGCCACCCATATTCATCCCCTTGAGAACTCTGAAAAGCCGCATTTCACAGATTAGGACTTTTATAAAGAAGTCCTACTAATTAGGCTGGCTCTGCAAGCCTTGGGCCTAAAAAGGATCTGGTTTAAGAGGAATGTAAAGGTACATGAAATGGTTTTACATTTTTGGTTTTTCAGGCTCTCTTCTTGGCTCTACTCAAGTTCGTCGCCTGCAGAAACACCAGGAAGCCGACGCTGGTCGCCAAGGTTGAGATAAACTGAAGAGAATATAGTTGGGATGGTGTGTCTGAAATAAGTTTGTAGAGAGCACTTCAAAGGTAGCCCTCAGATATTTCTTGCTAAATTTATGTTTATGGCAAAGCACTTGCAAATTCGTGTGTGTGTGTGTGTGTCACATCGCAGCCAGATGCACTGTCACACAGCACTCCTCCAATGACCCAGGGAAGCCCTTTACTGTCTTTGTGAGACTATGCCCAGCACATTTTATATTACCCCAAGGATTTGCTTTTACAGGACCTAAACTGTTAAACCAGTATCTTTCAGTGCATTACTCACATTTGCCTGAAAATGGAGTGTAATATTCCACAAAAGATATCCTTATTGAGCTCTAGTCTTTATACCAATATTTTGTTAACTGGATGACATTAAAAAAATTTTTTTTTAATAGAAAGAGGGAAAGAAAGCATGCAAATGTGGGGGAGAGTGGCAGAAGGAGAGAGAATCTCAAGCAGGCTCCAAGCCCAGAGTGAGCCCAATACAGGGCTCAATCCCAGGACCCTGGGATCATGACCCAAATCAAGAGTTGGTCGCTTAACCAACTGAGACACCCAGGCACCCCCCCTAAAATCTTTACCTGTGTCTGACACACAATAGCTCTTCTTAAATATCATCTTGTTAAAAAACTGTAGGGGCATCTGAGTGTCTCAGTCAGTTGAGTGTCCAACTCTTGATATTGGCTCAGGTCATGATCTCATGGTTCCTCAGATTGAGACCCATGTCAGGCTTTGAGCTGACAGCATGGAGCTGCTTGGGGTTCTTGCTCCCTCTCTCTGCACCTACCCTGCTCACTTTCTCCCTCTCTCTCTCAAAATAAATAAATAAACTTTAAAAAAAACACACCCAACAAAAAACTGTATTTTGGCAATAAAGATTTGAAATTCAAATTTGATAAAAATAGATTGATAAAGATTATCTTTTACAATAAGCAGGAGTTCTTTATTAGGTAAATAGCTAGCTATTAGTAATACAGGTATAACAATCTGTCATCTACAATTTGAGACTCTAAAACTTTAACGGTTTGGAAAATTATTTAGCAGCAAAACCTGACCCAAATCAATACAAGGCTACTTACATCTTGATTTATTCTACTTCTTGTGAATATTCATATGTTTCTCCATAGAACTATTAATGTGTGGATAATGGAGTGCTGCCCCATACCCTGTTAGGGATGTTATATAAGTTCGCACGTTACATTACCTTTCTTTTTGTAAGTTTATTTATTTTGAGAGAGAGGGAGAGAGTATGTGTGCAGGAGAGAGTGGGAGAGAGGCAGAGAGAGAATCACAAGCAGGCTCCTCACTGTCAGCATGGAGCCTGTCTCCGGTCTCAAAACACACCAACCATGATACCACGATCTGAGCGGAAACGTAGCTGCACGCTTACCCGACTGCGCCACCCAGGTGCCCCACCACATCACCTTTCTAAACTCTAGATAATTTGAAATTCTGAAACATATCTTGTCCAAAGGTTTTACAATAGTTTTTAATGTTTATTTACTTTTGAGAGAGAGCGACAGAGCGTGAGTGGGGGAGGGGCAGAGAGAGCGGGAGACACAGAATCTGAAGCAGGCTCCAGGCTCTGAGCTGTCAGCACAGAGCCAATGTGGGGCATGACCTGAGCCGAAATTGGATGCTTAACCCACTGAGCCACCCAGGTGCCCCTCTTGTCCAAAGGTTTTAGAGAAGGGGCTTTGAGCCTATAAAATCATACTGTAGTGGATGCCATTACATTTTTCTTCAAGGCTTGACCTCACTATTTGTTCTTATTGTGAGATCCCATCCATGCATATAAACTTTTTGTATAACATTTGCACTTGGTCGCAATGAGCATGGGGTCTATTCCCTGGAAAGAATTTTCTTGCCAGTTTCCCGTCATTGTACCTACCGGGTGTTTTACCTGCAGCCTCAGTTCTGTCCAACGTGCATTGCTTGTCCATTCTGCCCAGGCACTGTGCTGTTGCCACAAGGGATGAAGGTGTGAGAGAGACACTACCAGCCACTTACAGTGATCTGGTTGGGGGGTTTAGACATGTAAATACCACTCATTTATAATGACAGGTTGAATGCCATAAAGGGCAGAGTTAAAAACAAAATGCTAAGGATCGAAGAGGAAGAGTAATACATATAGAGGGAGGCTTCACAGAGGAGGTGACATTTGAGCTTATGCATTTGTGCCGTTCCCAGGTTGTTGAAATTTTCGCTTGTGAAGAAGGGAGAGCGGCTAGTCCAAAGATGTTCACTGGCCAGAATGGCCCTGACCTTTACTATTTTTTTTTTTTTAAAAGATGCTACCATATAACAAAAGAAAAAATTTCAAAGCAGGGTTACAAAAATTGAGGTATATTTTAATGTTCAATTTGAATGCCTTTTGCTTAGAAAAATCCCACTTGATACATTGGTAGCCATGGGATAACTGTGTTAGATGTCAGAAAATGTTTATATCTAGTCTTCTATAGGAGTGGTCTGGTTTAATGAGGTATAACGAACACCATCTTTGAATCCCATCAGTTATCCTGTGACTGACTGTATTGACTTATTTGGGAAGGAGATAAATGTCTGAGCATAAAAGCCCATATGAAAGCGAGACCAGTGTGAAATAAAAACTTTGGAGCCCTTTGGCATCTGTCACCTGCCTTCCCCCCAACCCCAGCTTGTTAACCCTACGATGGTTTGAAGGAATCCAGGCAATGGAAAAAGCATGGGCAGAGGCAAGGATGTGTGCCAATGAGATACATTCTGGGGAAAGATGCACTGGCCATACCAAGGTATGCACAGCTTTGGACCATTTCGCTTTCTTTCACTTTTGTGCCTTTTCATATGCATACCACTCCTCGGGAAAAAAAAAAAATGTTTGGCCTCACTGTCAACATTATCCCATAGAAGAATCAAGTGATCTCTCTCTCTTGTTCCCATTAGATCTGAGTGGTAACTATAGTAACTATCATGTTGCACTGTGGCAATTCCAATGTGTGTCGGTATGCCCCATTGAGGGCATGGGCCCTTTATAGTCCCAGAGACTTCAAGAGTTGCTGGCACGTCATACTCTCAACAGGTCAAGAGAATGTGTAAAAGGTAAGGTGAGGCCAGATGGTGGAATGTCTCCAATGTCAAGTGGAAGCAGCTTCGATTTTAATTTGCGCACATTATCATTTAGGATACGCTGGATTATACAGCAGCAACATGCAACTCCCAAATTTCAGTGATTTAACAGAGTTTATTTCCCGCTCACATCACATGTCCACAGCAGGTTGGCAGGAGGGCTCTGCTCATTGTAATCACTTGGACATCCTGGCTGATGGAAACTTCATCTTGATGTATGTTTCTAATGATCACCAGAGCAGCGTGGCAAATCACATGCTGCTTCTTAAAGGGTCTGCCCTTTGGCATTTCCATTCATGTTGCTAGACCAAAACGATTCACATGACCATACCTGGTTTCAAAGAGGGTGGGAAAGGACAATCCTGTTCTGGAAGATCAAGAGCCAGACTTTTCAGGTCAAGAGTACTAATGGTGACTCCAGCGGATAACGGGGAGTCACACAAGATTCTTAAAACAAAAGCAAAGACGGGTGATATATGGTTGAGCTAATAGATAAAGTGTGAAGGAGCACACAGATTATCTGAAATTGGGTGCCTGGGGAAAGTGAGCTGGGAGGCACACTGGACTAGGAGAGCTAGAAGGTTAGGGTCCTCTGAGCAGTTCTTGCACTGAACTGTGCATTCACATTAAGCAAGATACTTATTCTGGCTTCGCTTCAGTACCTCCAAGGGGAAAAGAGATAACAGCGATGGTATCCAGCCTTCCTGTTAGTCGGGAGGGTTAATGAAAGTTGGGGGATGGGGCACTTAACTCCCTGTTTTCTATTCCGTTCTGGAGAGAGCTGCCCCTCAAACAAAACGAACATTCTTTTGAGTTCACAGTACATTTCCACAGTGACAAATTTTGCCAAGCTCACCAAAATTTGAGCTAAACCTGAATAATAAGTTGACTATTTATTTTATGAATTGGATGCACATCCTGCCGGGTTTTCCAAGTGGTTCTGACAGCAGAATCCCTCATCTATAATGCCCATCCGCAGCCCTCATCTATAGCTCCCTTGTTGTTCTGAGGATAATATATTGATTGAGCCTCTTTCGATGGCGTTCTTTCCATGCTTCTCACATGAGGAAGAATTACTGCTGTTTTCCCCAGGGGACCTAAAACAACTGCATTTTTACACGTGTTATTTACTGTATACATTCTGATATCAAAATGGTCAATTCATTTATAATCTTTTTTAACGTGCCTTAGAGAATAAAAAGTCTGTTCCTACGGTGGTATGGGGAGGTTCTTATTTTCTTTTGTACCTAAGTTTTACTTTGCAATTCATTAATCGATCTTGTGTCCATAAATAGTTAGCATTAATTATGCACAATTAGCATACGATAATGTATGACACATGTTTCAAGTGACTATCAGACAGCATAATTATACTGAATATTATTGCGTTCAGATATGTAAGTCCACTCAAAATATGATGGATGGTGTGTTCGTCTCTGCTAAATCCATTTACCTGGCCTAAAGTGATGCTTTCAAAATAAACACAGAGGGAAATAAATGCGCAGAAGTTAAATATGGTTAAGCGCTAAGGAGTGTTTCCAAGGAGTCAGAGCTGAAGGTCAGCTGACCAGTTCCTTTGCTCTTAGTGAGATTATTTTAGATGCATATTGTAGGATTTTAGAGCTCAGCTTTAAGACCCTTCAGAACTCAAAGGCTGTTTTGTGTAAAGTGTTCTGACAGGCAAAACGATTCCTTTTTAAACATAATTCACCTCTGCTCTGCAGGCTTATTGTGGAGAACAAAAACACCTATGCATAGTAACAAACAACTATTTTTGGCAAAAGCAGAGTAGAAAGTGCTCAGGTAGAAGGGGAAGGCTACCGCATTGTACTGTTGGTCCAAAAGCACCATATGAGGGGCGCCTGGGTGGCTCAGTCGATTCAGCGTCTGACTTTGGCTCAGGTCATGATCTCATGGTTCGTGGGTTCGAGCCCCGTGTCGGGCTCTGTGCTGACAGCTAGCTCAGAGCCTGGAGTCTGTTGCAGATTCTGTGTCCCCCTCTCTCTCTGACCCTCCTCTCTTCAGGCTGTCTCTCTTAGGAAAAAAAAAAAGCACCATATGAAACCCAGCAAGAGAAATTAGGTTGGGTAAATCCTCTTACCCGGTAGAATTAACAAGCATTTACCTGTCTTTTGAACTGTTCTTTCATTAGAGCTTTTGAGTTTTCTAGCCAAGTAAAATAAGACAAACGAACAGGCTATGATTGAACTTTGGCTCTCTAGTTAAGAATTCACTATTTGAAAAGTCTATTAGCCTTCGAAAATGAGACTTCCTTTCAAAAGAACCACAAGAGCCCACAGTATAGATAACTTTAGGTTTCCCATTGTGAGCATGGAAAATGAGCCTATTCTGAGTTGTCACACAAATCAGTTTCTGTACTTGGACTTGACCCAGCTATTAGTGTAACTGGGAAAGGCTCCTTCTGCTCCCTGCCCTTCTTTCCCTTTGTGTCCTCACATTAACTCAAGATGAGGGACCCATCTTGAGAGCTCTTGGCTGGTTTCTATTTTAAGAACCTAGTTCAGCCATTATAATTAGTCCCCAGTTTGTCTGGAATCCTCTCGGGCATCCAAAAAATTCCAAGGATCTTAAACAAGTACCTCTCAAATTTTTCCACTGAAACATCCCTAATGGCAGAAGAAAGGGAACTTATCTTTGGGGGCCTGGGGCCCTAACCCAAAATAGGAAAAGTGTTTCAATTATTTCTTTTGCCATAAAGCTGTGTATATGTGTTGTATGCCTCTGGATAACACCTCAGACTTATTTTTTTTAATCAAAAATCTTGATATTCTAAATTATACATCATGGAGTAGAGTGACTGGCCCAGGAAGACACACTGTGCCTGTGGCTTTGTACATTCCCTGACACATTGTTAAGTAGCACTGGTACTTCCGTATGGGGGCCTAGTCTGTTTCATGGAAAATCTTTTGGTAAAATGGGCTAAACTAATTATTACATGTTTGCAGTTACAAACAATGCTTTGAATAAAGCGTCTGCGAATGGACAGCTGGTTTATTTCACGAAAGTACACCCAGACAGTGGGGTACCATGAGACAGCTTAAGGATCTGTCAACAAGATCTATTGTATCTTCATGTGAAATGCCCATGACATATATGGCATGCATATGTATATCATGTATATGCACAGTTTTGAAAGTCACAGAATAGTGTGTTTCCACTGATATATTTGCATAAAACACTTGAAAATCTTTGTTTGGAGTTGGGTCTGGGGAGATTTCACTTTCCACAGGAATGCATGATCTTTTTTTTTTTTTAATGTTTTATTTATTNAAGAAACAGGCATTGCATGGGTTACCCCCTGGTAAACCTGACCAGATAGAAACAGACCTGGCTTATTCAGTTTTTTTAGTTGGACATTTGTATTATCTTTATACTAGAAGAAAAGATAGATTCTACTGTCCTGCACAAATGAGGAATTCTTTCTGTAGTGCTCCTGATGAATAGTTATATGGAGTAATTTTGAATAATTCTATCTGATACCCTGTGGTATATCTTGTACTAGAATGTGCAATACATACAGAAGACAGTTAAAAGGTAAACAAAGATATCCCCTATTCCTGCAATCCAGAGAACTAGAGGTTCTTTCTCAAGTTGAGCCGAATCTACCCAATTGTTCTTTTTTCTAAACATGCATTTCTAAGACTCCCTCTTTTCCTTGTTCTGTGACAGCCTCTGAACCAAGGGAAGGCAGGCTTTACATTTCTCCTTAGTACCTTCAGATATTCCTCAAAGCATACAGTTCCTTTTGGAGGCTCAGAAGTTTGACATTGTCCATCTTAAAACTTGGCCCCACGGGCACCTGGGTGGCTCTGTCGGTTAAGCGTCGGACTTTGGCTCAGGTCATAATCTCATGGTTCATGGGTTCAAGCCCTGCATCGGGCTCTGTGCTGACAGCTAGCTCAGAGCCTGGAGCCTGTTTCGGATTCTTTGTCTCCCTCTCTCTCTGACCCTCTCCTGCTCATGCTACCTCTCTCTCTTCTCTCAGAATTTAATAAGACATTTTAAAAAATTTAAAAACTTGCCCCTAAATGACTGCAACCTTCTAAATAAGGTTGTACCATCACAGAGAATAGTGATTGTCACTCTGTATTTGGGGATCTAACTCAAAACGGGAAATTGCTTGTAAGTCATATATTTTATCGGGAAGCTTCCTGTGCCTTTTGTATTTGTATGTATAGCATATCTGGATTTTATTACAAATTAGTATTTTAAAGTACTTACCATCAAATAAAATGGATGGCTTAGACAGCCACACTGCACCTACAACTTTGAATTCCCTAGCACACTGCCACCACACCATCCTAAACGATGCGTTTTCTGAAGCGATTGCCGAGAATTATTGCCATGTTGCCCTTAAAGTTCTCCAAGTGCAAATGCCATTCTCTTAATCATCCAGACCCTTGATAAACATTTATTCTCTACTGTATACAAGGCCCTAGGATACCTTGAGAGACTGACAACCTCAGTTCCTGCCTTCCCAGAATTTACTGGGAAAAGGGATTTGCCCAAGAGAGGGATTCAGACAAATAAACACAATTATAAGGCAGTGTATGTGACACTGTCATGGGCCATAGGATCCAACAGGGGCTCACCTAACAGGTGCTTGGGGGTCAGAGGAGCCTTCCTGGAGGAAGTGACACCTAGGTTCAGATTTGAAGGACCAGCGAAAATTAGCCAGATCACAGGGGAAGGCATGGAAAGTATGTTTGAAGGTGTTCTCGGCACAGAAGTACCTGAGCATAATCTTGGGGACAAAAGCAGGCATGGCCTGCTCTATGACAGAAGGAAGCACGGTGTCCTGCTGTGGAGACTGAGATGAGGAGTAAGCTTTGAGAAGATGACTGGGGCCACATCATGAAGGACCTTGAAAAACTTGGTAATAAGTTTAGACTTTGTTCTAAAGGCTGGGAGAATCCACTAAACGCTTAGAAGCCAGGAACAGGTGGGAAATGGTCCACCAGGCTGGAGGCAACGAGCCAGCCATGGGCATTGATTTATTTTGATTTTTCTGAGCTTCCATTTCTCATCTTTGAGATGAGGACAATAGCACGCATCCCAAGGATCACTAGGAGATTTAAATGGAATATTAGGAAACAAAGAAGCGAGATGAGTGTCTGACATCTGTTAGGAGTTCAGAGACACAGCCTGACCCCTCAGAAGTCTGTGCTGTAATGCTTATATTGGCAACTGACATATTTTTAACATGTTGATCACTGAATGGACACTGAAATACTGAATGATTCTCTAAGTATAGCAAGGCCCCTATGGCCGTTCAGTGAATGACCGTGCCTCTCAGCAAAAGAGCAATCAATGTTCTTGTACAAATTATTAGCACTGTGAGCTACATAAGTTTCAAGACTACCAGAAGCAACAGCATTGGATGTTTTTCCTTTGTCTTTTGTCCTCTTCACTAAGCACATGTGCTACATTTTCATGTTTAATACTTTCTTTAGAGTTCATAGATCATGTTTTTAAGATTGCTCACTTTTTGCTAACATATCAAGTCATATCCATGGTAGAATGGAGAAAAAGGGGGGAAGAGGAGGAGAGAGAAGAGGAGAGCAAGCAGGGGCGGTGAGGGCTGGGCAAATAACTAAAGGATGACATTTTGTTTTGGTTCATGCAATGTGAGATAAAACTTTTGACTGTCGAAAACCTTATGCCAATCAAAAATAGTGACACAAAACACTAACCTATTGATAGTTGAAATCATATCAGCAACAGGCATGCTTCAAATGGACATTTTAAAGGAAATCATCTTTGGGAATGTGGCTTTCCCCAGAGCTGAACAAGTAGATTTATATTTTTCTTCATTATTTTACCAAGTAAATTTTCTTAGTGGAACCATGCAATAACAACTCCTGATATTACTTAAAAAAATAATCTGGCTGGGGCACAGCATCTGGAATCCAATGGCAAAATCTTCTTACCAGCAAAGATTCTTATAAGGGATCTCACGCTGAAGGTAACTCTGAATTTGTACCAAGATGGAAGGAACAGAATAGATTCTATCCAGTACCAGTGGGGAAGTGGAGAAAACAACAGGGACATAGAATTCTGGGATCTTTCACTCCCAGGAATAGGCAAATGATTTCATAGAGGTCTAGAGCATTAGCGGAAACCACCTGGCCCTTAAAACAGAGACTGATGCACAGAGAAAACCATTATATTCTGCGTAGTTACAAGGTTAGTGATTGTGAGTCAGGATTTGACATTTACTTTATTTTTCACATTCCTTGAGCAGAATTGGTACCATATGGCAACAAACCGTTGGGAGGTTAAAAAATTACAAGATGATAAGTTTCTGCTTTTAAAATATAAGTGGACTAAAATGCTTTAGGCTTCTCTTTGTTTTTATAATATTCTACCTTCCTCTTTCCTTTTCTTTCCCTGGGAAGTTCCCTGGGAACCTAGAAGGCACTTAGTGATAAACTGGTGATGATAAATATTACATGTACATGTAAGATAAAAGCTTGGGTTTCCCAGTGGAAGGGGAAGGCCTTCACTGAAAATACTTCTTGGGGCGCCTGGGTGGCTCAGTCAGTTAAGTGTCTGACTCCTGATACCATCTTAAGTCATGGTATGATGGTTTGTGGGTTCAAGACTTACATGGGCTCTGTACTGACAGTGCGGAGCCTGCTTGAGATGCTCCCTCTTTCGCTGCCCTTTCCCCCTCTCAAAATAAATAAACTTAAAAAAAGAAAGGAAATAATTCTTTATAAGAGATCACTCACTTTTTTCTCATTCTCCTGAAACTTCAGCTAAGGAAAGCCAAGCATTCTCTTTCTTTAGATTTTCAACTAGTATTTTCTTCCCCATCTGATGCAACATTACTATTTCTACTTAAAGGTGCTCCAAATTTCCTCCCACCCCTTCGTGCACCAATTATACTATTAGAGTTTTATTCCTTTAGCTGAACGCTAAATGGCTTGCTACAATACAAATACCCCATGAAAGGGGTAGCAGTTAGTTTTTTGCAGTATACAGGGACTCATGGATCTAATCTAAAAAAGGAAATTGAGTGCTCCAAGTTATTAGGCACGTCATTGCTGAAGGAGAGCCCTTTGAGCTACAAAGAAGCAGAATAGGGAGACTGCACCTGCCGACATATAGGCTGCTACCCAGGGATCTGACTGAGCCGTGCTGCGGGCAGCTCCAGCCAGGTGGTTTCTTTCATCTCTGTGGTGTGAATATTTGTGTGCAACAACGCTGGAGGTTCCAGACAGCAACCAGTGGGAAAGTCTTTCTTGACTGACCCCAAAGCCCTCCCCTCCCAGCAGTCACAGGCAATCCAGAAAAGTACTGCAGTTTCGTTCCGTGGATGGATTGCCGCAGAAGGGACTGAGGACAGAAACGGAAATGGCAGTGGCCAGAGCAAACAAAGTTACTGAATCTGTAGTGGAGGCCTAGTGTTCACGGTCAAAGAATGCAACTTTGATGATGGAGCTGAAGAGCTCTTTGTCATTAGACTAGCGGCCCAAACCAAGAAGTGACCAGAGAAGTGAGGCAAAAACCCAAGTGGGGGCATTAGCCAGCCAGCCCGAGCTGCACACCCGCCTAACTCCAGCCAGCTGGGCTCCAGCGTTAACACTCCGAGTGCATTTTAGTTACTTGTAAGTGAATATTCCCAGGGATACCCAACATTTATTGAGCACTGCAGCTGGTACTATATTCTGCTTCTCTCAGTTAATTTCCATAGTAACCTGGATATAATCCTCGTTTTTCAAGAGGACATTGGAGCTCAGAGTTAACTCATCTAACTCATTCACCCCAAATTTCAGAGATAAGCACTTGTATTCATGTATTTATTAGTATTAGTAAGCCACAGACTGGGAGGCTTAAGTAGGAGAAGCTGGTTTCCTCATGGTCTAGAAGCTAGAAGTCCAAGATCAAGGTGTCGGCAAGGTTAGTTTCTAGATAGTCTGTCGATGGCCCTTTTCCCTCTGTGTCTGGGTCCTAATCTCTTACAAGGACACCTCAGGATGAGATTAGGCCCCATCCTAATAACCCCGTTTTACCTGAATAGCCTTTCTAAAGATCCTGTCTCCAAACAGAGTCACATCCTGAGGTATTGGGGGGTTAGGGCTTCAACATATGAATTTTAAGGGGACACAATTCAGCCCATAACAGCAATTCTTTCTTTCGTTTGTATATTGATATAGATTTCCTGTAGATAAATATGATTGAGTTATAACAGTAAACTGTTACATGGGTGCCTCACAAGAAACTTGTCACAAGGAGATGGTCACGTGGGTGACAGAAAAGCTAAGAAGTCCAACAGGAAGAAGCCAGTGATGCACATGCACGGGAAGATACTCGTTCTCCTCTGATCGGCGGGACAAAGGAAGAAGGAGGCGGTGTTGCCGGAGCAGCCTGAGATTTAGGGCCACTCAGTGGATCTGCACCACTGTGGGCCTGGCCAGGAGGAGCGGAGATTACAGAAGGCAGGTCTGTGTGGCAAGTCATGACGGCATCTGAAACAGAGAGGAGGAGAAACGTCCTTACTTCTCCTCTCCGCCAGCGCCAGTCTCCAGTCGGCTCCCCCGCAGACCCGAGGGCGTGAGAAACTCAGAGACGCAGTTCCCTTAATTGCCTACAGTGTGTAGAGCAGAGCAGGGAAGGGCAAGAGCTCGGAGAGCAAACAGCCAAACACCAACACAGCTGTGCAGAGTGTACAGTCCTTCACAGGTTGGACGTGATGTTTCTCAAGTAGTGGTTTTGCGGGCCTTATCATGTCATCGGTTAAATTCCTCCAACAACTGTGAAGCGGCACTATCTGAATTGTTGAGACCTGGTTTAAGGCCAGGATGCTGGCCTTTGCGTATAGAGATCAGAAAAGCCCACGCTTTGCGCTGATGGACTGTGTCCTTCCTAGGTTTGTCGGGGTTGGGTTTTCTCTACGACATTGTTCTGTAAACGAGCAAATGCTTGCCCAGAGCTTTGCGACTGTAAAAATGTGACTTATCTGACGATGGCTTTGTTCACGTGCTACCTGTCTCTTGCATATTTTTCCTTTCAACTGCAGTTCTTTAAGAGAGGGGGAGATCTTTGCAGAGATCTGTGGCTCCCAGCAGCATTAGGATTGATCATAACATGCATGTGGAGCCCTTTGTGGGGAGGGGTCCCGGAAGAGGGGGGATTGCACGATTCATGCGGCTAGGCTCCTCTGCGGCAGCGAACAGGAGAGACACTAGGGATGTCAGACATGTTAACAGAATCATTTAGAGCCACTTGTTTTCCACGCGGAGACTTTTCCGAGACCTGGGCTGTTTCGCCTGCTTAACGTACTCTGCATTTTCTGCAGTCAGACCCCACTGTGTGGATAATGACGCAAGTTCGAGGAAGCTTGGGGATTGTGCCAGTACACACCAGACACTAACCTTGTCAAGGCAGAAAGAGACGACATACTTATGGTACCGAGAAGCACTCAGGTCCTACGCCCCTAAAGCAGCAGGGAAGCGAGAGATTTGATGTGGACACACTTACCTCATGGCTGGATTTCTCTGAAGGCAGCAGCGATCAATCATCTCTCCTAAAAGTGCAGATCAACAGAGGGCTAATTCTGAGTAATTTAATGAGGCAACAGGTAATAGTGGTAATTTCCTAGGGGTGGGGGTGGGTAAGCTGCCATGCACACCGTCGGGCACAGACCGAGTTGCTTCTTGGGCCGGCACTGCTAGCAAGAAAAGGCGCATGCGTCAGAGGGGTAGCTGATGACACCAGTTCAGACGTACGTCCTTTAGTAAATACAATTCAGCTGTGGGGACACTGCCACACACACACACACACACCAAGCAATACTGTACTCATGGGATCGATATTAATGGCCCAGAAAACATAATGATTTAAAACAGGCGACATGATCTTTTCAGGTGTAACTCTTGCTTCTTGGTGGGCCCTTGGTGGTCGGGTGCTCAGTCTATGTCTAGCGGCCTCCCCGCTAACTCTTCCAATCGTCCCTGGCTCTAAAGGATCGTTTCCGCACAAGGTGTATCTCCATTTGTAATTGTTTTATCCCCAACATCCCGCACAGTGCCCGGCACGTGGTGGGACAAATGAATCTCTCGGATGCCCTTGGGGTTTGCCCATAAAACGTTTGAAGCCGTTTGCCATCATATTTAATGACTACTGTGGTTGAAATTATTTTCCTTTCTTAGCAAATAAAATCATCATGTGAAAATCTGCTGCTGCACTGAATCAATTCTCAAATTCTGTCCCCGAGTTTTTAGAGACGGGGCATTTAATTATACATGGAAATCTGGCTCAGGTTTGGAGTGTTCCAGAGCTCCGTGGAGGCCGAGCCACCTTATTCTTCAATTTAGGACATCTGGGAATGGTTGAGATTGAACGTGGTTTTCAGATGTGGCTGCTCATTGGAATTACCTGGGGGAGCTTTAATACTTCTGCTGCCTCAGTCCTGGGATTCTAATATAATTAGTTTGAGGTACTGCTTGGGCATGGGGTGGGATCCTCTTCCCAGAGGATTCTAATATGCAGCCAGGTTACCAACCAAAGTAAGACTCTTCTCTTCTGCAGATACGGATACTTAATGTAACTGATGATGAGTCTCAAGTGACTTCATCTGTTTATTTTCTGCTCTTAAGTTACCAACAAGGGGAGATGTGTCCCATCCTCCGTGGGAGTCACTGTTCCTCATGAACATCACGTTTGGCAGATCGATGGCATAGGTCACACAGCCTACTTTCTTTTCCTCTTTATAATGGACACCTCCCATTTTTGCTGTGGGTTCTCCCCATCATCCACCACACCCCCCCCACACACCTTATCCCTAGCCCTCTCCTAGCTTTAAATCCCCCATTCATCCCTCAGCCTTGTGGGCTCCCAAGAGCATTTGGATTCTAAGGAGTTTCGTACTATTCACTGAGGAGACTGGTATAGGGCAATGAAACATAAGGAAGTTCCCAAGGTTCCAGAGTCTCTAACCATCTTGATAGTGGCAGTCTCTTCTCTAGCTCATGCCTGTCTCCTCAGCGATGGTGACTAGCAGCAGGGCCTACCAACCCCCTCGCCTGACTTCCAATTTCTTTCCCTCTCAGATGAAGAGCATGCTAAGCTTTAGCTGTCACTCCTCACCTCCTCCCGCCCCCACCAACCACCTCTGCAGTATCCAGGCAGATGAACAGGTGGATAGGATCCTGGCCCTAAGCGAGCTGTTTTGCTTGTCTGAGACCCTCCAGCCTACAGGATGGATGCCCACGTTACTACCTTTTAATATGCCAGATTGGGCACTAACCTCTTTTAAAACATTGCCTCTATGGGATGTGTTTCAAATTATAAACAGTTCACATGCAAATAAACTTTTTGGAATTCAACCCGGGTGTAAGTTGGAGGCAGCTGATCCTTAGAATGCAGTAACTATGATTCAAAGGAAATAACTCATCATATGAATTAACCCATTGTTTCAGCCTTACGCGAGAAATTATGCTAGCAATAAAGCCAAGGTGCCGGAAAGTTTCGCATCAATTGGGAGCATAGTGTGTGGCCTTCTTGTGTTCTAGCATAAGCTACAGCTTGCCATCGAGGCAACTCTCAAGACCTGAGGGGGCGGGGGCTGGTCCTCAGAATTAGCATGAGTTTGGAATACAAGGATATACTCCCTTACTAGGAGTCAAATACATATTAAATATACTTTCATCTTCACAACAACCCCATGGATTAGGGTCTATTATTACCCACATTTTATTTCATTTCATTTTGAGAGAGAGAGTGCGAGTAGGGGAGGGGCCGAGGAAGAAGGTGAGAGAATCTTAAGCAGCTCCATTCCCAGCATGGAGCCTGACATGGGGCTTGATCTCACAAACAGTGAGACTATGACCTGAGCCAAAATCAAGAGTCAGTCACTTAACCAACTGAGCCACCCCAGTGTCCCACCCACATTTTATAGATGGGTCAACTGAGACAAAGAGAAGAGAAATAACTTTCTTACAGCATAGAGTTTGTAAATGGCTAAGCTCTGATTTTCACCAATGTGACCCCTGAGTTAGCACACTTCACCATGCCCAGGTCACAAGAGTTGGGTAAAGATGTCATCTGAGTCCTATGTTATACCGAAAGAAAGAAAGAAAAGAAAGAAAGAAAGAAAGAGAGACACTGCCTTGGCCTGGGCAATTCCTGGTGAAAATACTATCAGATGAGGAAGAACCTCGCATGTGCATGTGCGTGTGCATTTGGAAGTTCAGAGTTGTACATTCGAGCACATTTAAACTTAGATGTGCTGAAGGATTTGGCTTCGGATGACTTGTCTGATTTCCACAACACTATTCTTGCTCATGCCTGAGGGCCATAACAGGGGCTTCTCTAGAGTCTAGACCTTCTCATGGTCTTCAAACTAACTGAGTTTTTCTATTTAGGTCTCCATAAAATACAGTGAGCTTTGAGTTTTATGACTTCCCAATATCAATTTTAAAACTTGCTTCCTTCTCTGAGAACACCCTTTTTTAGGAAAGATGATCAAAACTTTGACAGTTAAAAAAAATTTTATGTTGGAGGTATTAGTAATTTCACCCCCTCCCCCCAAATTGTGAATAAATACTTTAGAAGTCTCTTGACTGAAGAATCCCGGTTCTTAATTTTTGGAATAGCTTTTATTATTTGTTAAGATTCAGCTATGCCTCTCCTATGAATAGGCTGTACACTTCCCTGGCCTCAGGGCAATAGGATAATCACTGGCCCATTAACATAAGTGTCAATGCACCATAAACTAGTATAGTTTTTCTTGGAAAGCAAGGAATGAAGTATGAGTAAGATGCACCACAGTGTGAATAAAGTATATTAGGGACCCCGGAGTTACGGATTTAAATGTCCACAATTTTAACCCATTTATAAATTTTAAATTTATAGAGCAAGACTGTGAAGACAGTAGGTGTTTCCATAACTATTGGTAGAAGGCTTGACCTGAACTGATGTGATGCTGTTTGTGGTCTCAGAAAGCCTCTTCTTGAGTGCCTAGACATATACTTTGCTTCAGAAATTTTAATGTCTTTTATTATTGAGTGGTGTCCAGGGCCTGCAGTAGATGTCATATAATAGGCAGCATGTATATGCAGTATTGTTTTTAATGGAAAAATTCTAAATTCTGAAAAACATCAGGCTTCAAGGACTTCAGGTAAAACACTGGAGCCTTTTTCATTTTTTTATGATTTTTTTTCATGTTTGTTTATTTTTGAGAGAGACATGAGTGTGAGTGGGGGCGGCAGGGGTGGGGTGACGTGGTGGGGAGGAGACACAGAATCTGAATCAGGCTCCAGGCTCCGAGCTGTCAGCACAGAGCCCCATGCATTGTGATCATGACCTGAGCCAAAGTCGGACACTTAACCGACTGAGCCACCCAGGTGCCCCAAAACACTGCAGATCTTTTTAAAAAGGAGCATTTGACTGACATGTAAATTCAGCAAAACACATCACTTAATCTGCTTTTTAAAATTCATTGATTGATTGATTGAATTCACAAGTATTTATTGAATTTTAAGGGTGAGGATGTAATTGTGATTAAAATGAGAAACAATCTAATGAGGTAGACAAAACATTTAATTGTCACATATAGGAATATAGACACACAAACTCAGTTAAAGACTATAAAGAACTGTTTTTTTTTTACTAGGCTCCATGCCCAGCGTGGAGCCCAATGCAGGGCTCCAACTCATGATTCCGAGATCAAGACCTGAGCTGAGATCAAGGGTTAGGCACTTAACCAACTGAGCCACCCAGGCACCCTGAAAAACGACTTTTGAGATCACCCAGCTTACAAAATGCACGTTTAAAATAATTTTTAAACTGATTGTGCCGGCATCAAGTTTCCACAATGCTGGAGCAAAGATGTGAATGCTTCAATGTAAATATGTTGCTTCTTTGTTTTAATGTAAATGCATATGAAACAGGGATGCGTTTGCCAGCCAACAACATGGAAGTGCAATGTAGTGGATGAAAATGCCACTTGCTGGAAAGAAAGAGGGCAGATATACTGCATTCTACCTGGCATAGCTGGAAATTTGAGTGTTTATTTCAATGTCTAGTTAATAGTGTGTGTGTGTGTATGTGTGTGCGTGTGTGCACTTGTTTAACCTTTGCAACCTAATGCAATATGTACATATTAATCTTGTAAAATAGATTCTATTATTACTGCTATGTTATAGATGGGATAACTAAGGCTCAGAGAGGTCAAGTAATTTGCCCAAGTCACATAATTAACAAGTGGCCAATACCTAAATGGAACCCATAATACTCCTCCTGGATGCTATCTGTACTTATAAATGTGGGGCATGAGTCAATGGGGACTGAGGTGACGGGCACAGGGCAGAACAGTGAAAGAATTCTGTATTTATAGGCTGGGGAACTGGGTTCAAGTTCTTATTTTAATACTGACCAATTCTGTGATTTTGAGCCTTACATGTATGATATAGATAATAATTACCACTTCTCTGGGTGGCTATGAAGGCTGACTGTACGGGCACTAGACTTGCAAAATTAAAAGTCTGAAAATAGTGTTGATAAGGATGCAGAATAATGGGAATGTTCTTCATACATTACCAGTAGGAGTGCAGACTGGGTAAACCTTTGGAAAAGACTGGCATTATCTTGTTAAGCTGAATATGACCATTACTCCATGACCCAGAAAATCCACACGGGGAGAAACTTGTGCATACATATACCAGCATATATGTGTAAGAATGTTCTTTGTAGCATTATTTGTAATAGCCCCAAACCGGAAATAAGCCAATGTCTACCAACAGGAGAATGAATACATCAATTGTGGGATATTCACACTATGAAACATAAGAAAATAGTGAAACCGAATGAACTTCAGCCA
Organism: Crocuta crocuta; assembly: GCF_008692635.1. NCBI lineage: Eukaryota > Metazoa > Chordata > Mammalia > Carnivora > Hyaenidae > Crocuta > Crocuta crocuta. Next base: position 9,129,333 of record NW_027551572.1, read on the forward strand.
TATAGAAAAGCATGGTTAACTTTTAAATCCATTGTTGAGAGGGGGGAAAAGGGCAATTCTCAGGAGAATACATACAATGTGATTCCATTTTTGTAAAGGAATAAAACAAGCATATTAAAAATATCTTGCTTATAGAGCCATGTGAGGTCAAATTATTTTTGAATAATAAGGGGATGATAAACTCAGCATTCAGAGTGTAGTCACCTTCGTGGGCGTGGGGGATGGTGTGTGAGATGCATACATCCATAGATTTAACAATGTTAACGGTGTTCTGGTTCCTCTACTGGATGGTGGGGTCACAGATGTCAATTATTAAACATTTTTTTCATAACATATATATTACATATAATCTTTTTGTGAGCATCAATCGCTACACAATGCCCATTAAAAAGCCCTATGTAATGCAACTCTAAGCCTTTTGAGGAATTCTGCCCCTTGCTCCCTCTGTCCGCAGCACCTTACCCAGAAGTAGACACATAGTAGATGCCCAGGAAGGATTTATCAATTAAACTAATAATACTTGGCTAAAAGGAAACTGAAAAGATACAACATCCATGATATGGATACAAAGGAAAGCTGCTATACAAACAATAGGTGTTATTAAAAGAGAAGTTTGCAGTGATACCATTTACTTCCTACTCCCTCCACAGTGAATTGCTTTAATGGATGATCATGTGAGGAAATGTCCGTCAACACTTCCATTGTAGATGCATAATGCATTGAATCAGTGGCCTTGAACTCACTGGTTTCTGAAAGAACACTAAAGTAAGAGTTTACTTCCTGTTTCTTCTCTTCTCTTCTCTTCTCTTTTTTATTTTATTTTATTTTATTTTATTTTATTTTATTTTATTTTATTTTATATTTTATTTGAGGGAGAGAAAGAGAGAGAGAGAGCACAAGCAGGGGAGGGAGCAGAAGGACAGAGAGAGAATCTTAAGCAGACTCCATGCTCAGTGCGGAACCCGATGCAGGGCACCATCCCACAACCCTGGGATCATGACCTGAGCCCAAATCAAGAGTCACATGCTCAAACAACTGAGCCACCCAGGCGCCCCAACCTGTTTCTTCTCTTAGGTTTTAAGAGCAGGACGAGTGTTTTCTTTAGTAGTAGTTGGCGGTGTTCATGATGCAAGGTATACTTGTCAGTTTGAAAATACTGAAAATGACTAGGAAAGAAGAAACATGCACTCTTCTTGAAAAACACTTTTCTACAATCCTACGGGAATAACCCACGGTGGCTTTTCAGGCGATCCACATTATTCAGAGACAAGCAGGAAAGAGCTAAGTGTGCAGTATGCAAAGGCAAACAGCATCTGTGTATGGAATGTGCTTTGTACCTAAACTTTGTCGTTCACCCACTATGCAAAGCACGAGAAGATGGCCCTTCGTTCTTTCCACTAATGGCCCACTCTTTACGACCTTATTATTTCCTATGTCTTTTACTTAGCTCTTAAATATATCCTCAGTTCAACCTCTTTATTTTTGACCATCTCTTTTCCTTGTGCATCTGGGCATCACTCCTTTCTCAAGAATAAAGAGGAAGAGCCAAGATAGAAATTCTTTGTCTGATTATCAAATAACAATTAGAGTTTATTGTGTGTGAGCCTTACAATGCTGTACTGTGTTTTCCTCCCTCCGAACAGAGGCAGCCCTGAAGTGCGGTTCTAAGTCTGTTTACACCACCCAGATATCAAATTGACTTGCTAATGGTAACTCTTCCTTGGTATCCATGGGTTACTGTGTCATGTGATTTGACATCAAGTACAGACAGTGCTGATTAGGAGCATCCAGCTCTGTCCATCTCCGTGCATCACTGAACCATCTGGTCATTTATTCACTAATAAGCCCCTAATGGCCCAAATATTCACCGGCCTGTCATTGTGACATGGCATAAAATGCCTACATCTTTCAACTCGCTTTGACATGTTGCTTGTTTCACATCAAAACCCGTCATTTACAGGAAAAGAGCTCAGAGGGGTAAAAACTTGACCTAATCTGCAGTGTTAACACAAAGACAGAGGCTTGGTATCTAGTAGCCTGACGGAAAGCATGTAAATGGGCAGGAATTCATTTTGTACATTTTTTTCCCTTCTCATTTTACAACATTCTTTAAGTTTGGTATCATTCCTAATATGGGATTTTATGTGGGCTCTGCGTTGAAATATCTATCCTGTATCTGTTTAAATAGTAAAGAGTGCTTTAAAAGGAAAGAGCTTTCTGGAGACCTGGAACTCGCCTGCTTACACTTAAATGGTAAGGAAAAAAATAATACAGTATGGATCCAAAAAGCAAGTGTCTGCAATTCTCAGAAGAGCATGGCTTGTGATTTTAACACTCTTATTCTCTGTTCTTCTGTTCCAGCTTAATAGGCTGTTTTTACATATTCTATCTGAATATCATAGGAAATGTGAGATTATCCACATTTGGAGCATTTGGTATTATCACCAGAGCAATAATGAAAGGTTGTGATCGGTACTTTCAGTCATGACAAGAAGGAAAGAGAGGACAAAAATGCTACAAACAGTCAGACTGGCATAAGCAGAGTTAAAATGATAAAAATTAGCAAGGGTTACAGAGGGGAAATGCAGCATTCTCGCATGCTCAGTCCTGTTAAAAGCTTGGTCCTTCAGTGGAACGAAAACATCTTGTAACTGAAGCTCACTAGCTGTTTTTAGGTGGTTCATATTTCACAGGTGTTCTTAAAATGAACATCTTCCTCAAAAATCTCCCTAACCCATGTCTCTCCTTTTATTGCCTTGGATTTTTTAATTTTTAAATACGTTTTTAAAAATCATAGGCTGCCATAGTTTACATTTAGAGCATCATTGTCCCCATGGTCTTCCCTCACCCTTCACCAAGGTGCCCAGCACCCTATCTGTCCTCCACATCAGTAGGCAGAGAGAACACAGCACCATTCTGAAGATTTCTCACGGCCCATACCCAAGGGACCGAAACAAAGAGGGTGCTGGCGGTGGTACAGAAGTGAGATCCAGGGCTTCCAATTGGCCCAAAGAGGGGAATGGGCACACTGGTTTATTTGCAGCTGGCTGACTTTCTTTGTGGGCACAGCAGCATCTGGATGTAGTGCTGCTGGCCCCACCAAACCCATTTGAAGGTCAGCTCCCACACCTATTGGGTCCAGCTGACTTAGAGTTGAGCCCAGACCAGCACCCCTTTGGCCCTTTTTGCTTCCCATGGGAGGAAGCCAGACCAGAGCCTCCTCAAGGATGACAAGTGAGGCAAAGCTCACCAATGAGCCTTCCCAAGTGCTCTCTTCACTCTGGTTTTCTGATTTATTGATGTAGACCTTTTCACAAAGAGCAGCTTTCAATGCTGATTTGAAAATAACCCAAATGCTCTACTGCCTCCGCAGCAGCTTTTCAAGTTTTAATTTTCTTTTCGCCTACGTTCAGAAAAGGGCTACTATGTTGGTCATTAACTTCCTCATCCTCTGTGACCACTCGTCCTTATGTAGTTTCACAGAAGTTTCAGCACACATGATGCTCAGGCATTATCACTCTACACGCTGCAGCAAAAACTTCCGTCCTCTCCAGACTGGGGACTCGTCAGTAAACTGAAGGGAAACTCAAAAGTCCCCTTTTTCTTTTGGGCTCTACTATTCCTGATTTCCTAGGATACTCCTCATTTAAAATATCCCTTCGTGTCATGCCCTTAATCAGCCGTGCATGAAACCAACCTTAAGTCTTAGTGCTTTGTTCAGACAACTCACATTTGTTTACCCATTCAGTTGGCAGATAATGAGCTGAGCATCAGCATTTTTCTAGATACCAGGGATACGACGATGACTAACATGATGCCCCAGCCCTTAAGGAGGTTACAGTGTGGTAGTCGTTTTTCAGAATGTGGGATTTGGGTGCAGGTGGGCAGAAATCAATGAATGAGAGCATCGGGGAAGACAAAGTTGGGAATTACCAAGGCTTGGTCATGCAGAGACAAGTGACTACAAAGCAATAAAAGAAGAGAGAAAAGTTGGAGGTCCTATGGGAATAGAGGGGAGGGTAGAATACCTGTGTGCTCTTGAATCTTCATCCTCCTGTAAACAAAGACCCACCCACCCAAGTTCCTCTCCCTCCTATTCATACCTTTCCTCTCAGCACCAGTAAGGGAAGAGTACCTTCAAAGTAGCATGAAATGGAAAGAGAAGGGAAGAGGGAGGGGGAGGAGAGAGGGGGAGGAGAGGGAGAAGGAGAGGGGCAAGTAGGACAACAACAGAGATGTAAGGAGGGAGAGAAACTCTTGGAGGAGTGCTAAGCCCTCTGAACCCCAAAGGCGTTGAATTAAATATCTGTAAGTCCCTTAGCTTACAACAATAATCAGTGGCTTTCCCCACCAAGTGCTCATTGTCCGGCTCTGTGCTATGTTCACCGGGAGAGGAGAAAGGCCTGCATAGGAGACTAGCTCCCCCCTTCTCTGTGTCATCATAGGCACACTTCTTCACCTCTCCTCAGTCCTTTCTGATATCTATGATCGTCTTCATTTGCCTTTTCTATGGCTTCTCTTGATCTCCCATCCATGTTTTCCTCCATGATGTGTCCTCCATGCTTTTCTGAAGAGTGGAGGAGGGGCGGGATAGGTGCCATCAGGACTGGTTATGTCCTTGGCTCTGATCTTCCAGCCAGGGGGAAGGACTAACGAGTTATTAGGCACTGGGCTCCCAAGATTCTCACAAGATTGCTGGGGTTACAAAGGTTAATTACTAGGATGCACCATTTTGCTTGTGTGTTATTCCTGATATGTAGGATAATAAGTGACTGGGAGTCAGGAGACCTATTTTTTATTCATCTAAGTGTGTGACTGTGAGAAGTTGGGCATTGTCTTCACATCAGACTCCCTGAGTGCCTGGAGGGCCACTAATAGAACATTCCTGTGAGACCTTTTACATTTCAAAAAACGTGCTGAAACAGAAAAATTGAAATCATGGGTACACACAATAAGGTTATCTAGGTAAACAAAACAATCCAGTTTCCTTATTTTTTTTTACTTAGGTATATATATAATATAAAATTTGCCATTTCTACCATTTTTAAGTGTATAACTTAGTGGCATTCATTATAATCACAATGTTGTGCAGCCATCACCTCTGTCTATTTCTAAATCTTTTTGTCACCTTAAACAGAAACTCTATGTCCGTTAAGCATAGCTCCCCATTATTCCCTCCCCTACCGTCTAACAAACTCTAATCTACTTTCTGTCTCTATAAATTTGCCTACTGTTGGTATTTCATGTAAGTGGAGTCACACGTTTGTCCTTTTGCATCTGGTTTATTTCATTCAGTGTAATGCTTCCAAGATCAATCTACGTTGTAGTGTATATCAGAACATCATTCCTTTTTTGGCCTAATAATATTCCACTGTATGTATAGATCACATTTTGTTTACCAGTTCATCTGCTGACAGATACTTGGGTTATGTCCACCTAATTTCTTTGATTTTGTTTAGAAGGTTATCAAATGATGCTGCTCAAAACTTGGAAGAAAGAGGCATTACCTAACTAGAAAGGCAGTAGAGGATGTAGATAAAGAACCTGATGCCTCATGTTAGACTTGGGTTCAAATTCTGTGACCTTCCTATCAAATGCTCAGTCTTACACTTACCTTGGGTAAGTCAACATCACCTCTCTGCACCTTAATTTCTTTGATTTTTTTTAAAAAAGTTATTTATTTGAGAGAGAGAGAGAGCACAGGTGGGGTGGGGCAAAGAGGGCGGGGGACAGATGAGCTGAAGCGGGCTCTGTGATGACAGCATCTCAAGAGGCTGATGTGGGGCTCAAAACCCATGAATGATAAGATCATGACCTGAGCCAAAGTTGGACACTTAACTGACTGAACCACCCAGGTGTCCCAATGTCTTCACTTTTAAAATGGGAACCATAATATCTATTCCGCTGACTTTTTGTGAGACTGATAGACAATAACATTAAGTACGTTGTACATTTTTGGCATATAGTTAGCAGTCAATAAATAGAAGCCATTTTTCTTCCTTAAATGAAATCTGAGAGGCAAGCATCTCTCACAATATGGGGTTTAGAGGAGGGAATTAAAGAACAACAAGGGAGGGCCTCAGTGATGAAAAGTTTGGGAACCATTGAGGCTTAGTGTCTCTAAGGTTATTTCTAAGCTCTAAAGTTCTATAATTTGGTTACGTTTTCATCTTGCCTTCCATGACTTAGAGGAAAGAAATAAAATGCCTTAAAAAATCAGAGAGGCAAGTTCTACTGCATCACTGACTCCTCTGCTACTGCCTTTAGCATATGATTTAGAGGCAGTGAACAAGCATATTGCCTTAAGATTAACATCATTAAAACAAATTTGCGAATGCTCATCTATCTATTTGGGTGGTACTTACCAAAGCATCGTTTGTAGATCCATTCATTTACTCGGTGCTAATTACTGAAAGTTACTTCAAAGTCTCTCTTCTAATGGGATCAGTGCCCTGCTTTGGGTGAAAAACATACGAAAAGTTAAGGAGTCACACAAAGCAAAATATGATGAAAATCAGATGAATAGAAAAGGAAATAATTCTTCTAGGATCTCAGAGATAGACTGGTTTACTGGAAAACGATTGTGAAGGATGCCCGATTTTATGAGTACCTTGAAAATAAGGTAGGAAAGACAGAGATGACTGTATGGATATTCAAAATAGAGCAAGGGTAAAACATACATAAAAATAGAAATGAACGAAAATATATTTAAAGGACTATACAAGTAAAAGATTGCAACAGTTAGGAGGATGGAATCTGAAATTTACTTAATATCTATTAAAAATATTTCTCAATCATGTGGGTTAAGTACTGAGTTACACATGGCATAGTAGAAACAGTCCTTACTTTCATAGGATTTACAATCTCTGCCTATTGGCATAAACAGATCTATATTTAAGTTGGATCTCCGCCCATTACTAGCCATTGGAACATGAGCAAGTCACTTAACTTTTGGTAATTCTTGGTTTCCTCATCTACTTAATGAGGGTGATATTAGCCCTACAAGGTTGCTGTGAGGATTAAATGAGATGATGAATTTGAAGCATTTAACATCGTGCCTAACACACAGTAAACCCTCAGTAAATGTTAGCTGTTGTTGCTTGGTGTGATGGTGGTGGTGATCGTAGTAGGGCCACTCGGAGGGGAGGGGAGAGAGTGTGTTGGCAATAGAGGGGGCTGAGATTGGAAATGGTATTCTGGCCAAATCCATGAAGTCTCTTGAATGTCAGACCAAAGACTTTGGGTTTTATCTTTAGGCCATGGACAACTGGTGAGGATTTTTGAGCAAGGCAGTAAAACGGCAACGCTAAGGAGAAGGGATTTGGATCGGGGCATGGAAAAGGAACAAAGGTAAATAAGTCTGTTAGCATATCATTGCAACCAAAGCTGCAATGCAAAGAGTCGTGAGAATGGAAATTGAGAGTATGTTCTAAGTTTTCCAACTTTGGTTAAATGAAAAGGGATGCTGGCATGATGGGCTAGGGCAGGAGGAAAACAAGTTTGATTTCAGAAATTGTTGAATTTGAAGAAATCATAAAGGAATCTATTGGAAACATTCATCAGATAACTGACTGTATGGATTCAAGGTTAGGAAGAAGTACTAGAAATACAGTTTTGTGAGTCATTTAAATAGAGATGATAGCCAAATGATGATGATTCATCCAAAACAGAGTGGAAGAGGGTAAATGACTGAAATCTAATTAGAGAGAGAAAGAACCAGCATAAAAATGGTCAACATAGGAAGAAAATCAGCATCACAGAGAAGAGAAATTTGCGGGAAGCTGGGAGTGGGCATTCTATCATAGCACTCTGCCAGCGTTTAGTGAAATGGAGGAGAGTCTATCTGATATCAATTGCATTGCCTACTATGCCTGGTGGTGCCACTTGCAGGGCCTCCTTGTGTTAATGGTACCCTAATGAGAAAAACCAAATATGAATGAAGCCAACCATAACTGGGGATGGAGCAACCTGTGATCTGGACAGCCTCACCTTCTTTGAAGGTCTGCAAAAGCCTTTGAGAGAGGTTTGTGCAGAGAATAAAGGATAAGCTCGAAAAAAGATTGACTTGAGTTATAAATAGAAGTGATTATACTGAGTGTGTGAACTTAAGATTTTCTTACCTAATGTGTATTCATTGTTTTTGCTGCCTTTGTCGTTGTGGTCAGGGAAAATAAAGTGTACATTCGAGGATCCACAAAATCTAACTGGTACCAACTGGTAGCCAGCGCTGTATGAAAGGAAAACCGTAACTGGAAATGATAGAGCTTTTGTGAATTAGCTTGGCTTAGGGACAGCAGGGGAGCTTGCTGTATGGATTGCTGTCTCTATCTCTTGCTATGAAAGAAGGTCCAGCTCACCAAAGCAAATTAGCTTAAGACAGTGGTTCTCAAACTTTAGCGGGTGTCAGAACCACCAGCAGCACTTATTAAAACACAGATTGCGGAGGACCCTGCCCCACCCCCAGAGTTTCTGACATAGCAGGTATGTGGGAAGGCCTGAGAATCTGCATTCCTAACACAGTCCTAGGTGATCCTGTTGCTGTTGGTCCTGGGATCTCACTTTGAGAAGCACTGACTTAGGTAGAAGAAGGAGATAACATTTATGGCTGCCAAAAAGTCAGGGAAAATGAAACCTAAGAAAAGGCCACTCGTTGGCTTCAATATTTGCATTTTGGTAACTTTTGAGATGGAGCTTCTTAGAGTTATGAAAATTACAAAGAGGGTCTAATATATAGCTAGTGAAAAAATAGAAGAAAATATGGAACTGACTTATTAAACAGTTTAATATATATTATATATATATATTATATATATATATGTATGACTGTTTAATAAGTCAGTTCCATACTGGGTACACAATCCTAGTGGAAAATTAAAAAAATGTTAGCCATTGAACTAAACTTGAATATGTCATTCATTCATTCCTTTGTTTGTTCAACTTATTCATTTCTTTAGTATGCAATATGTGGTAGGCACTGTGTTAGACTCTGAGTGATCCCAAGAGACATTGTCCCCGACATTTCACTGAACTTCTTGAAGTTACAAGGAAGTTAGGGGAAAAATAAGTAAATGCACACTCATATGATAAGTATAGACTTCAGGGANTAATCCAGAGGCAAGAAAGAGGATGCCAAGTTTAATAAAGACCCAACAAAATGCAAGATGGTTCAAGTACATAGGCATAGGGTATAAATAAGGCTGGAGCCGAGAGTAAATCATTTAGAGCATCACAGACTGTGTCAAAAATCTCAGAATTTATGTGATGAGTAATTGGGAGCCATTGCAAAGTTATTGTTTTTTTAAACAGCATTTGAAGACATAATTCACATACTATATGATTCACCTATTTATAGTGCACCATAAATGGCTTTTAGTATATTCAGAGTTGTCCAACTACCAGCACAATCAATTTTGGATTATTTTCATCATCCCCAAAAGAAACCCCATACCCAATAGTAGTCACCCCCCATTACCCTCCAATCCTTCTAATCCTGGTAGCTGCTAATCTATGTTCTGCCTCTATAAATAGAATCCCACAACAAGTGATCTTTCACTGAAGAGCCTTAAGCCAGGGGGTGGCACCCTTAGATTGGCTGTATAGGAAGATAAACCTGGCTGGCATTGTGGCCTGGATTAGAAAGGGGAGAGGATGGTGACTCTAGAAGCAGAGAGATCCATTAGGGAGTTGTAGAAAGGGTCAGATGAGAGAATCTGGTGGCCGGGACCAGGGCAGTGGTCAAGGAGATGGAGAAAAGGTAGTATTGGCTGGGCTTGGTAATTAGAAGGACATGGGATATGAGGGAGGTTGAGCAGAAAGATGTGGTTCTCAAGTGTCATCCGTGACAGTGGGTAGATCGTGGTGCTTGTCCCTGAGATGGGATCCCTCATGGGAAGGTCAGGTCTTGACAAGCCGGGGAAGATGATGGGTCACATTTACTGTGATACACCACTGCCCACTCTTAGGATGGTGTCAGCTTGTCATAACCATAGGGACATGGATCCTTAGGAAAAGAGGAAGACGGTATTTTTTGCAGTCTTGCATAAGATCCCAGAAAGACCAATGCAACTTATATACAGATTTCATCCTGATTCAATAAAATTAAAAGTTTATTTAAATTTTAATGGAAGTATATTGGTATCAAAGGGGAAAAAATTAACCACTTTGCTTTGAATCATTTTGCTATGTCAATAATTTGTCGCCTTTCAAAATCCTCACCAAAGGTGCATCAGGCCACATGGGCTTTGTGAGGCCATAGAGTGTATTCCCTTGGCCCTGGTGAGGAATTCACCTGAATTAAATCAAAGAAATGGGGATTGATTACAGAGTCAATTTTCAATTACCTGTACTAATAGAGCAGTGGCATGGGTAATCCCAAACTGTGGTTAACCAAAAATCATTTATATTTGCTTTTGGATGGCATTATTTAAACTATTTATAGCAGCTGGGATCCTAACTACATTTTTCTTTTGTGATTACTAGCATTAATTTGCACCCCCTGACTTCATGTTAATTTTTGGCAAATGGAAGCAGCCCAGTATGATAAGTGAGAAGGATATATCATTTGGGGAGTTTATACGTCCCACACATCATCTACAAATTTAATAATTCACATATATGGATTTTTTTAAAGGTCTGCAAGGGTAGAGATTACAAATCTCCCTTGATAACCTGTTTCTCCATTTAAGAACATTTACCATTGGGAAATGATTTTCCGATGCTAATCTTGATCCTTCTGCTGAAATACAAACGGATCTTTCCTTCCTTCCTCAATGGGGAAAAAAATGAATAAACAGGCCCTGTCCTCTGTGGACTTAACTCCGATAATGCTGAAAACTCCTCTTGACTCTCTCTTTTTCAAGCGGAACCAGTGCTGTTCTATTTGTTGTCCTTATTTCCTGGCCAGTCATTAGCTGCTCCCAGAAATGAAAGATCATTAAAAACCATGAAGAACATGACATTTTTAAAGAAACAAAATAATAAAAACCAAAAAGATTCTGTAATGAGATATCAGCCAAGAGCTTTTACCTGGTTGTTTTTGTTTTTGTTTTTGTTTTTTTTCAGTGAGGAAGTATACATGTTTCCTAGAGAAAATAAGAATAAAGAAGTACAAAGGAGAAAATTTATGCACCTGTTTTCCAGCAGCTGGAGGTAACCACTGGATCTTGGAATCCTCTTCCTTCCGCCGCAGCCCTCAGTTACTGGAGGAACTCTGTAGAGCAGGCATTCTAGGCAAAGCCACTCTATTCAGTATTATAATGCTTAAAAGCTACACCTTCATGGAGAACCTGATGACTCAGAATCCCATGGAAACCGCAAAAACTGCTTTTGTGCCTTTGTGAAAGATCTACACTAAAAGCAGGTGAGACGGCCTCCATGGTCCGTCTCCTGTATGCACAAACCCTGACCTCACTCCTTATGCCTTGGGACTAGGTGTTACCCGTAGACCGGTGGCACCAGCATCATCTGGCAGCTTGTTAGAATTGCACAATCTCAGGCCCCACATCACACCTTCCAAATCAGAATTCGCGCCAGATTCTGACTTGTAGGCCCTGCCACTCCGTTGAGAAGCTCTGCTGGCGCTTATCAACTGGCTAGTGACTAAAGGCAAAGGCCAAGGAAAGAGCACCAGGAAGGACACAACAAAGAGGAGAAATTCTTCACAAGGTCTAGGGCTGCCCTGGGCCTTCCTGTGTAGGAGGTATTTCTCATCTTACTGCACCAACTGCATGTCAGAAAACTGAGACATGATTTCAAGACGGAGTCACAGTCCACAGACACTGGTTTAAACTCTTCCTTTATGTTGAAGAACAGCCCTTAGGACCAGGGCTCAGTACACATCCTCTCGCCTCTAAGTTAGACTCCTTAAGGGGAAGGGATGGCATTAGGCTATGAGGGTTAGGCACCCCCTAGAGGCTAACAAAGGGGCCATATGCTCAGTCTTTTCTGTTCAGATGCCTTACTTAGTGCTTCTATCAGCGGTTTGTAATAAAGAAGCACGGAGTCAGCGTGTCCCATGTCAACCTTTAGCCCACTTCACTGTCATTGTTTCTCTCCCCTCCCTCCTTCCCCACTATGTAAATTAAATTACTCTCTTTGTTAATTCTTTCCCCTCTTCCTTTGTTCTCTCCTGTATTTCTGTTTTCTGACGACAGTAACGGGACAGTGGTTGTAACAAGACTTACCTGGGCAGGAAATGGAAACAAACCAGGAAAGAGGGAAGGCCAGGAAAACTCATTCACACATACACGTATACCCCAGCATATACACGTGTGCACACAATTATACGCTTTTTTCCTTCAAAACTTGGATCCTACCAAATTGTTTTATATCCTTTTATTTTTTTACTTAACAATACTTTACAAGCATTTCCCCAGCTCAGTAAATATTCCTATAAAACATGTTTAATAGCCTCATAGTATTCCAACGTACAAACACATCACAAATCATTCAGTGAGTCCCCTGTTGTTGGGCATTTAGGTTGTCTCCCATTTTGTTTCATGTTTGTAAGTAACACTGCAATGAACATCCTTGTACATAAATCTGTTCTGATATCTCTGGTCACTCTTTGAGGGTAAATTTTGCTTGACTTTGATAATAGCAATAAACAACCTGACCTTGGATTGAAATATCTTTGTTTGTCCAGGACTCAATTATATTGTGACTTTTTTCCAACAGAAAACACATGGTAGGGTCTGAATGTCAGGTTTTTAATAAGCATGTCCCACAAGATTGACTCTCTTGCACCTACCTGAAATTTCAGCCACAGTGAATTGTGTGAAAAAAAAAAAAAAAAAAAAAAAAAATGCCTGCCTGCATTCTGCAACTCACCAAGGACAAATTTATTCCAGAGTACCTCTGGATTGGGACAGTTTGCAGAATGGTGCTTCTCAGCTCAAAAGGGGACATTCTGTCATATGCACTTCCATAAAGTCTGCTCGTTGAGAAGGCATAATGTTCATTATTTAGGCTGAAACATTGTCCACAAATTTGAAAGTTTCTTGGCGATCCCAAACCTTCTTTATTTGGAAGCAGAGCGATTAAATTATCAGTACGTAATCTTCATGTGCACAATAATAGCCAGTCTTTATAGAGAATGTATTGTGTCTCAAGTACTATACCGGGCACTTTACAACATGTATTAGTTATCTATTGCTGCATAACAAAATGCTCCAAAATTTAGCAGCTTGAAGCAAGAAACATTTATCATCTCACAGTTTTGGTGGGTCAGAAATCTTGGTGTCACTTAGCGCCCCTTAGAAGCTAAAATCAAGGTATTTACTCTATTATCTTGAGGCTCAACTGGGAATGTATACATGTAGGCTCACTCATGCAGTTGCTGGCACAACTCCATCCATCCCGGACTGCTCCACCAACGGCCTCAGTTCCTTGCTGGTTGTTGGCTGGAGGCCTCCCTCCATTGCTTGCACTTAAATCTCTCATAGGCAGTTCACAACATGAGAGCTGGCTTTCATCAAAGTGAGAGAAAGGGCAAGCAAGACAGTAGCAAGAATCTTTTGGAAACAAATCTTGGAAGTGTCACCACTTTGGCAATATTCTGTACACAAGGAGTTGTTCGGTTCGGTCCATACTCAAGAGGAGCACATGAATCCCAAGAGGCAGGGATCACTGGGAACTATCTTAGAGGCTGCTACCACACAACCATTATCTCATTAATTCAAACAACACCTCTTTGAAGTAGAGGTTGCTAATCCCCATCTACAGATAAGAAAACAGACACTCACAGCCAGTAAGTCAAGAGTTTGAGATACAAATTTCTTTCTCTGACTTCCATGCATGTACGCTTGTTCCCTGAACGATGTTCTCAGTGGGACACTCTGTAAAGGTCATGTGGTCCTAGAAATATTTCGGTAGAGATTTGAGTCAACTCTTAGCTTCTTTGGTTTACTCCGGCTCTCTTATTTTCTCACTACCTTGCAATGTTTAAATGAAGCTGCTTAGCTTACACTAATAAGAGAGGGTAGCATAACCCAGGGACTGAAGTTAGGTTAGGTTGGAAAAGGAAGGCCCAGGGTTGTTCGTTTGCCTGCCTTTTAGGGGGGTTCTGGTGAAAGTTAACTGGCTTCTAAATCTCTATCCAGAATTCGTGTACATCTTTCTCATTCTCAGCTTACATTGCATATTAGCATTGAAGATGATTTGTAAGATAAATATCATTGGAGAAAAATCCCCATGGTCAAGAATTAAATACATATGCGTGGTCGTCAACACGTTCTCTAGGAGTTGTCTATTTATTTTACCTAACCAGTGGACCTATAAATCTGGCCTGTGCTCAGCGCACTGTATGTGTTTTGCTTTATGAAGGCATAAATCACCAAGATACAATTTGTGTTTGATTTTTTGGACACTTAATTTGCTTAAATGTTCAGCAGTTCATAGACGTAAATTGTACTGGGCATGGCTCCAAATGGAGTAAGCTGAGAGCAAGAAGCTATACATATTAGGATGTAATTCAGAAGAAAAATAATCTTGGCTGGTCAAGTAAGTCCTCTTTATAAGTTACTTATAAATAATTTTTCTCCATAGGCAGTATAAACATTTAGTAAATACTTCTGGAGGAGGGAGCATTGTAGTAAATGTCAAGAAACCTCACACATAACACACTTCTCCACTGTTGGCGAGGGAGTGATGTGCAGGGGTGTAGCCATACCTTTTTGAGAAAGTAACCACATTGATGGATTATGGTTTAAAGTAGAAGAGTGCCATACTGAGAATCAAGATGTGGATATTCGCCCCATCCACCACTAAATGTGTGAACTTGAGCAAGTCATTTAACCTCTCTGTGCCTCAGTCTTCTCACCTGGAAATGAAGGGTTGGATTAAATAATTTCTTAATTCCCTTCCAGTTCTAAAATGTTGTGGTTCTAAATACTTACTGGGTACCCACAAAACCTCCTCCTCAGTACCATGGGAAAGACAGTGGAAACCAGGAAGGAGCTGGGGGACAAAAATACAAAAAAGTTTTGAAAATCAGGGAGGGCTGCCTAATAATGTGAGCCCAGCACCACAGAGAAATTTGGATAACTTTATAGAGGCTGGTGTTTCCCAAAGTGTGCACAGTGCCTCTGATACAGTGCACTGGGCACGGGTACCTAAAAGTGGCCCTGGGCACTGCCTCATAATCCCCCCAGTAAGCCAGCTGAGATCATGGAGTGCCTCCTTCTGCTCAAGGATGAGGCTGCACATGAACTTCTCAACTCCCCATGGGATTGATGGCTTCTTTTCCCTGGAAGGAATGGATGCAGCTTCCCACATAGGCTGGGCAGCTGGCTTTCCCAGACAACGCCCGGAAATAGCTGGTGCCCAAACCTTAGCCTGACAGGTTTGCTCTCAGGCTCGCCTTTTAAGAAGGAGAAGCAAAAAGGGGGAGGGTCCCTCTACTAGCCACAGACCCACTGTGTGTCTGACAGCTCCTGCCCCAGCACCTCTGCATATAACAGGGAGCCGGTGTTTCTTCTTGCTGATCCTTAGCTATGAATTTCCCCAATAAAATCAATCTCTTAACCCAGTGGTTCTCAAACTTTTGCACGCATAGAATGGAGGACTTGACACATAAACTGCGGGGGCTTGCCCCTAGAATGTCTGGTTCAGTGTGCCTGGAGTGGGCCTGAGACTTTGCCTTTTTAACAAGTTTCCAATGCTGCTTGCCCTGGGCCCACACTTTGAGAATCCATGCCATATGACATTATAGAATGTGTCCTAAACTCCATTGAAAGACAAGTGGTAACAAGCAAGATCATTTAAAGTGCTCCTGGAAAAAAAATAGTTTTTAACTTAAATAGTTATGTGTTCATGTGTATGAATACGTTTCTGACAGATGCAGATTTTCCATTTGTAATATCAATATCCGGTTAACTTTAAATACATTTATTTTAGCAAAAAGGGAATCAAGTTAAAGAAAATATCTAAGTATTCGTGTAAATCATAAAACAAGGTGGTATATCCCAACAAAAGTCGTGAAGGTGGTAATATAAATTTGGGTGAAATTTGGGAAACACAGAAGCAATGAACGCAACAGAACTTGCTATAGCAGAACCATGAGATCAGACTAACTAGTAAGAGTGGTTCTTGAGGGGATGGGTGCTTGAGGGGAGTCTCAATGTGGATTTATTTATTTATTTATTTATTATGTTTTTATTTATTTCTGAGAGAGAGAGACACAGCATGAGCAGGGGAGGTTCAGAGAGAGAGCGAGATACAGAACATGACCCAGGCTCCAGGCTCTGAGCTAGCTGTCAGCATAGAGCCCAATGCGGGGCTCGAACTCATGAACCATGAGATCATGACCTGAGCCAAAGTCAGACCCTTAACCGACTGAGCCACCCAGGCACCCCATCAATGTAGATGGATTTAGATAAAGCCAAGGGGCAGTGAGAATGTGAGCAGGTGGATGGAGAGGGTCTGGAAAGAGCCACAGGACACGTGTATGAGTGCCAATGTCAAACAGTGAGTTGAAAAGAAAAAAAAATCTTTGCTCAGCCTGCTGTCTGATCTAAAACACGCCAAGCAACGATTTTAGTGGATTTCCATTTTTGACTTGTTATTCTGGTAATGGATACTGGCCATCCTCAGTCTCAGTAATCAGCCATCTCTGAGAGTCTAGGGCTTAAAGAGGCATTTTGTTGGCTTTGTTTTCACTTGCCATTTGCTTATCTTTTTCTGGCAAGTCGACCACGGCAGGGTCTATGGCTCTAGGTTTCTTATGTATTGGATCGTCTTTTAGAGGTCAGCAGCCCAAATGAAGACGCTCTCAGACTGATCACTCTGTGCAACCATTATTGTAAACCATCAGATGCTACTTCAAAGATCTCTTTGGAAGATAACTGCTTCTGTTTTCAATTAGCTGAACTTGCACATTTAAAAATTTCCACTGGAAAAGGATGCCATGGAGAAGTGACCATGTAGCCCATTTCATTTTGCTAGACTCTAATTTAATCCTTGGAAATAATAAGTTGCTGTTATAGCTCAATATAAACTAACAGTGTTATTTGCCATTTGCCACAAACTTGTCATATAAAGGGCAATAAAACCATTCTTCCATTTATACATCATGTCAATTCATTTTCTTCCCATAATGTCCTACAATGAGAGGGCATTTTGGGGCCCCATGCAGGTCACAAACAGGGGTTTGGAAACCATTTGTTCTGCTGTGCCTTGTAAATGGTCATTGAACTGCTACTTTTAAAAACAAGCACTGAAGACTAACAATTTGGTAGAAGACTTACGAAATTGCTTTTAAGAAAATTCCATTGTCCTGACAATCTAAGATCATTTGCTCTACTTAGGCAACAGTGCAGGGAAACAAACAAGCTTGTAGAGCCTTCTGTAACTCTCCTGACTACTTATGACCTGAGGCCACTGGTTCTCAATCAGACTCGTCCAGAGGGATGGTTAACTTATAGATCGCTGGGCCCTACCCCAGAGTTTCTGACTGAGTAGGTGTTGGTAGGGATCAAGTACTGCATATCTATGAAGTTCCTTGGGGGTGTTAATGCTGCCGGTCCAGGGACTACCCTTTGGAAACCACTGACTCCGAGGCTCCTGTCTCTGGTTTGCCCTATCTCCTCATCTCTTTACGCCATCTGATATGGCCAGGACGAGTTTGTAGGTCGTAAGCAGCACCATACTTGATGATCCTCCCATCTAACTGCCTTCCTCATCGTTATCTGCATGTCAGAATCCTACTCATTCTTCCAGGCTTTTGTAGGACCTCTTTTGAGAAACCTCTTCTGACCTCCAGTTAGAATTTCCCATGCCCCTTCTGCAGTTTACATATCTAGCATGACAGACCTACCATAGTATTGCAATTATTTCTTTACAATTGTAGATTTCTGCTATCATGACTTATGAGCTCCTTGAGGACTTTCATCTCAAGTTTTAAATCCCCAATTCCTTGCACACTCTAGATACTCAGTAAAGTTTCCTGGATAAGTGGATTAAAATCTCCAATAACATGATATTTATAACCATTTTTTATTATTTCTCAGCCTTTTGGCTTAGATCAAGTGTAACTGTTTTGTTTTGTTTTGTTTTTAATGTTTATTAGTTTAGAGACAGAGCACAAGTAGGGGAGGGACAGAGAGAGAGAGAGACAGAATCTGAAGCAGGCTCCAGGCTCCGAGCTGTCAGCACAGAGCCCAACACAGGGCTTGAAATCACAGACTGCAGGTTCATGACCTGAGCCAAAGTTGGATGCTTAACCGACTGAGTCACCCAGGTGACCAATAATGCTATTAATGCAAATCCAATTGGGAGGAAGTGCAGCACTGTGCTTAAGCACATTAGCTTTGGGGGTCAGACAGACCTGGGTAGGTATCAGAGATGTGGGATGTAGGGCAAATCACTGAACCACTGTGAGTCACAACTGTCTCATCTGTAAACTGATGACAACTCATGTGTTCATCAGGAGGATTAAATTAGATTATATAGGTGAGGTGCTTAGCATAATTGGTCACAGAAATGCTTAAACAATTATCATAATTATTATTAGTGGTTAGTATATAAATCAAATTTACATGTTGAATTTCAGAGAAAACATAAGATTTTAGTCACTATTTTATTCATTAATAGGGCACTTTGCATGTGCAGAGATTTTGTATGACGCTTCTGGTAATTTAGACAACTGAATAGCTATTTAAACATGGAAGTGCTTACTATTCCCATTCTGGCCACTATTCCCATTTAGGCCAGAATTATTCATTCAATGGATATTTTTTTAATGCCTGAAGTGTGCCCAGCACACTGCTAGGTTAAAAGTAATACCTAGTCCCTGCCCTCATGAAGTTCAGAGTGCAGCAGGGAGCCTGACATTAAGCACGTAATTAATGAATTAATGAAATTCAACTATGATCAATACTGATGCAAAGGTAGTAAACGTTTAATTTGTATGTCCCCTTCCTATAACTCACTCCTCCTCAGCTGGGCTCTGATGCTTTGTCTATAACAATCCACACAGGTCAATTTCATCGTGTGAATCTCCCAAATCATGGAGGCTGAATCTAGGAAGTCTTTCCTCACTAAATGCTAAAAAGCCCATTTTGACTCAGCAAATGAGTAACACACTTTGGGCCAGGCTTTCCTGGAATGGGCTGGGCATTTCTGGGTCTAGCGACTGTATAAGGGAGACTTCTATAGGAAAAAGTCACAAAAGGCCATATCGAAAGGAAGAAGGGGGAAGGATGAACTTATCTGTGTGTCTAACGAACGGGAGGCATGTTTTCTGTGTGTGGTTTTATTTTGTTTGTTTGTTTTGATTTGGCTTTGGTGGATAAGAACCAAAGGAAAGATCTCCCTCCTCTTTGCTTGGCAAGGTCTCTGCTCAATACCAACAAGATGTGCAGAGCAGTCTAAGAGCAGGCCTGTGGCTGTCATGGGGTTCTCCTGTAACTGGCTGGTTATGACTCACTTGGGGAAACCTGTCCTTCACATATGGGAGGAAATGACAGATGATTGCTAGGGCACTCTGTTCAGGTGATAAAAAAAATCATCTAGAACTGTTTAAAATCAACTCATGAAATCAGACTGAATGAATTAAGGAGAACAATATCCTTACGAAGTGAGAACTTTGCCAATCTCTGTCTTCCAAGGGATCCAAGCAAAGTTGCAGTATATGTATAGTTTTCCAGCCCAAGCCAAGTGTTATCATTGCTGTACTCTGTGAACCTCAAGCCCAAGGAAAGTTGACTTCAGCATTTCTAAATGAGTTCTTTCAAAACACTCTTAATGTTTCTTTAAGGAATTGTACCCCTGTCTTAACATGTGTGTATGTATGTGTTTTCTGTGGTGATAGCTCTCCATGGTAACTATGGTTATTGATTATAAATAAGAGTTGGGTAAACTGCATCAGTATTTCAACATATTTTCTGATCATGGTATGTTCTATATGCTCCATGAAACTACCAACAAATAGAAAATAGAGAATTTGAAAATTGGGGTGCCCCTGTGGCTCAGTCAGTTAAGCATCTGACTCTTGATTTCAGCCCAGGTCATGATCTCGCGGTTCCTGGGATTGAAGCTCACAGCAGGCTCTACGCTGACACCACAGAGCCTACTTGGGATTCTCTCTCCTTCTCTTGGCCCCTCCTCTACTTATGCATGTCTTGTCTCTCTCTCAAAATAAATAAACTTAAAAAAATTGAAAATCATTTATTATTCCATCTCCCAGAGTTAACCATTATAACTGCATCAAAATTTTTGACAGTATTTATATAATAGATTTTTAGATAAAATGGCAATCACGCAGTGTATATAGTGTGTGCATAGTATTTTTCTTTGTCCTTAAGTTTTCTTTAAAACACATAGTTTTAATGGCTAAAAACATACCACTGTATGAAACTACTTGCATATTTTTGAAAGTAAAAAGTAAGCTGGAATTCAGCCAAATTTCTCTTTCCTTAAGACAGCGGTGAAAGTTGTGCCTGGTACTATTCATTGTAGAATCCTAGGTTCATGGAGCTGGGAAGGGCCTCCAAGGTCATATGAACATGAGAAGGCTCCAGAGAAATGCATTAATTTAGTTATCTTTTTGTCAGTGGTATAACCATTATAGCAACCAACTTCGTTTGAGGACTAAAGGTAATTAACCCTGGCTGTAGCCAAAACTTTTTTTTGTATCTTGCATAATGGGTGACTGATTTTAAGCAAATGTACATTTATCCCAGATAGAAATCCTAATTAGAAATTTTGCCTAAAGAAGTTCAGGTTTGTGAACATTTTACAATGAAGCAATTACTACCAAACAGTGAAAGAGGAACCATGGGTTATTTCTCATTAGACCTTTCCTTCAAAGTTTGAGAAGTTTGAATTGATGCTAAATTTAATTATAAAAGTACCTGATAACTTCTGCAGCTTCTTCCTTTACCCTGGTAGAAACTGCCTGAAACTCTACCTTCACAAACATGCCTATGATTTTCTATTATCCCACAAACCTCATCACCACCTTGTATACCTTTTATGATATGGTTTGCGGAGAGAAAGCGAAATAATAGAAACCATTTCCATACCATCTGAAGAAGGTTCATTCTACCTGCTTGAGTTTCAAAAGCTACATTCCTAAGGAAGTTTTTATTTAACAAATGTTGGCTCCATCTACGTGATGGTGATATTTAATAATATTAATTATACATTATAATTAATACTGATTATAACTGTATTATAATTAATAGAATTAATTGAATCAGTATTATTTCATTAATACTAGTAATTAATAGGTAGAAATGAATGTCATTAAATAACAATAATTCATGCAATAATATTATTACTCAGTGGTCCCAAGTATTCTCAAATTTACTATGACAATGAACTGGGGAGGTCTGGAAGATGTATTGTCCAAAGCTATTTAAGATGAGTGAAGAGTTTTAGGCATTTTAAAATCTTCTGAGGAGGAAATCTCAGTCTCCTAGTCCTGACCAGCTATTTGTCAGACCTGTGGTCTCATTGGTGGGGGAGAAGAACAAGTTTGATTTTTGTTTTCTTTAAAGGCATGAAACTGGGGCACCGGGGTGGCTCAGTCAGTTAAGCGTCTGACTTCGGCTCAGGTCACGATCTCGTGGTTTGTGGGTTCGAGCCCCACACTGGGTTCTGTGCAGGCAGCTCAGATCCTGGAGCCTGTTTCAGATTCTGTGTCTCCCTCTCTCTCTGCCCCTCCCCCGCTCATGCTCTGTCTCTCTCTGTTTCAGAAATAAACAAAAACTACAAAAAAAAATTTTTTTTAAGGCATGGAATTTATTCATTTGAATAAGAATATTAATTGAAACCTTTTCCACTGGTTTTTAGCAGTTGAATATCAATTTTACTCTTAGGGGTAGTATTTTTTTTTCTATTGTGAAGGTAAGGCTGGACAGTAACTTCATGTTCCAACTCAGCCATGCTGCTGGATAGGAGGGGTGGGCAGCTTTATTGAATTATTCTGTAACAACTCGAACGTCACATTTGACGTCTAATCTCCACCAGCAACCTGTGCATCAATACATGAGTCTAAGTGTATGAGAAGCGTTCAGTTTTAACTCCACAAAGTGGCTTCTCTTTGGGGATGTTCTCTCTTTACCCTTTCTCCTTAATGTTCTTCAAAGTTTTGTTCTTGGTCCTCTTCTTTCCTTCCAGGCCCCCTCTTCCCATGGTCCCATCGACACCTTTCAAAGCATCAGCAATCCCCCAATGTAAGTAATCTTACCTCAGCTCTCTCTATACAGGCCAGAGCTTGCTCCTGGCATTTCAGACTCAGTATTTCCAAATGGAACTTGTCTTCCTTAAACTTACTTCTTCTCCGGGCTTCTCGATCTCCATGAAGGGCCTGTCATTCTCCCAGTCACTCCATATTGAAAGAGGTCTTTGAGACTTCTGACTCTCTCCTCTTCTTTGGCTCCTACGTCCTGCCCATTCTGCTTCCACGGTCTCTCACCCGTCTTCTTTTCCTTCGCCACAGTCCCCGTTCAGCCGTGGCGGGGGTTTCAACAGTGGCTGCACAGCGGGCCACGTAGTGAGCTTACACAACAACAGAACCAGGCCAGCTCCCCGGCCCAGACCAACTGAATCAGTAGCTCTGGGGGAGGAACCCAGATTTCAGGACTTTAAAAAGCTTCCTCAGGGGAGTGTAATGCGAACACATGCTTGATAACCCAAGTCAGATTCTTTGTAAAAGAAATCCTACGTGTTTCCCTGTCTTTCTCTTCCTTTTTAGCTCAGCCTGGGAATTAAGTTTCCTATTGCCCTGCTCTGTAAGGGCAGTAACTTGCTTAAATGCTTTTCAGGTCTCCCCACTGTTACTTCAGAGTAAAATCATATTCCTTATCCTAGTCAGAGAATTCTCCTGGAATTTTTTTTTATATTAGTCCTCTCCATATTCTAAAAGCATTTGACAAAATAAGCATCAGCTACTTGGCCTAATCTTTGCTCCTTATGTTCTCCCTTTTTGAATGGACTTCCATAATCTTAGTGTATCACTTAGGATACTTTCAGCTGCAGGTTACAGAATATCCAATAAAAAGTGGGCATAATGATAAAAAATTGTAATTGCATGTAAAAAAAGTCAAAAAGCAGGGAGTTCTGGGATTGGTTATGTCCAGGATGAAAATTTGCTTCTCTATAATTCTCTTGCTTTCTCCCCACATACCAAGACGGTACCCACAGCTCCAAGCGGCACATCCTGGGGAGACAATGTTCAAGCCAGTGAGAAAGACAGTTTCTGTTCATTTTTTAAAAATCAAGATATAAAATTTTTCCCAAAGGCCCCCCTAGCCAGCTTTTATTCAGTACCATTACTCAACATTGAGTCAAAAGGCTACATTCTTGCTTCAAGGAAGACTCAGAAAGTGAATATCTGGCATTGCCCCTCTCTAAACTGGAAGGCTGGCTCTTCTAGGAAAGAAGTAAATGGGGAAGCTGACCGACACAAGGAGACAAGCACCAGGGTCTCCTATATTTTCTCTTTTGAAATACATTAGTATATCTTCTAAAGCTCTATTCAAATGCCTCCTCCATGAAGCCTTTCCCAATCTCTGACCAGACAGAAGTCTCTTCTCTCTGAATGCCTATGGTATTTTTGTTTAAATGTCTCTCCTTGATCTTTGTCTGCTTCAGGTTTCTGTAACATTTGTGTCTCTTTTTTAAAATTAATTTGTGTATTTTGAGAGAGAAAGAGAGAGAGAGAGAGAGAGAGAGAGAGAGAATAAGTGGCAGGGCGAGAGGGGGGAAGCAGAAAGAGAAGGAGAAAGAAAATTCCAAGCAGGCTCTGTGCTGTCAGTGTAGACTCCGATGTGGGACTCGAACTCACAAACCACAAGATCATGACCCGAGCTGAAGTCAGATGCTTAAGCAACTGTGCCACCCAGGCACACCTGGGTAGGTGTCTTATTTCCCATATTGAATTGCAAGCTCCTTGAGGGCACAGGCCATGACTCAGTCATCTTTGTCTATCCTGTAGTCCCAAGTCAAACAAAGTATTTTGTTGCAAAAATGATACTCTGGCTTTTATGGCCCTCGCACTGTTTGTTCAGCTAGTGGCCTTTTCAAACTTTTTCCAATATTCGTTTTAGTGGCCAGTTAGCCAACGGGGATCAAGTCACAGTCATAGCAAGGATTCAATTGTTGGCTTCTCCCCTGGCTACTTCCTTCTACCCAGTCACCTGAGTGCGGTGGTCACCCCTTTCCCATTTCTGCCAGTGTCAGACAAAGGAGATTCAGTAGTCATAAACTAGTTGTCACACTCTGAGCACCTCTAACTAATTTCTAGCAAAATATTTGGAGTTTTTTGCTTAGAGCCTAAGGCTGACCAGGCTGGAACTCATGCTGCCAGCAGGGCTAATGAGAAAAGTCCCGCCAGGTGGTACCTCACCCCCGCTGGGGCTCTCCAGGAAGGGTCAGCCCAGCAGAGAAGGGTGCTACATCTTTACCTGCTTGGGGAGATGCCAGCTTCAAAGACTGGGCTGTGACAGGAAAATGAATGGAAATCAGTGGGGGAGGGGGAGCAGGCNCCCCTGTGGTGCTTCAGCACGACCCACATAGAGGGATTTGTGTAGCAGCTTCTGGGAAAGGGGGACCTGCCTCAGATCCTTCTCTGCTTCAACTTTCTTCTAAGAGCCATTCTTTGAGGTCCCCTCCTTTCCCCCTTAGGCTAGCTGGGGCCCCAGATGATTGTGCTTTTTACAGCACAAACAGCTATGGCCACCTGAGATCCAACTTGTCTGGTGCCTGAGGGATAGGGTCAGGGCCTAATGAGGTAAACAGGATTCATGCTTGGCTCAGGCCAAGTTACAAGGACTTTGCAAGGACAGGGCTTAGCTAGGTGAACTTGGAACCTTAGATGAACCAAAGGAAACTCTTGTATGAGTAACCCAAATGTACCATGGGGTGATGCCAATATTGGAAATACTCTCCAAAAGTCAATTCCAGCAAAAGGAAGTCAACCAAAATATGTTTGCCCTGCAATTATCCTACTGAGTGATGAATATGCATGAGGTTCTGGAATAAGCACTCTACACACGTCATCTAATTTTATAATGGAACAGCCCTTTGAGGTCATGTTTATTAGCTTTATTTTACAGATGAGGAAACTGAGATTTGGAAAGTTTGTCAGTGATTCTTGAACTTTGGTGGGCAATGGAATCACCCGGAAACTTTGTTAAAACGTGGGTTTCTGAAATTCCTCACTGCCTGACTTGTCTTAAAACTGCAACATGGGCTTCCCCACCCCTGCTTTGGTACTCAAGCTAAAGCATCAGTTCTTCCTGGGTGTCTAGCCTGCTGGCCTTCAGGTGGAAGCCACTGGTCTCCCCGGTCTCCAGCTTGCAGACTCACCTTGCAGATCTTGGAACTTGTCAGCTTCTATGGTCGCATGAGTCAATTCCTTGTAATACATCTTTCTCTATAAACATCCTATTGTTTCTGTTTCTCTGGAGCATCCCGACTCATACAGACTTCCTGACTCAGTGGGTCTAGGGCCAGGCCCGAGAACATGCATGTCCCGAGCCCCCGGGTGATGCTGGTACTGCTGATTCAGAGACCACACTTTGGGAACCTCTGCTTCTGGTTCGGGGAAGGCAAACAGCCTTCCTTCGTAATTTCCCCAACCCAGATCCTGGTGGCCAGCTTCTCCCACGAGACTCAACTTTCTTGAAACACACATTTAATTTGCTGTGTACACGACATGAATAAGAGACAGGCCTTGTGTTCAACGTGCTCACGGTCCAGAGGTGGCAGTAGGAGACAGAATACGATGTGGAATGAGCCTCTGTACAGGAATCAGAGAGGGCGAGAAAGAGAGTTAACCTGAGGGCAGAGGATGTCTGGAGTCTTCACGCAGAAGGAAAACCTGGGCAGGAAATGAGGAATGTGAGGAACCAGAGCTCAGCAAGGGTGGCTAGTCCCCTCTCACGTTTCGTTTCTTTTCAGTTCGACCCAGTTTCTCACAGCTCTGCTGGGGCCTGATTGCCCTGCCCTGAGAGAGGCACGTTAGTTCCCTGTTCTGCCAGCTCTGTGTCCCACACTTGGTCTGCGCAGGCCCATCTGGGAGACACTCAGGAGGAATGTACACTGAGCTCCTTGCTCGTCAGTTGTTCTGGGGATTGAAAGAGGCTCCACGAGCTTTACAACCAGTGAAAATTGTCGCCAGCCTCACAATTCTGGCCAACATGTCTATGCTTTGAAGTCTGGTTGCTGCCTTTTACAATTCTATTTTTAAAATGTATTAAAGATGTTTGAACGTGGCAGAGACTTCCCATAAAAGCCAGGCTGCTTGAGAATCAGGATGCCGGTCTCAATTTAAAGTGCCTGTTAAATAATAGGATACCCGTGTAAAAGGGGCTCCATGACCCGCTGGTTCTCATGGAAGCCAAGCTCACTCACCAATGCCCCTGAATGGATTCCAGAGGTAATCAAGCCCTCTATCTATCCCATTTATGCCATGAAAGTACCTTTTAATACAAAGTGACTGAATTTGTGTTTGAATCAGTCATTAACATAAAGGCACTAACCGAAGACAGGAAAAGGTCCCAAAAGAAATATTTTGGCCTAAGTTTTGCCTAAAAGTCAAGCAAGCGCTAACAGGTAGTTCCCACGATTCTGCAAGGCCTGGCTCCCTGAAGTGGGGTCAAGGGTCCTGCTATATGTCCACAGAATCACAACTCTGAGCATCATTTGGGGACCAATCTTTGACAGTCTATTTCATCTTGAGGACTTTATTGGACTTTTCAGGAAGCTACTTAAAAACAAATGAGATATGGCTCCTGACTTATGCCTCCCCCCCCCCCCCCCCCCCCCCCCCGCCCANTGGCTCTAGCTTCAATCCTGTCCATAGTTCTTCATCTTGCTGCTATCGTCTTTAATTCGGGTCTTTGCTCGTGTGCCCAACAGGGCAGGTTGATTTATTCCACCCTTACTACTACACCCACTTTTCAGTGTCTTATACTTTAGGAAGCTAAAATTCCCATTCCCAGACTCTCCTGAAGTTAGGAGTTGCCATGTGGCACAGTCTGGCCCATAAAATGTCAACCAAAGTCGGCTAGGGATTTCTGGGACGCTCTTGCTTTCCTGAAACCAGCACTGACGTGTCCTTCTTCCCATTGTCTTCTCCTGGCTACTGCCTGAGATGGGATCCACCAGCTAGCCATGTAAATGCCGTCTTGCAATGATGAGGGAAACACCAAGAGAAATGTGGGGTCCTTGGGCATCTTGAGCTATGAACCAATGTCTGCAATTGCTAACTTGTGTACTTCTTATGGAAGAAAAATGAAAACTCTAATTGGTTTAAGCTAATACTCTCTGTTCCTCAATGACTCAAAGCCATGGATCCTTTTTCACTGCACCATTACATGGGCTCGGAGTGATCAAGTTACTTGTTGCACACACACAGCTGTTAAATGGCAGAATCATGATTAAATCTGATAGATATCAGGCTAACTCTAAGACTTACCCTTCACTGAATTTTTTTCTGTGCATTCCTTGCATAGTGTCCTTGCATAGCATTCAAGCTGGAATGCTAATATTTGTTTTCTTTCCTTCCAGACAAGATATCTTTTAAAATCTGCTCTAGCAATTGGTAGATATGGCAAGTTCCCTTGCAACCTATTCTGGGAGACCACTGGAAAGACTCTCAATTATGTAACCGTTGAGCAACTGGGCCTTGATGCCCCTGGGGGAGAGTAATAGGCCCTTTCTGTGCTTGACAAAGGCAGCCTCTCCAAATAACAACATGGTATGTAGATCTGATCATTGTGGGGAAACATGAGAATGTATTCATGGACATCGAGAAGCCTTATAAAAGGAAACTGGGGTTACCAATTCTACCACGTTCCCAGCTCTTTTGGGATTCTACATCTTTAGATCTGCCAGATTCAGAGTCTCAACTGATATCTACTGGCAGGAGAAGAAAGTGAAGACCACCCAAGAGCGGAATCTCAGTGAGGGAAAGCAGTGTAGAGTACGCCGTCTCCTGGCTCATCAGCCACACGTGGACTCAGAGAAGTCAATGTGGACTGCCTTGAGAATAAGACCTCAACATGTCACTGTGAACCAATTTTTATTATCCCAAGCACTGATAAGGTCTGAACACCAGAACCAGAAAGAGAAACACTGCACAAACACGTAGCAGAGTATAGAATCGACAAGAACAGGAAGTTATTTTCAAGCTGCGTTGTCTGGCAGCTCCCTCAGTCTGATTCTCCAGCTGCTCTCTGAGACGCATCCAGAAGCAGGACTAAGCCTTTCTAGAATGAGGGAATATCAGGGGTTCTTAGATAATGTGGAAGGATGACCTTGAAAGATCCTGGATTCATGTTACTCTGATGAATTGAGGATCAGGCAATTTTAATTTGAAGACTGCAAGGCTACTCAAGTGATAGTGTTAATAGATAGAAATCAAGGGAAAATATTATAAGTGAAATGACCAAAATATGGGTAACTAACTGGTTGGACATTGTTAATGACGTGTAAAAATCTATTTGAATTCAGAGCATAATGAATCAGCTAACTCATATTTCAAACACTCCTTTTATGTCAAATTTTTCCTCCAATGGTCAAGAGACTCCATAATCAGGAATTATACTGGAGAGGGGGTGGGCCACTAGGCAAGTCTGTATTGTTTTCAGTTCCATGTTATTCAGTATGACTTTATGAGCCAATAAATATTCATGCCAGCCAGAATAAAAAATAGTATTAACCTTCTGGAATGTGTAGGAGGGAAGCTCTGGCTTTAAAGCTAATGGCTTTTATATCATTTTATTAAGATCTGGAAATCTGGGATTATTTTGAATCATAGTGTTGGAGAGTCAACATTGTTATATTAAAAGTATAAATTGTGGGGCACCTGGGTGGCTCTGTCAGTTGAGCATCCAACTTCAGTTCAGGTCATGATTTCACGGTTTATGAGTTGAACTCCACATTGGGCTTGCTGCTGTCAGCGCAGATACTTTTTGGGATCCTCTGTCCCCCCTTCTCTGCCCCTCTCCTGCTTGTTGGCTCTGTCTCAAAAGGAAATAAACTTTTTAAAAAAGTATAAATTGCATATATAGGATTAATGACAGATGAGCCCAGCAAGGGTAGATGAGATGGCTTAACTGGTGTTCGGCATTATTGGTAATAGTAAACATTTAGAATTCTACTAATAGCCCCAGATTTAGAGTTACAGATTGAGAGAGAGCCATCCAAGATACTAAGAAAAACACTGAACTATAACTATCATAAAATTCTCCAAAAGGCCTTAAGTTTTTAACTCCAAGCAGGAATCCTCATTAAAAACATAGCATGCCAGCTTTATCTCATCAGATGCCTCCAGAATCAATTGGGTGAGGAGGGACCTAATGGGCTTGAATAATTATGAAGTTGTACCAGGCCCTCAGCTAAGCACTTCATAGTCCCTTATTTAATCACCAAAATAATCAGATGAAATAGGTGTTATTATTATCTTTATGTTATACGAAGAAACAAGAGCACAGAAGAATTTCATGGATTGCTCCAAATTACATCGTCTATAAGAATCAAAGTTAAGGTTAAATACTGATTGTCTTTAGAAGAAGAACCAGTTACGTTGTGCCCAGTGCCATCCTCCCTCCTTGCCCCTCTTCCCTTCAGATACTTCTCAGTCAGGTTTCAGGAATCATCCAGAATCCACCTTTTTAAGTCTCAACTGGAAAGGAAAATTTCAAGGCACATAGGGTTTCCCTGACATTTCTACTCTGCTGAAATGTTAAATGATTGGTCTTTAGCATATGGTAGGAAATTTATATGCATCTCTACCACTACTGCGGGTTCCTTAAGGCTAGGGTCTTACTAATTTGGAATTTCCTTAGGAACAGACAAATGACCTCTCTGGAATACACTTGACAAATGTGCTG
The DNA here is from genome assembly GCF_008692635.1 of Crocuta crocuta. Taxonomy (NCBI): domain Eukaryota; kingdom Metazoa; phylum Chordata; class Mammalia; order Carnivora; family Hyaenidae; genus Crocuta; species Crocuta crocuta. The sequence goes on from NW_027551572.1 coordinate 9,159,176, forward strand.
AATAACTGATACAAGGTAGAGACAAAGCAGGAAATCAAGCTCACTTGATGTTGGCCAGGGTCTTTCTAAGGCAGAGGGTCACAGATAAACTCTGGGGGCCTTGCCTGCTGGGAGACATGCTGAAGGACATGCTTCCGTGTCCTTCTCACGGGAAGCTCGCTGTGCTTCAATCTTGGTTCTCATCAAACGGAAGTGAGACCTTGGAACTCTTTGAAGAGTGCATTAAATTACTTCCACAAAATTAGTTTTACTTGATCAAAACGTGGTAGCATTAAATTGTTGCCTAGAAAAGCACTCTGGCTTTCACAGTTACATTCTTTTCTTTTCTTTAAATTTTAATCTCAATATAGCTAACATACAGTGCTGTACTAGTTTCAGGTGTAAAATACGGTGATTCAACGATGCCATATACAGTTATATTAGTTTTTCCTTACTCCTGCCATAACAAATTCATTTTATATAAAATGAATTCATAGAAATGTAGCATTTTGTGTCAGGTTTCTTTCACTTAGCATATTTTCAAGGTTCATCTATATTGTAGCATGCATTAATAGTTCATTCATTTTTGTGGCTGAATAATATTTCATTGTAAGGATATGCCACATTTTGTTTATCCATTCATTAGTTGAACATTTGGCTTGTTTCCACATTTTTACTGTTATGAATAATGCTGTTATGAACACTTGTATACACATCTTATGTGAACATGTGCTGTAAATATTTTGGATATATACCCAGGATTAGAATTGATGGGTCATAGAGTAACTCTGTGTTTAACTTTTTTAATGTTTATTTATTTATATTGAGAGAGACTGAGAGACAGAGCGCATGAGCAGGGGGAGGGGCAGAGAGAGAGGGAGAGAGAGAATCCTAAGCAGGGTCTGTGATGTCAGTATGTAGCTCTACACAGACTCCATCTCATGAACCGAAATCAAGAGTTGTATGTTTAACTGACTGAGCCACCCAGGTGCCCTTCTATGTTTAACTTTTTAAGTAATTCCCAACTATTTTCCATAGTGGTCTCACCATTTATTTTCATCCCTATCAGCAAGACATAAGGCAATTTCTCCATATATTGCCAATACTTGTTATTGTCTGATTTTAAAAAATTATAGTCATTCTAGTAGAGGTGAAGTGGTATCTCATTGTAGTTTGGCATTTTCCTAATAAGCAATGACACTGGGCATTTTTTCATGTGCTTCTTGCCTTTGAAGCACAAAAGGTTTTAATTCTAATGAAATCAAATTTATCTATTTTTCTTTGTGTTTTAGGTGTCATATCTATGACAATGTTGTTTAATCCAAGGTCATGAAGAATTATACCTATGTTTATATCTAAGAATTTTATAGTTTTCTACTGAGGTCTTTGATACATTTTACATTCATCTCTGCATATGGCATGAAATAGAAATCCAACCTCATTCTTTTGCTTGAAGAGTTTCAGTTGTTCTCGTATCATTTGTTCAAATGACTTCTTTCCCTATTGAATCATCCTGGATCCACTGTCAAAAATCAACTGGCCATAAACATATAGGCTTATTTCTGGACTCTCAGTTCCATAACACTGATCAGTAAGCCCATCCTGTGACAGTACAACACAGTGTTGATGACTGTAGCTTTGTGGTACATTTGGAAATTGGGAATTGTGATGAACAATTTTGGTCTTTTTCAATATTGTTTCAGCTATTCTGGATCTCTTGCATTTTCCATACTTTAGGATCAGTCTGTGAATTTCTGCAAAAAGCACAGCTTAAATTTTGATTGGTACTGTATTTCATTTATAGAGTAAATTGAAGGGTATTGCCTTCTTAACATTGTTAAATCTTCTAATCCACCATAATGGATGTTTTTCCATTTATTTAGGTCTTCAATTTCTTTCAATGATGTTTAATTTTAAGTATTAAGCTTATTACTACTTATTCTGTTTGGTGCGATTATTAAAGGAATTGTTTCCTAATTTCATTTTTGGATGTTCATTGCTGGTAAACAGAAATACAACTAATGTTTGCAGAGTAATCTTGTATTCTGCCAACTTGCTGAACTTGTTTATTGACTATAATATTTTTTTGTTATTCCTTAGTATGTTTTAGGTGCAACATGATGTCATCTGCAAATAGAGATAGTTTTACTGCTTCCCTCCCAATATTCCCTTCTAATTTATTGAGTCTGTTTATCATGAAAGAATTTTAGATTCTGTCCCATACTTTTTCTATGTCTATTGAGATAATCATGTGGGTTTTGACCTTTACTCTATTAATATGGTGTATTATGGCGACTGACTTTCACATGTTGAACCAACTTTGCATTCCTGGGATAAATCCCACTTTGTCATAGCATATAATCATCTTTGTATGTTTCTGCTTCAGCTTGCTAGTATTTGCTTGAGGATTTTCATAAAAGATATTGATCGGTTGTTTCTGTTTATTGTGATGTGTTTGGCCTTATAGAATAAGTTGAGAAGTGTTTCTTCTTCTGTGTTTTGGAAGAGTTTGTGAGTAATTTGTGTTAATTCTTTAATGTTTAATAGAACTCATCAGTGAAGACATCCTGTTCTGACTTCTCTTTGTAGGAAAGTTTTGGATTACTATTTTTTTTTANGTTTTGATTTGTATTTCCCTGGAAAGTTTTGGATTACTAATTACATTATTTTACCTGCTATTGGTCTATTCAGATTTTCTATTCCTTCTTGAAACAGTTTTATTAGTTTCTTGCCTTTCTAGGATTCTATGTCATTTAGGTTATCCATTTATTGGCATATGAGTATTCATAGCAGTCCCTTATCTTTTTATTTCTGTAAGGTCAGTAGTAATGTTTCCTTTTTTTTTTTTTTTTTAGTAATTTGATTCCTCTTTTCTTCTTAGTCAATGTAGCTAATTGTCAATTTTGTTGACCTTTTCAAACAACCAACATTTAGTTTCGCTGATTTTCTCTATTGTTTTCTCTTCTTATTTTTTCTGTTCTAATTTTATTACTTCCTTTATTCTATTTGCTTTGGGTCTTAATTTGCTCTTTTTTTCCCCTAGTTTCTTGAAGTACAAGCTTAGGCTATTCATTGGAGAGCTTTCTTTTTTTAAAATTAGGTGTTTACAGTTATAAATTTCCCTCTAAACACTGTTTTCATTGCATATCATGAATTTTGATATGTTATGTATTCATTTGCACTCATCTTGAAGTATTTTGTAATTTCCCTTATGATTTCTTCTTTGATCCATTCATTATTTAGAAATGTGTTGTTTAATTTTCACGTATTTGTGAATTACTCAAATTTCTTTCTGCTATGGATTTTTAACTTCATTCCATTGTTTGTAGGATATAATTCGAATGATTTCAATATTTTTAGGTGTATTGAAACTTCTTATATGACCTAATATATGATCTATTTTGGGGAAGTTTACATATGCACTTCAGGAGAAGAATGTGTGCTCTGCTGTCATTGGATGGGGTGTTTCATAGATGTTTGGTTTGTTTTATAGCTGGTTTGTAGTTTGGGGGAAGTCTTCTACTTGCTTGCTGATTTTCTGTCTAGTTGGTCTATCCATTAATGAAAATGGAATGTTACAATTTCCAACTATTATTGTTGAATTGTCTATTTCTCCCTTCAAGTCTGTCAGTTTTTGCTTCATGTATTTTGGTGCTCTATTGTTAGATGCATACATGTTTATAATTATATCTTCTTGATGGCTTGCCTCTTTTACATTGTAAAATGTAATTTTAAAAAAAAACGTTTATTTAATTTTGAGAGAGTACAAGTGGGGGAGGGACAGAGAGAGGGAGACAGAGCATCCAAAGTAGGCTCTGTGCTGACAGCAGAAAGCCTGATTTGGGGTTCAAATTCACAAACTGTGAGATCATGACCTGACCCAAAGTCAGACGCTCAACCGACTGAGCCACCCAGAATTTTTTTGTCTCTATTAACAGTTTTTATCTTAAAGTCTATTTTGTATGATATTGTGTAGTCACTCTAGCTCTCTTTTGGTTATTGTTTATGGTATATCTCTTTTCAACTTTTCACTTTGAAGCTACTTGTGTCTTTGGATCTAAAGTGTGTCTCTTTTAGATGGCATATAGTTGAACAATGCCTGGGCAGCTCAGTGGGGCACCTGAGTGGCTTAGCATCCAACTCTTGATTTTGGCTCAGGTCATAATCTCATGGTTTGTGGGTTTGAGCCCCATATCGGGTCTGGGCTAACAGTGTGGAGCTTGCTTGGGATTCTCATTCTCTCCCTCTCTCTTTGCCTCTCCATGTGCTCTCTCTCTTTCTCTCTCTCTCCTTCTCTCAAAATAAATAAATAAAATAAACAAAAAAATTAGATAGCATGTAGTTGAATCATGCTATTTTTAATTGATTCTGCCAATATCTGCTTTTTAATTGGTTTGATCATTCACATTTAATGTAATTATTGATAAAGGGGATTTATGTTTGTGTCATTTTCTTACTTGTTCTCTGTATGTCTTACGTCTTTTTGTTTCTATATTCCTCCATTACTGTCTTCTTTTGTGTTAAATATTTTCTATTGTACCATTTTAACCACCTTTTCTTATTATATATTTCTTAAGGTGATTGCCCTAGAGATTGCAACATAATAATTTATAAGAGTCCAGTTTGATTAATATCACCTTAACTTAAATGACAAAAACTTTGCTCCAAATAGCTCCATTGCTCCTCTCCTTGATACTGGTTTTGTCACAAATTCCGTCTTCATACATGTACACATCAACATCTATTTATAATGACTGATTTAGGAAGCTGTCTTTGAAATCAGATAGAGGGAAAAGTAGTGAGAAACACAAAGTACATTATTACTGTCTTTTATATACTACCTAGATAGTTACTTTTTCTATATAGTTGCTTCTATAGTTTTATATAGTTGCTTTATTTCTTCACGTTGAGTTGAGTTACTAGCTAGTGTCCTTCTATTGCAGCCTGAAGAATTCCCTTTAGCATTCTTGTAAAGCAGACCTGCTAGCAAAAATGTCTCTCAATTTTTATCCATAGCAATAGAATCTTTTGGTGGTTATTTAGAAATTCTTATTTTGGTCTGTTTATTGTTTATCTTTTTTTTTCTTATTTCCTCCTTCATTTTTATAGGATAATTTTATTGAATATGAAAATCTTGACTGACAGCTTTGTTTCCTTCAGCAGTGCACACATTATCCCAGTGCCTTTTGGATTCCATGGTTTCTGATGAGAAATCAGCTGCTAATTGTATTGATGCCCATGTCCACATGATGCATGTGTGCTGCTCTCACTGCTTTCAAGATCTTCCCTTTGTTTTTGAACACTTTTTACTTACTAGGCATAAATCTCTTGAGTTTATTCTACCTGGAATTCATTGAGCTTCTTGGATGTATATATTAGTACTATCCATCAAATTTGGCAAGTCTCTTGCTATTATTTATTCAAATATTTTTTCTACCCCTTTCTCTTGATTTTCTTCTGGGACTACCATTATGTTTTTGTGCTTCATGATGTTTCTTGAGTTTCTGAGGCTATGGTCACTTTTTAAAATTTATTTTTCTTTCTGTTCTTCAGACTGGATCATCTCAATTGACCTGTATTCAAGTTTGCTGATTCTTTCTACTGCCTGTCTGATTCCGGTGTTGAGCCCACCTTGTGAATTTTTAATTTAAATTATTATTATTGTTATTATTTTTTTTTTGAGACAGACAGAGCATTAGCAGGGGAGGGGCAGAGAGAGAGGGAGGGAGACACAGAATCCAAAACAGGCTCTGAGCTGTCATCACAGAACCTGATGTGGGCCTCAAACCCATGAACCATGAGATCATGACCTGAGCCAAAGTCGGGACACCCAACTGACTGAGCCACCCAGGCACCCCTCATTTAAATTATTATAATTTTTAACCCTAGAGTTTCTATTTGTTTTATTTTTTACAATTTCCATCTCTTCATTAATATTATGTATTTGGTGAGACAATGTTCTTACACTTTATTTTTTTTTACATAGCTTCCTTTAGCTTTTGGAATATATTTAAAATACCTGACTTAAAGTCTTTGTCTCATAAATACAACCTCTAAGTTTTTTCAGAGACCATTTCTATGGATTGCTTTTTTGTTGTTGCTGTATATTGGTCACACTTTTTTGTTTCTTTGCATGTATTTTAATTTTTACTTGAAAACTGGACATTTTATATACTCTAATGTTCTGTAGAAATCAGATTTTTCCCTCTTCAGGGCTTGTTGATATTGCTGCTTGATGTAGTTGTTATTATCTATTTAGTGACACCTGAATTATTCTGTAAAGTCTATGTTATTTGTCAGGTGTAGCTACTAAAATCTCTGCTCAGTCATCTCAGTGGTCCAGGTGATGACTGGAGAGAGGTTTTCTTAAATGTCTAGAACAACATGTCTCTCTGTCTTTGCTGAGGGGCTTGGTGTGCACTTGGGGGGGGAGGGGGTGCATCTTCAACACCAGCCAGGCAGTTGGCAACTCTGCCTTAGCCTTCACTTTGCTGCTTGTGCAGACCCTCAAAGTCAGCCAGAGATGAGTGGTTAGGGCCTTCTCAGGTTACTCCTAAGCATGTGCACAGTCCTATACTTGTACATGGACTTCTAGATTCCCAGGAATATGCTGGAGCTTTAGAAAGCCCTCATGACATTTCATTGCCCCTCTAAGCCTCCTTTAGGGAAGGTGAGCCCAGGTTCCACTGCCTGTCTCTTTGCTGCTACTTTTCCTCTTCTTCTTCCTCTCATAGCTTAGCATTATCTCCTCAGCCCCAACTGGTCACAGTGAGACTGGCTCTGCTCTCTCCAGGATTCAAATTCCAGGTGGCCTCTGCCTTCTTCTGGACTTCATGCCCAGCAGAAATCATCCAGATTTGGAGTTTGTCAATAGTGTGGTTATTTAGAAAACATGCGACTCCACTGTTAGCCCCCTTGAAGCTGAATATGCACAACTAGACCGACTTCTACTATTAAGCATTAATCTTGTCTGGCAATGCTGGCCACATGCATCCTTTTCTCTCTTCATTTCCTGATTCTCTTATGCCCTTAAGATATTTCTCTCATTAAAAACTATTTTAAAAACACTTTAACACTGCTTCTAGTATTCTTTTTCTTGCTTTGATCTCAAACTTTATTTTTGTGTGTGTTGTGCCTTCAAAAATGCAAAGCACCACCTTCAGCCATTACTTTCACACATCATTTTCTAGAAGTTGAAGTCTCAAAATTCACATCAGGGAAAGTGGACAGAAGGACAAGAGTACAGCACACCAGTTGACTTAAAAAGTGGCATCCATTTAATGAAGGGAGGGCTGCTGAGTGTTTTGATTGGTGTAGTTTTTTAGTTTCTCAGCCACGGGGCAGACAGATGGAGAGGAATATATTATTTCCCTATTTACCTTTTTGATGGCAGGTGTCACTGGTTTTCAGCTGCGTAGCACTGCTGGGTCCTCAGTTTTGTTCTTCATTGTAGCATCATTGGTGGGCGGGGGGAAGGCACAGCTTTGAGGATATTATTCCCACATGCTAGAAACAATAATCACTATCTTTCCTAACATTTGGGAAGTATTATAAATTTTAGTCCTTTTTTTGGTCTCTTCATGGGTAAGCTTAGAGAAATGTTGGGAGAAGCCAGAGCAGAACTGAAGTCATTTTATTTATTTTTTTAATATAATTTATTGTCAAGTTGGCTCACATACAGTGTATACCGTGTGCTCTTGGTTTTGGGGGTAGATTCCAGTGATTCATCCCTTACATATATACCCAGTGCTCATCCCAACAAGTGCCCTCCTTAATGCCCATCACCCACTTTCCCCTCTCCCCCAACCCCCATCAACCCTCAGTTTGTTCTAAGTCTTTAAGAATCACTTGTGCTTTACCTCCCTTCCTCTCTGTAACTTCATGGAAAGAGCCTAAATGTCCATCAAATGACGAATGGATCAAGAAGACATGGTTTATATACACAATGGAATACTACATGGCAATGAGAAAGAACGAAATCTGGCCATTTGTAGCAACATGGATGGTACTGGAAGGTATTATGCTAAGTGAAATAAGTCAGGCAGAGAAAGGCAGATACCAGATACCGTATGTTTTCACTCAAATGTGGATCTTGAGAAACTTAACAGAAGACCATGGGGGAGGGGAAAGGGAACTGAAGCCATTTTAAATGAAAGTCATGCAGACAGGTCCAGGTTTCTATGAGCAAAATCTTCTTTTCTTGGTTGTGGTCCTGGGTTTTTGCCATGTTCTCAAATTTTAAAGATTCTTTACTTTAAAGACTCACCCTTCACACTCACCCTTCAACTCTCCTATGTAGAGAACCCCCAAGGATGTTCAATGTGGGAAAACCTTTAGAAGCTAACTTATTTTTTAATGTTTTATTTATTTCTGAGAGAGAGAGACAGCGTGAGCAGGGGAGGGTCAGAGAGAGAGGGAGACACAGAATCTTAAACAGGCTCCAGGCTCTGAGCTAGCTGTCAGCACAGAGCCCGATGCAGGGCTTGAACCCACGAACTGTGAGATCATGACCTGAGCCGAAGTTGGACGCATAACCAACTGAGCCACGCAGGTGCCCCAGAAGCTAACCTTTTTGAGAAAAAATTTGAAAAAGTAAACTTGGGAGTCTGAAAACAAAGTCTGAAATTTTTTCGTGAAGTTTTAAATTATGAGCTTCACCAGCTGGTGATGTTTAAACTCTTTCACAACTGGTAGACATGAATGTCAGAATGAGTAATCGGAATGGACGCCGGGCAGAATGCCTGGACAGGGACCTGGGGCCCTGATGTGCCAGGCATTTGTTCTTTTGTTGCTGGATCATGAGGAGGTTAAAGGAGTCATGAGGGCGGGGCCAGAGATTCCAGAGGGAATGGGATCCACTTCTTGGGGCTCAGAGCAGTGACTATTTGCCAGTATAAAAGAATGTCAATATATTAACAGCTGGCATGCTGGTAGTGGTACATAGAAGTGGAACATCAACTCTAGCCCTGGATTCTAAGCTGTGTGGACAGGGACCATATTTCCTTGCTCACTGTGTTATCCTCAGAACGTCCATCAGCACTTGTCTTATAATAAGGAAATAATATGTATGGAATCAGTAAGTAAATGGGCACCAAATAAATATACACATAAGGATATGCCTCATCCAGATGAGAGCTCATAGTGACAGTGGGAGACATTTTCCTATCAGTAAAACAGGATTATGATGATATGTGCCCTTTTTCTTTATTTCACAGAGAGAACTCCGAAATGACACTTAGGAAAAACAATTCATTTTACTGTCCTTAGGAGAAAAGCCCACTGAATAAATCCTGAGCATTGTGTTTGGCACGGCGCCTGGCACCTGTGGGAGCCAGTGCGGTCAAGAACAGCAATGATGATCATCGCGGCGGTATCACTGCACTTGCTAATATACTTTTCAACCAGAGTTAATAAGCAAAGCAGTAGTCTGAGTATTACCATTCATTTTCTTCCAGAAAATATTTTCAATGCCCCTCGATGACTGAAGGCTGACCCAAAGGCAGGCAGGTAAACATTTCTTTCAGGTGTTGCATGGTTTATCCCCAGCCCTCCCTTCCAGCCTACTCTTCACCCCCACCCTGCCATGCAAATGACACCATTAATATGCAACTTTGGGAAATGTCTCCGGGCCCAGGCAAACACACCGCCAAAAGGAATTCCTTAAATGGCGGTGCCCTGGCCTTGGGGCATCCATCGGCTTCTGTGAGCTTCTTCTCTGCCTTCCCTGTTCGCCTACAGTCTAACCGGCCCGTATGGGCAATCATAACACTTCATTGTCCAGTACCATCATTACAATATTGTTATCATCTGAGCCGGAGTCTGACACTTTCTCTAAGACCTTTCAAATAACCCCTTTACTAGGCTTCAGTACCAAACCATTCAGGGCAAATCTCTGCTTTGTGCTTGTCAGCCTTAATAGACTGGATGTCACTTGAGCCTGTAAAAAGTGCCTGCTCCTCAGCTGTCAGTCAGTCCTGGCGGTGTCAGCGGAGAGCGTGGCTGGAGCTGGCTGGATTAGAGGGTAGTTACCATAGCTGTCAGATTACTGACAGCCTGACACCCACACTTCCAACTTCCTCTTACTGTATTTGGTTTCTGTTGAGCTCTCTGGACCTTTCTTAAGGTGGATCCCTCTGTTGGAAACAGATCATAATTTGGCTAGCATCTTCTGAAGTTGGGCTCTTCTCTCCTCTGTTACGATTTGTGGAAAGCTTCTTATTTTAAGCAGCGCTTATATCTCAGTGAATATTTTTAACCCCATGTCAGCCAAAATGTCATCTCATCTCGTTCTACTTTCCAAGTTTATGGACACTCCGTGGGTGTGCATATGTGTGCGTCTCAATTTTATCATCTTAATTAGTCAAGGAAATATAACTCGCGACCAAAATGTTCCCTCTTATCCCTTCCTCATCTACAATGTTTTTATCCTTCTCTTTGATCACGCCTTTGTTGGACCCTTTATGTTAGATAGGACGCTCTGTCAGAGACAGAGAGAGAGAGAGAGCGCGTGCACATGTGTTAGAAGGTGTGGGTGTATACAGATTGTTGGCTTTTCTATGAATGTGGATATATATTCAGACCTAATGAAAGGCAGTCAGCTAACGGCTGAGGCAGGAAGAACAAATTGGCAACTCTCCAAACCATGCCTTCGTTAATATTCACCTTGAATACAGCCAATTAGCGAATGAAGGGTCTCTCCCTCCTTCCCTTTCTCCCTCTTTTAATTTTTCACCCACTCCCTTCTATTTTCCCCTCCTTTCCTTCTTTCTACACTTGTTAAGTGCTTACTATCTTGCAGTCTCCACGCTGCTGTTCACCAGGCAAACAAAAGCAAATGTGCCTACACCCTTGTCACAAGTTCACAGCTGCCTGGTCACATTCCTCAGGTATGTTTGAATTTCACAGGCTTTCACTTCTGACCAGGGAGGCGAGATTAATTAACACTTTCATTTACTTAGGCAATAATCAAGGCCGATTTGCTGTTATGAAACCAGGCTTCAGGACCAGAAATGCAACTTTTGCTCAATCTTGACTTTGCTTACTATTTAACCCTGCTACAGAATTAGACTTGAGTGTGCATTCCGAGAATAGCTTCCAGCACACACAGGCCCATGCACATTGGATGCTGTGTGGCTCCAGGGGCAAGAAAGCACTAGGCTTCAGAAAACCTACCTGTACTGGGAAAGTTACTTCACCTCGTTGAACCTGTTATCTTTTTTCTAAATTGGGGATGAGAATACTTATCTGCCAACCTAATAAGCCTATAGTCCATACGTGACTGACCATCTATATGAAAGCACTTTCCAAACCGCGATGTACCACAAAAGCAAATTGTGATCATAGTATTACCCTATGTGGTTATGTATCGAATTGATATTGGCACTCGCTTATTTAGACCCTTTAACTTATTCTTATTTCCTTGGCCACACATATTTTGCTTTTACTTTTCTACCATATAATCACAGTGCTGAAAAAAAAAAGACTCCCCTGTAAAAATAATAGATTACATATGATTAAACTTATGAACTCACACTCAAATCAGGAGACTTTAGTGGTCCTCTCTGTTCCTTACAGTGCTTTTTAACAGGGTCGTGGCTTTTTAAGACCATTGTTGTTTTCAATGAGCCCAGCAAAACGGTTCAGATTAAAATGAATCAGTGTCTACCTCAATTGCTAGGAAATTTCATACTGCTTACAAGTCCAGAAAGTTGATGGCATAAAGTTCAAACCAGAGACTGAAAAATGTAGTAAACATATTAGAAAGGCAGGGGGTAGAAGAAGGGTACAAGAACGTTATGGTTTCAGTGCCAAAGCCAAAGACATATTTTTTCCAGCACTTCCTCCCCATTCCAAAAAAATTTTTTTGAAATAAAAAGACCCTTATATTTCACCCAATTAAATGTTGGAAAACAGCCTTCCAATATCATTTACAAGCATCCAGAAGTTTCACACGCAACAACCCTCCCACCTTCTCGCTTTTGCTCTAACATGCATTCTTTATGCTACGCGCTGGTGGGGTCCGTGTACCCCATGCTACAATAACCATGGCTTCCATTATTCAGCTCGCGGGCTGAAAAACATCACATCTAACAAATAATAAGTGGGTTGCGAAAATGTTTCGTTTGCAAACCAAGCGTTCCGGTCACATTTCTGTTGAACTTCCCAGGCAAGGATGCCCTTCTACGTCAGCAAACTTAAATGCTTTTTCAACCCAGTTCCCTCCTGAGCTCCACTCATCAATGAAGGCCTGCGATTTTCAAGTAAGGGACTCACCTGTGGCCCCAAAGCTGAGAAAGACAGCCGACTGACAGAGAAACAGAACCCCCAGCATAATTAGCTGAGGGGATAGATTGGCCAGCTTTTAATAAGAACCGCCGTCTTATTTTTCACCCCAAAGTACAAAGAGTGCTCTTCATACCTCCTCTTCATCTCTGCTGCAGCCTAAATTCCAAAGTGCAAAACTCTCAAGACCGTACTTGTGGACAATGCAGCCAGGGCAGGCTTACGTATGCGACCTTGAACCTCAGTTTCCTTGTCTGTAAAAGAGAGAAAGTTTTATTAATAGGACTTAAACTGGATTGAATGGGATACTTCATGTGAATCTGGCATAGTGGCTAGCACGAAGTAAGTGCCTAATGAATGGTGGTTATTATTACTATCAGTATTACAGCTGCTATTTGCATTCTCATTTTGACACAGGCTGAGTTCCCTAAGACTTCGTGGAAAGTTGAGGAAACCTTCAAGGTGTTAGTCTTATGTGTACCTGATCCTGTGCAATGATACATTTCTAGTCATTCGTCCCCACATTTATTTAGTTCATTCAACAAATTTTNATCTGAAGCAGGCCCCAGGCTCTGGGTTGCCAGCACAGAGCCCCAATGCCGGGTTCCAACTCGCGAAACGGGAGTTCGTGACCTGAGCCGAAGTCGGGTGCTTAACCGACTGAGCCACCCAGGTGCCCTCATTCAACAAATATTTAAAGGTCTGCTGTGTGCCAGGCACCAGGCCAGATGAAGAGTTACAGAGAGGAACATTACTTGCCCTCCAGGGATTCCCGGACAAGTGGAGTAGGCAGAGATGTTAACATTTCCTAGGAATGTAACCAGAGCTATGACAGAAATATGGAAATGCGGTGCCAGGAGCACTTAGGAAGTAGCATTTTCTTCTACTAGAAATGTTAGAAAAGGCTTCTGAGGAGAGACACCTCTGAGGTGAATCTGAGATTACACTGCAGAGTAGAACAGGGAAGGGCATTTTAGGAAATATGCAAAGACATGACCAGACTGTGACCAGGTATGTGTGTGGAGGGGAGGGGTGCATGGGGCCGTGGGGGAACGGTAGCCTCCCATGCTGTGGGGGACAGCAACAAGCAGGTCCACTGACGGAGCCTTGGACACAGGCACACAGCGCTTTCCTCAAAGTTTAGGGATCTGCTGACAATTTTGAATGAGAGAATGACAGGGTCAGATTGCATTCCAGAAATACCATGCTAGATGCAGGGTGACGGGCATAGTTATGCCAAGAGTAAGGCCAGCAGGGAGATAACAAAGGCCAGAGACGGGGAAAATGGGGAGGAAGGAGTGAATCCAGAGACGACGAGGAGGAGGAGGAAAGGTCGGAGGAAGAGGACACGGCCTGGCTTTTGGAGAGCTGGGCCTCGGGAGTGAAAGGAAGCCAGAGCTCACAGTGCTTTCAGATTTCTGACCCAGGGGACCCCAGAGAGAGTGAAGTACTCACCAGGACGGCAAGTATGATGGACGACCTGGTTTAGAGGGAGAAGCAAAGGATAGGGACAGGCGGGGGCCCGGGAGAAACAAGTCTGTGGCCTGGGGCAGGTTAAATATGAGGCGTCCGTGGGACATTTAGTGAATATGCTCAATAATGACATGACGCTTCGGTGAAGGCCCGGGAGGAACATGAGGGCATTTCTAGAGTGGGCTTGGTGTTTGAAGCCATAGTCGTGGAGGAGGCTGGAAGGAGACGGTTGCCGAAGAGGGCACAAGACACGCCCCGGGACGGAGCCCCCGATGCTCCAGCGTTAGGGATGAAGAAAGGAAGCGGGCCCCGGGCGGAGCCCAAGAAGGGCTGGGAAAGCAGACGGAGTGCTGGAGAAGCCACGTGGACGGTGGCAAAGATGAGGGCGGAAGCGTGGCCATTTCATTTTGGAGAGAAGCTCAGGAGGCCGAGGGTCTTCAGAGTGGACGATGACCAGCCGGCCCGGTGAGAGGAAGTGTCAGGACTTCTGCACGATAACAGGACGCTGGGGAGAGGGGCCAGAGGCCAGGGGAGAGCATCATAAGCTTGCGGGGGGCACTGGGCAGGACAGGCTGAACAAGAGAGGCAGAGGACTGGCCTCGTAGGGCCATCAGATTCTTGCCTCAAGGTTAAAGCCCCACCTCTTTGCTGCCTGCTCTATTTTCCTTATCACAAACTTGATTGCAGCTTGGAAATCTTTAAACCTGTTTTCTTCACCCCTCTCACTTCAAACATACATAATAAATGGAGAGAATTAGCATTTGTCATCCCCTAGAATCCCAGGTGGCTCAAAAAAGAGTCCCGAGGAGCTCCACTTACATATTTTTTTGTTCTGAAACCGCTCCTTTCAAACTGATTGCATCACTGCCTCCCGGAAAACCCGACAGGTATGATACTCCCCTTGCCTAACCCTGCTTTCTTCCTCACAGCAGGCAGGAGTGACGAGCTGCCTGTAACCAGCAGCTGAGACACCCAGAGACCCGGTGTCTTTGAACAGTATCCAGCGCTTCCTTCCCCAAACTGCACGAGCGCCTGCCTGGGCTGAGCAGCAAGAGAGAGACATCTGTGATATCTGATGACAATCATCTCTGATTAGACTGTCACTACACAGCACAGGCGAGTCGGGGCCACAGCTAATTAGCTATGTGAGGCCAGCTCTCTGTTTACTGGAACTGTACTAACAAGTTGCAGCTTTTCCAACGCAGAGGAGTCACTGCACATATGCCAGCCGGGAACCCTTCACTCCAACAGTTTAGGGACCGAGCTGCTACTTCTTGGGTACACAAAAACCGTGAAACATTAATGTCTTTGCGCCGTGAGCCACTCTTAGTCCATGTTTCCACCTTCTGCAAGCTGTTGCTTCAAGGAAAAGTAGTAGACTAAACTACTTTATAGAATCTGATATTATTCTAAGTGGGCTTGTACTTGTAAGTGGACATCTCTTACTTTCCGGTTTTCCGTGGTTCTTGGGCTGTGTCAGGGAAATCAGCGAAGTCTGAGAAATGTAGCTACAACTGGCTCTTCTCATTTGAGCTAAAGGGAGAAAGAACCAGATGAAAAATTAGAAATTTAATGGAAATTAAGGACACAAGACCTTTCTTATCCCCTTGGTGATTGATAGAGTTCATCGATTGTTCATGAACATAATGCCCACCAGTATTTCCAACTGGTGCCACAGAACCAGTACAAATGTTTTTGTAAACTTTTTTAACTCAAAATGTTTTTCTAAACTTTTTTAAACCTAAGTGAACATGTCCGTGTAAGTTCTCATTTGCTCATTACAAAGGTTTCTCTGATAACTCCAAGAGATTATATGCTATTCTGTAGCTTACATTTCCTTTAGAAACAAGTGTGTCTAAGTCATAACAAATGTGGCGTGGGGGGCAGAAAACTGGAGTGTTTTGCAAGGTTAACCAAAATTGGCAATATCAGTCTCTGAATTACTGTCAGAAGCCCAAACCCTTGCAAATGGATTCATTTTTTCATATGATGCATCTACGACCTACTCTTAACAGTCCCTAATTTCAGGTCAGAATAAGATCAGTGTTTTGCTGAATTCCCACTCTCCTTCCCTTAGAACAAGTTTGTTCAGACTTCCTGAAAACAGAATTTCAGCCTAATTCTAAAAACCTGTACGTTGTTATATAAGTGGATGACTGTTTGTGGGCTCTTAACATTTGAGATGGATAAATATTTTTACTCATTTTCTGATGAAAACTATAGGCTGTGCTCTTGAAAATACTTGTGGAGTTCCTGGCACTGCAGTTTAAATGCAATCTGTGGGGAATATAAATATTTTCAATAAACTCTATTATGGATGTGGCATTTAATTTGGGCGCTGTTTAAAATTTATGTATTTACGTTTAGCATCAAAAGTGCATTTCAGAATAGGTTTAGACAAATCTCCAAATTCAAAATTCAAAAAGAAAAAGTCTTAGCATGTTCATTCATTTTGTTTATGTCCATAATTTAAAACAAGCAAACTTTTTCTCTTAATGAAAGTTTGTGTGTGTGTGTGTGTGTGTGTGTGTGTGTGTGTGTGTATGTGTGTGTTTTAACTTTAAACAAAATTCCCTCTCCAGGTGGAAAGTTGATTACCAATCTTTGGTCTGGAGGTAAATTTTACAGCTGTTTTAAACCCATGAAAGTGGGTCTTATATTAGAAGTGCTGACACAGCCTATCCACACTGTATGGACATGAACTATACCGCTGTAATAAGCAGTTATTATGTATGTGTAAAAATAATGAGAGGCCGTGTCTGAAGAGAGTTAATGTAAAATGCTAAGCAATTATAGTTGGTTACACAGTATAGGTTAATATTCCTTCATATAGCTGCACTTTTTTCTTCTTTTGTCCTCCAGAACTCCTAATGAAAATTTGAGACCTGACTGTAATGATAAGCAGCCTTTCACACGTCCTCTGTGTCAAGGCTGTTGCATTAATGCTTCCCTTCATATAACATTTTGCATAGCCTAAAGCATCTATTAAAATCCTTTGTAAAATTCATGAAACAAAAGTGGTGGGTTGAGTCTAGGGGGAGAGAAAGTAAGCTGCTTATTAGCAAAAAGTCAAAAACACAGGGCCAATTACAGATCCGAACAAGCAGGGCTAAGGACCAGCATGGGGAGTAATTCTTTCTTCAGCCCAATGGGCTCAAGCGAGGGGCAGGTTGGGTGAAAATACAGCAACAGTCGGAGCAGTAATTAAACGGAGATGTTTGCAGTTAGAAACAGCTCTATAACAACGGAAGGAAATGCTCAACTAACACCATTGTCTGGCCTCACAAAGATGCTAAATTGGAAGGATTTAGGGTTGCTCCCTAAAGAAGAGACTGGAGGTAGTGAAGAGGAGCCGGGGCTCAGGAGATATGTAAAGAATCTGTTTGGTATTTCAAATGTTATAAATTAGATTTTTAAAAGAGAGAGAGAGAGTGTGTGTGTGTGAGAGAGAGAGAGAGAGAGGGAGCACCTTCCTGCAGACCCAGCAACATAAAACCGAATAAACCACAATAAGATTGCCCTTTTTCTGTTATAAACTTGGCATTAAGCCTGTCATGTTCAATGACAGCCTACTAGGCCTCATGCTTTACCCTTTGGAATTTGAAAGATTGGCAGGTGTCATGATTTCCTTAACATAAAAGACCTTGCAGATAATGTGCACCATGCACATTTATAGGTCCATAACTCCACTTTCTGCATTTCAGCACCACTGGACCAGCTTTCCGGGCAGGCTGGTGGTGCGGGGGTTCCCCAGAAGTGTATCTGGCCCGAGGACAGTGTTTACTGCCAGAGGAGCTTGCGGTCGAGGCCGTACTTTTATGATTTGCCTTAGCAGTCTAAACATGCACCATTTACAATAATGAGCTGCTTTGTAGAAAGCGGCTCTCTGAGAGCATTGTTACTTTTCTTTGCAATGTGGAATGCAACCGGAATGGCTCTCCTCTGACTTAATGCTGGAAACAGGGTCCCATTTAAACAATAATCCCCTCTCTTTCTCTTTGCAACTGCCCACCCCAGCCAGATTCTTCCAATAACTCCAAGAGGAAAAAAAAATCAACACTGAGGGAAACACAAACCCCTTATTGAAGTCTGAGAGTTCTATTTCAACTGGCCTCACCTAATGGCCCCTGTTTGTTACCATCCAGTATCCCTTTAAAATAAACAAGTGAGTCTTTTCAGAGGAATCGGTGGCCAGAATGAGCATCTGCCTCTTTTTTCCAACCCAAAGAGAGAGAAAGAATAGTTAGTGAAGTACTAACCGTTTAACAAAGTAATTTTCACGTGAGAAATTCAGTAAATCTGTCCCCACACATCTGAAGCTTTTTAGCATAGAAAAAATTAAAGCTACAAAAAGAGACAGAGCAATATAATAACCCCTATGTACTCATCGCCCAGCTTCAACCAGTATCATCTCATGCTGGTGACCAATCTGGTTACATCTGTATTTCCACTCACTCCCCCACCTTGTACTGTTTTGAAGTAAACCCTAAGTATTATTTCATTGGTCATGCCTGGAAACATTCCAGCAGGAATCTCTAAAAGATAAGAATTCTTTGGTAGTTTAATAGGTCAAGGAAATAGCCGAACCTCACAGCCTTTAAGACTTTTGCGGATACGTTTTCCCATGAGCTGCATTTCTCTACATTAATACCATTTTATCACATGTTGAAAATAGAAACACTTCAAGAGCATTGCTAATCTCTGGTTTGTTTCAGAGGAGAGTTTTTCTCACTTATTTCAGGGGTATAGGTAGCCAACTTTTCTTCTGTGAGCTATTGTCTTATTATTTGCAAATGATCACTTTTGGCATTCAAATATAATTACATATTTCAAGGTATCTATCTTCGGGAAAATTTTGTCTTTTCCTCTGAAAAGACAAAAAGTTCGACAAAAAGTTTGATTCAGAAGTATATACTGACCTCTTGCTATATGCCAAGCTCTGTTAGATACAGCAAGAAAGAAATAGCCAGGCAAGGATTGCAAGATACATGAAATAGACTCATTCCTCTCACAATGACCTGCAAGCTCGTTGGACACCTTAGAGAGATCATCTTACTCAATGGCTTTTTATACTGCTAAATGATGCTAAATAAAGAAGAGTTTGGTGGGTTTTTTTAAGAATGGCAAAAACTTGCCATTTCTAGCCCTTATACCACTGTTGTTTCCTTAATTGCCCCAAAAGATAAATCCACTACTCAGATATAAACCTTGATGTACTCCCTACTCATTTGTAAAGAGGACTACCCAAGCCTTGTAAAGAAAAATACATTTATGAATAAACTGTAAACATACAAAAGTGAATTACTGTATTTGTAAAAACTTTTATGCAGATTTTTTTCCATTAAAGAAAATCTTTTTCTCCTTTGGTTTCTTACATGTATAGTCTCAGTAATTAGCCAGAAAATACAACAACTTTTAAATGGCAACATTCTACCTCTGCTTCCCTTAGAAAACCAAAGGGGGTGGGTAGTCTTTGTTATCTGACATGGCAAAATGATGTAAGTTTTAAAGGAGTAGAAGATAGTTCCTTTTAAAAAGTTTTGTTGTAATATATAAAAGAATATCTGTAACAGAAATTTGAGTTATAAATCATATTAAAATGAATACCCATGAATTTACCACACAATACAAAAACTACACCATGGCCGAAAACTTTGGTAACTCCTACATTGGCCCTACCTCATCTCCAGAGATAACCTCTATCCTGAACTTTGATTTTTTACCATTTCATAGATTTTTAAAAGCATAATTTTGCTATATGTGTATATAACACTATTATTTACCTTTGCTTATTTGGGGGCTTTTGATCATATCATGTGTTGTCTCTTGAAACTTTCTTTTCTCAGTCAACATTTAAAAAAATGTTTTTTAAATGTTTTTATTTATTTCTGAGAGAGAAAGTGTGAGCAGGGAAGGGTCAGAGAGAGAGGGAGACACAGAATCTGAAGCAGGCTCCAGGCTCTGAGCTGTCAGCACAGAGCCCAATGTGAGGCTCGAACCCACGAACCGTGAGATCATGACCTGAGCCAAAGTCGGACGCTTAACCAACTGAGCCACCCAGGCACCCTTCTCACTCAGCCCTTTTGCCCAAAGATTCATTAGTAATTCGTGTGCCTGTGTGTCACCCATGTTCCCCGCCGGCATAATACTTCACTGTGCAAATATAACACAATTATTTATCCATTCCTATCAATGGGCACTGAGTGGTTTCAAGTGTTTCTGTTTGCTTGCTTTTTTTGCAGATATTGTTGCTATGACCTTCTTGTCTTGGTCTCTCTTGGTGCACAAATGCAAGAATTTCTCCAGCACTGAATGTCTTTCCCTCTTAAAAATCCCAAGAATGGCAAGTAGGGGAACATACTGCTTCTCTTTCTGCACTTAAAGCTGTTTTGCATCCCACTAATTAAATTAATCTCGTGTGAAAAAGTATATAGTTTTTCAATTATGGTTTTTGTGTAGGTAGGACAGTGGGATTATGACCAACAGCAGGAAGCTTCTGCATGGATTGCATCACGAAGCCCTTGAGCTGGGAGAATGAACCAAGGGAGGTATGTCAGAGGTTTCTGAACAGAAGAACCCAAAAAACTGCTCCAGGCAACCATGCTGATAGTGGCTGAGCTCCTTTGGCTGGAAGTGGTTGGGTTAAGCGGGAAAAGAGCATGAGAGGAAATGACGTTATTTCAAGCCAAATGAATATGGGGACTTAATTTGGGCTACCTTTTTCTTTTTTCTTCCAAAAGAGCATCATAAACAAAACAAAGGGGAAAAAACCCCACAAGGCTTCTCTCTCTGGAATGTTAAGTGAAAATGCATGTTTGGCAAGATATCTCAGAATTTTCTAAACTATTATCTCCCTATAGTTTCACTAACATGTTAACCTACTTAGAGCAATTAGTGCTTCATTAGTAAGGCTAACTAACTGTTGCCGGGCCCTGTAATGATTTGCCAGGCTTTCCAGATACAAGTGCATAATCAATGTTTTCCAATTACTTCTATAGTGCAACCACTATTTCAAATAAACTAGATAATAATACAAACCCATTACTGGAGCTGGAGTAGCAGAGGCATTTAATTGCAAGGCAGTTCTTCTCAGCTTTTAAAATTTTTCACACTAATGAAGTGTCATACAAAAAAGTTGTATTGATTTTTCCACCACATGGCTTCAACCACAAATATGTAATTATCCCTTTTATATCTAGCTGGGGGATTAAAATAATCTATAGTATATAGCCTTTACTTATCCCTGATGGGTTTAGTAGTACTTTTACCCTTTTCAAAATATGCAGCCCTTTGATGAATGAACTTTAGGCAAAATGTTGCTTTATCTGTTTCAAATCTTTGCTTTTTAAAGTCAGTTTGTGTGCAGGCATTAAAGTCTGAAATCTCAAGCTTCCAAAACCTCCTAAAGAACACACTCTGATATAATTTAATTTACCAAGAGCATCATAGATATTTTTCTCCATTAGAGAAATCAACATGGGTATATAGCACTGCACATTAGCAGTACCCACATTTGCATTTCACTATAGTTACATTTTTATTCATAGCTAACGTTTTATTAACTATGTTACTTTTTTACACAAAGAAAGTGGTCTTGGCATTAATTGGAGCCAATTCTTTCCCAGGTCTTCAGAAAAAAAAATGTAAGAATAATCCATTGGCATTAAATTTCTTATTTTTCTCATCACAGTTTGGTCAATAAAGGAGGAAAAAGTATTTTCTTTAGAAAAACAGAAGGTCATTATAAGTATAAAATGAATTTTGCAGAGATCGAGAATTAATGCCGGGAGCATATAGCTTTTTAAAAATTAGCTTGTCTTTCTTGATCTTTTTACACATAAATTGGTCCCTTTCAACATTTTTGCTGAGAATTCTTTTGGTTACACTTTAACATTATTTCAATTATGGTCGGTGTAAAAATAGATTCAAAAGGGTAAAAAACACAGTTTAAATGCCTACAAGACCTTGTTCTTAACATTCATATGTCAAAAACTGTATCTCCCTACAGTTTCAATAACATGTTAACCTACCTACCACCCTTTTTCCCAGATGCGAGGATTTTCGCGACTTCCTGCCTTAGAGTGTTTTGTGGCTGAAGGAAACATTCACAGTCAAATTAATACACTATATTTCAGAGTGTGAAAGTTCTGTCAAGATGACTGTGGATATTAAAAATATGTTATAAATCAACACCGGAAAATCTTGAAGCAAAAATTTAGTGGCACAGAGATATGAACTTATTTTTGTGTGTGACATTTTAAACCTAGGTGTTTCATGTTAACTTCAAAATGTTTCCAAGCAGAGCATTATGAACAAAGAACTGTCTGAAAACAACTGCTTCATAATAAAAGAGCATGCAGAAAATAAAAATCCTCAGTTACCATGTGTATGGAGATTTCCATATTTAGTACAGTATCTCTGTTTTGAAAAAACCCTTTTTATCAAAACTACCTTTCCATCTACCAATTTTCCATATTGAGCTCTTGTACTAAAATGGGAGAGAGGCAAAATGTAAACAAATGTAATTTTCCTTTATATTCATTTATTTTTAATGTACTTTGAAAATAAATGAAATGAATGGATTTAGAGGCTAGTTATGTACATATTTGGATATAACATCCATGCAAAATATCCTTCATGGTAGAGATATCTGCAGAGAAAGAATAAAAGGTAAGTGGAAAAATTGATAAAGTAGGGCAGCTTAGATACTATGGAGAGCTGCAGTTTATTTTTAAATTAATTCACACACAAAATGTTTTCATATGGATTTCTAAAAAAAACCAACAAAACAAAACATGCCCTTGAGATTTATTTCACACGATTCTTCCTATATGTAGGATTAGTTTCCCTGGTCTTCTGTGGTTTGCTTTTCTTATATTTTAAAACACTGATCTGATCTGATCGCCTTTAGGGATCTAGAGAAGCAGTGGTCATGCCCAGGCTAAAACTAAAACTGGCTGGGAAGTGAAATCCTTCTTCTATTTTAATAGACAAAATTAGCTTCAATTCTTATTTCCACATGCTGTATACTATGTATGAGCAGCCTTATGTGGTGGTATAGTACAAGCAAGAAATATGACTGTATTAAAAACAGATTATCATCGAGAATTGTGAGAAAGATAAAAAGTGAAATTTCTGTCAAGAGGGAAGAATGAGATGAGCTCCACACTGTGGATTTCAACTCTCAAGTCCACATATGACTGGTAGTGGTGTATGTTTCCAAGATACTAAACGCCATTACCTTGACCGTCGACATGAAGCAATCAGAGTCATATTTATTGATGAAACTCTCAGCTCCCAACCAGCTGCACTGAGTGCGCATCATACAGCTGTCAACAGAGCTGGGGCCCCACAACGGTGCACACTTGTGACATTTCCCTTTCATCATTTATGAAAACAAAAGATCTTGAAGTTGGTAGGACACCAGAGTAATTTTAAAATAGCTTTCATGAATGTTATATCGTGGTCTGTAAAATAAGCACTTTTCTGGCTTATGGCTTTTAGGAGAATCCATCACAAACCAAATTAGAACCATAAACACGGTAGTTATTTCAAGGATTCTACTCCTCACATGAGGGTTCCAAGTACAATCAGCTATTTGGGGAGGTACTTAATTACCATAATTCCAGAGCATAATTCTTTTCATGATGTGTGATGGTCTCACCTGCATGCAACTGCACAGGTGTTTTTCTAAGTTTAAGGCCCTGAAAACCCACTTAATTATTTTACTTCGTCAAGGTAGTATTTTGTATCTTTGACATCATTTGGTAGCTAGAAGATGCAGTATGATTTCAAACTAACAAGAGTAAGCAAAGAGCAAAAGAATTGGGGGGTCTAGTGCCAACGATTATATTAGATTTGATTGAACTAGTAAGTCAGTAATGACCTTGAACTATAATTTAGGGAGAGGATGCCTCCATAAGAAATTACTCCTGGATGAAGAGTAGCAAATTATACAAAATTGTGGGATTTTTCGCATATATATATTTTTTTGCAAAAGAAAAACCGGAATACCTGATACAATGTGAATACATGCATTTTGGAATTGTATGACCTTTGTACTCAACTTGTTCAGGTATGATCTTAAGCTAGAAAAGAGCTTAAGAGGAAGTCTAGTCAATTGCTTGTTTTATTTTGTTGTTGTTGTTTTGTGGTAGGGAGGTGGACGGGGAGGAGGAGGAGGATGAAGATGAGAAAGCACTGGCTGGACAGAGGTAAGAAGTATGGTTTTCATATCCTCATTCAAAGCTGCCTGGGATAGCCACGGATCTACCTACGAAATATAATGTGGACTGTCACTATACAGCGACAAAATTACATCAGATAGGACCATACTATTCATATAGATCTAAAATCATTTGATTATTAACATTAATTTTTATCTTAGTATCTTCTTGCATCATCTTTTCCAAACAGCAAAGGATCCGTGGTTTTCATTTTACTCACAAGGAAGCTCAGGTGGGAATGCAGTGAACATTTTGGAAACCAATTATTTAAACAAAAGAGAATTCTGGAAAATGACTCTAAAGAAATTCAGGGCATGTGTATCTATATATTTTAAGGCTAGGATGCCTTCCCCAGGAAAGGCCTGAAGCCTTCCTTGAGAGGAGAGACAGAGAGAAAAGACTCTTGCATTACATGTGTGGAAACTGGCACTAAGGTCTCCACTTGATGGAAACAGGTCTCCCCGCTATCTGACAGGTAGTCCAGAAAGCACTGGGATGACCCTTTCCCAGGTGCAAGATCAGAAAGCACACCCCAAATCACCTTTCCTCCCTCATACTGGCAGGAAAACACACCTTAAATCCCGACACTTGGAGCCTAAGGCCACAGTTTTGATCTCACTGCCCCGCCAACTCCACCTAGATCTGGGTGCAGTAAAGAAGTGCTTTTTGGACCTGAGTGTGAGCAACTCAGGCCCTTACACCTAAGACACACCCCCGCAGGGGCCAGCAGACCCTATATGACTCCTTGCAAAGTCCAACTCCTGGAAGTCAGTGTGTCTGGAGGGACTACCTGTTACAGATAAAACTGAGAGCGAAAATAATTTCAAGGAGGGATATTTTTGACCTGGAGGCCATGGACTTCTGGAGCTGGTCTCTTTTTCATCCACACCCAAGGCTTCTATTAGCTTCCTCATCTATAAAATGAGCTTCATGGAGATGATGTGAAGATTACTTGAGACGATGCTTTGTAAAGCACAGATCACAGTGAACGGCATGTAGAAAGCTCTCAGTAAGTGACAGCTACTCTTACTGTTGTTGTTCAGTGCCTAAGGTACTAGTGTCCCTGTGAGTGTAGATGTGTATGTGTTTCTCTGAGCGTGTATATATTTCGGCATATATGCCTGCCGGCATACATGCTGTGTATGTATGTGCATATATATATGCGTATGTGTGTGCCTATCATCATCCAGAGAAGAACTGGGATAGAGAGAGAGAAGGGATACGGAAGGTAAGAAAGAAAGAAAGAAAGAAGACACGTAAGAAGTCTTGGCACGTGTCCCCTTCCACAAAGAGGGCATCAGCACAACCCTTCCCCTCCCGCCCTCCAACTGTGGCACTAGTCCCTCCAGGTTGGGGAGATCCCATCCAATTTACGCTGTCAGTTCATGTTTCAGATCCCCTCCCCCTTATTTATATCTTGTACCGAAGAAGCCAGAAGAGCAATGTTCCACGGGGGTTGAGATGAAGCCTGTCAGACAGCATCAGAGCTGAAAATTACAGCTGATTAAAGGAATAAAAAAACCCTCCAGGATCATTTGGTATTCTGGAAATTGACAAGTTTAGGTGCTACCCCTTTAAATAGCTGCTTGGTCTCCCAACTCCGGGCTCCGAGATGGAGCTTTTCCTGCAACCATGTTTACAACCTCAAGAAACAGAAAGGAGTGAACTCCCAACCTTTAATGGCGCTTTAAAAGCTTTGTTTTCCCTCTCCAGTGTTTTTTAATCTTCAAAACAAAAGGGCTCGGAAACTTGCGTTCAGGCAGAAACAGCACAGCTTCCTAACCGAAGTAAAGCTCCCAAAGCCTCGGAGGCGGGTGGGCTGTGATACTGCAGCTGCAGACTATATTCCAGGGGGTGAAAAACGCTGCAAAGCCCCGTTTCCCTTCCTAAAGGAGCGTAGGAAATGATCTGCTCCGCGGTGGAAATAAAAATGTGAGGTTGGCACTTACCGGCGGTCACACTAATATAATGCCCTCTAAAAGGCCCGCGATAACCGTGTTCACAGCCATTAAACTTCAGGGATGCGATGCAAGCCGGCGGTAACGCCGGCCTTCTGGAGCCTGCGCTGCGCGGCCTCAAATCTTCCCGCTACTTACTGTGTTTTCTGTTTGCTGCTCTTTATGGGAGCGCACGTTTTTATTTTTTTATGGATGTTAAAACATTTATAACTGTACAAGGTCAACGCAGAAAGGCTTGCATCGAAACTGAACCGGCACAAGTAGCCACAGGGGATGGATTAAACTTAGAAGTTAGGGCGAACATCGCGGACGGGCGGATGCCATTTCAGGACACGCGCCGCCAAAATGGCAGCCGAAAGAGGGCGGAGCCAATAGACCTGAAAGGTGTCGTTGGGCCAACCTGCAGGCGAGGCCGGGGCGGTGGGGAGAGGTTCCCAGGCCCGGCCTGTTGACCTGAGGGGCGGGGGGCGCTCCCACTCTGCCCTTTTCTAGTCTGTTTCCCACCCCCCACCCCCCCAGGTCCTCCCCAGTTACCCTGTTCTCACCCTTCCTGTCACGCACAGCCTTGGGCTTGCCCTCTGGGCCCTGCCAGGACCCAGACTAGCAACCTCTAAAAGATACGTGGGAACTTATTCGGGGGCATCCACTCTGAGTCTCCTAAAGTTTGGTACATGTGTGGTTATTGATAAATTTATCATTAAAAGATGAGACATATCATTAAAAGACAGGCATTGCCATTTTTTCTTCAAACGTCAGACAGAACCAACTTATAAACCAGCTGCAGGGGGTTATCTATGGTTAGCCTTCAACCTGTATTCTGTAGGGCCTCAGTTGTGGCAACTAAAGTGTCTTGGAGAAAATCCACAAACCCAGTGGGTTGACTAACGGGTTGTTTGGAACCAAATATAGTGAGTTGAATAGCAGAAAGGAGAGTAGCCCTGTTTGATACTCCAGGTTTCCATAGCCGATGCAAATGAAAGAAGGCTTTTGAGAAAAGTGGGAGTTTCTCAGTTCTAGCTGTACAACCATGCACAAGTCCCTATATCTCTCAGATTGCCAGTCTTCTCCTCTGTAAAATGAGGATATGCATACCTGCCCTGTCAGCGCTATGCACAGCACTGTGCAAATGTTAGATTTTTGTTCTATTTATCCAAAGGTAAAATTAGCAAACTTCTGGAAAGAATACTGGTCCTCAAAGCAAAGACCAGCATTCTAATATCTCTGCTTCCTCACCAATTGCGTTAACCTGTTTATCTCCATTTTGGTATCCGTAACATGGAGTAATATGCCAGCCCCAGTGCTTTACAGAAGACAGAATAAAGTATTACTGATGAAAATGCTTTGGAAAATGCCATACAAATGTGCAGTATTATCATTTCCACTGTGCAATAGAAGCCCTTCATAAAAATTTTCTCCTCACATTGGAATCTGATATCTTTTGGCATTGTTCTCTTTAAAACCATTTATTTTGACCAAATAAATACATGAACATTCAACAGTCTCCTGATGATACGTTTGGAGTCTCAAAATACCTAGTTATTCATTTACCGCTTTCTCATCTCAAATGGCATATCCTCTGGTGGCCTTCCTGTCTTGATTAGTCACAGACTTTGGGGCAACGTCTAGACCATACCAACTGTTCATTTGAAGAGCAAGAAGTACCGATTTATGCCTACGTCACTGGAAACAGTGAGCTTGACTGATTACAGTGACTAAAGCCGTTCATTCTGTGGATGGTCTTTTTACTGAAAATAGAAATGTGTGGCCCTTGAGAGATACCCCAAGACTGGACAAATACCCGTGCCTTCAAGAGTGGTCAGTCTCTCTGGGCAGAGGGACCCACACGCAGAGCAGACATTAAACATTTCTGTCATGGGTACAAGACTGGCCTTCTGCTGGATTTTTTTAGAAAAACTATAAACCACCTTCAGAAGGATAAATTCGTTTCAGCACCCATGATAATTATTGGCAGTATTCCTAAATCCTCAAACCTTTACCTGTTGCACTGGAAGATACATACGGGATCGAGGCTAATAATTTATGCCCAGATTTTTTCCTCTTTTGACTTTAGTTTTGATACCACATCATGATTCAAAGCTTGGTGCACCATAAATTTTCTCCAAATGTGTAGTAATTCCTGGGTGCAGTCTAAAGTTATGATTCATTTATACTGGAGTGACAGCATAATACCTGGGTGTCAGAATCCATTAAAACTGTTCAATGTCTTCTGTTTATTTTTAGAACCAATTGAGACTTAACTGATGGTGAAAAATATACAGTCAAGTGTGTTTACTTCACCTTTACAAAGAATCCGTTATAGTCCCAATTAATTTGTTATTCCTGTCACAACAGGTACTGGATACTTCAAAACTGTCATTACTGTTCCTGCCTTTCTTTTGAGGGCTTGTGTTTATTTTTAACCCATTCAGGGGTCTCTGCGTATTGTGAGCTAAGGATTTCTGTGTGTGTGTGTGTGTGTGTGTGTGTGTGTGTGTGACAGAGAGAGAGAGAGAAAGAGAGAGAGAGAGAGAAATCGAGAGAGAAAGAGAGAGAGAGAGAGAATAGTATATTCTCAGGACAACACCACCTGATACAGATTCTGCACTAGAAACCTTTTTCTTACTGCTAAAGTGAGGTGTTCTTCTTTATACTAACTTTAAAAATTGCTCTCAGAGGATATGGAGACCCAGTCCCGGTGTGCTAGATCAGATAGACAACAATGACATTTGAGATATTCTAAATGTGATGGTCATTTGACCTTGAGGAATTTTTTCCTGCATAACATTGTCCTTTATTATTTATTTCTGAACATTTTGTATATGTAGTTTCTGATGAGAAAGTCTACCACACATGGAGAGGAGTGGCTGTTAGCTCTTTAAGGCAAAAATAAAGTCCTGTTCATTATTTTCTTTGAAGGAATGAGTTCACATTTGTAAGCAATTACTATTTTTGTAATCTGAAAATATAAAGAATACAAAAACGGGGTTTCACCATAAGCAGGATAATGATCAGAAATAGCATGCACAAGATGATTCACATCACACAAAATTCCCATCTGGACTCAAGCCAAAAATGACAAAACAACTAAAAGTAAATTAAGAAATAGGTGTGTGAGAAAAACACCTACTCTTACCTGTTACTGCTCCAGGAAGTTGATGGTGTCCTGATATGTGATGATCAGAATTTGCTGTGACCACTCCATGGCATGACACGCCCCTGCAGGGAAAGGTTGCTGTGAGGCTCACAAATGGGCACTCAAGAATCCGATGGTCTTGGTTTAAGCCTGGTTCAAGTCCTGGCTTTGATCTGAACTTACTTGGCTATGTGTCCTTGAGTAGGTTACGGAGTCTCTCTAAATCTCAGAATTCTCTTCAAAACTGGGAATGAAAATATTTCTGAACTCCTAGGAGGTCAGTGAGGATTTAAGAACATAATGGATTGGGAGCCCTCAGCACAATTCTGGGCATATGATAAATTGATAGTATGTGTTGATGACTAACATAACTATTATTAGTAGGAACTCTTACTGGGGGAAGTACAAGGTCTAGGTGACCTCACCAGGAAAGGTTTGAAGACTGGGCCCAAACAAACGAGTAGCCTCTGCTCTAAAAGACAAGCAAAAATCTAGGGCCCTCTTAGTCTGGAAGTAAGGGCGAGGACATGGAGTGGAGCAGTGTTGTGGGCTTAGAAGAGGGGGCAGAGTTGCCTTCTGGGGGGGTGGGGAGGGGAAGGTCTCCGAGGAGAGGGCAACAGGGAGAGGCTGCCCACTTTGAGGACCTACTTGCCCTGGTTATGACCACTTTTCTGCTCCAGAGTGCACACAGCTTCAAACTTTTCCAGTGACTGTCCCATAAGACAGAAGTAATACTGTTGTTACATGTGACTGAATCAGACAGGAGGGCAGGGAACTGACACCTGAGAACTTCTTCCAGGCAAATCCATGTGTGCCTCAAGCTCAGCTGACAAGCATTTATTAATGAGAGTTTGCTTATAGCCCACTTCTTCCCTGAAAGGATTTGAGATCACATACTAAAAGCTTTAAAAATGGGACTTAAGCAAAGAAAGACTGGGGATGGAGGAAGCCAGTGTAAATTCTTAACATTTGTTATAGCTGAGGATACAATTTGGCTTTGAGCTCCCTGGTGGCCAAAGCAAAAAGTGAGGCCTTTTACCTTTTAAGAAAAAATATGACACAGCCATTCCTCCAAGAAGCCAAAGTACTTTGACAGAAAATTCTGGGAGCTGTGTCATGCATAAGGAAATCTAGAGGGGCTATTTTTTTCCTTGACGTATGATAAGAAATCTGTCCCCTATAAAGTACCTTTTAAAAATGTCCAACATTAAAAAAATTTTCCAGTGTTATCTCAGTCAAACTAAGGAGTCAAGAGAACAATTAATCCCAAGTTTTTACAATCAGCTAGAGAAGTCTGGGAGGCGAGGCATAAGGAGCTAAGGAAACGGACTCACGGTGTTGACAGAGTTGAAGAGAACTACGGTTCTGGACCTCTTCCCATCTGCCTATTGCTTACAACAGTAACAGAACTAAGAAAAATCTGAAGAAAGACTTAAAGGAGTTTCAAGTATAACAGACCATAAACTCTTGAGCAGTACAGCAACTAGGGCACTTCACATTGGGAATCAGAGAGCTCTACATGTGCACAGTCATTTTATAGTATTATCTTTGATGATGAAAGGTAGTTAGAGTGTCATAAGCTGGAAAGAAACAAATTGCTACCTATTTTCCAAGAAGTTATATTTACATGTAATCAGATAATGGGGAGCAAGTACTGAGTACCACTGGATTTACTGCCTCAATACTGATCATTAGTATCAAGACCACTTTTGCTTTCGCTTCTCCATCTCCACGCTTGGCTCTTGAGTTCAGGCTCCCAGAATGTCCAGCAACATCTACAGCAATGGTTCCCTGTCTTTAATCTGATGGTTCAACTCTCTGGTGTCTTTGCTATCATCCTTCAGAAACACAAAACACATTTCCAGGCTTAGAGAAACAGCTCCAGCAGGAGTGTTTTCCCAGAAATGTAGAGAAGCTCTGCATGATTCGGGATTTGGCGAAATCCTTTCCCAAATAGGACTTTCAGTTCAGTCTTGCCAGGGTGCCCAGCCTGCTCGTCTCTGCATGTGTCTGGAACGCTGTTGCTGCAGGGATCACTGGGTGTCTCGCATCCACCCTTCCAGACTTCAGCTGAGCACCACCTCTTCTCTGGTGGTCTCTGCGACCTGTAGTCTCTCCCATCTCTTTCCCAGCTCCTGGATACTACTTTTTATAGCAGTCATTACTTTGAAAATGATTTTTTTTAAGTTTATTTATTTATTTTGAGAGAGAGAACATCCCAAGCAAGCTCTGTGCTGTCAGTGCAGAGCCCAGCACGGGGCTCAAACCCACCAACCATGAGATCATGACCTGCGCCGCAGTGAAGAGTTGGACGCTTAACCAGCTGAGCCACCTAGGTACCCCGGCAGTCATTACCTTGCACTGTGATCATTTATAACTATGTCTGGCTTTCTCACTTAAACTCTTTGAGAAGAGACAAAGGTCTGAGTGCGTGATAAGTGTAGGTTCATAAATATTTTGGTTTAATTCATAAAGGAAGTAGAATTGACCTAATGGTGTTATAAACAAGCATGATATTGGGCATTTGAATTTGGCTTTTGGCTCACTGTGAAGAGAGTGGGCGTAAGTATCAAATATTTCCAATAGAACTCTCCTAATCGTCGGTGTCAGAGCTCATTAGCTGCATAGAGGTCTTGGGGAACCTGACATAACTAAGAGGATTTATTCTACAAGGATCAAGAAAAGTAATAAAAGCACTTCTGTCTCTTCATTTCTTACATACTTCATATTTCAAAGAGATTACTTACAGCCATGTGACCTTGGGCAGATTTCTTAACGTCTCAGCATCAATTTCCTTTTCTGTAAAATGGGGATAACTAGAGCATCTTTTTCATAGGATTCTGAGGATTAAATTATATAACATGTACAAAATTCTTTAAACAGTTCTGGAACATAGCAAGTGCAATAGACTGAATTGTGTCCCCCAAAACTTCTGTGTTGTAGCCCTAATCCCCAATGTGACTGGATTTGGAGACGGCCTATAAGGAGGTAGAAAATTAAATGATATTATTTAATGTGGTGGGATTAGTATCCTTATAAGAAGAGACACCAGAGAGTTCTCTCTCTCTCTCTCTCTCTCTCTCTCTGTCTCCCCTGCTATATAAGAACACAGTGAAGGTAGCCAACTATAAACCAGGGAGGCAGCTCTTGCCAGAAACCAAATGGGCTGGCATGACCTTGGCCTTTCCAGCCTCTAGTACCACGAGCAATACATTTCTGTTGGTTGGCTTAATTAACCAATACATGATATTTTGTTATAGCAGCCTAAGCAGACTAAGACAGTAAGTACTTGGTGAATGTTGGCTACTATTGTTATTATGATTTTTATTATTTGATATCATGGGTCTCCCACCAAAAGATTCTCAAGCTCTTCTAATGGGTGTTTTCTTTTGCTTGGCCAAACTACCAAAGCAAAAAAAAAAAAAAAAAAAAAAAAAAAAAAAAAAAAAAAAAAAAAAAAAAAAAAAAAAAAAAAAAAAAAAAAAAAAAAAAAAAAAAAAAAAAAAAAAAAAAAAAAAAAAAAAAAAAAAAAAAAAAAAAAAAAAAAAAGCCACCACCCAACCTTTCTTACTGCGTTGGTTTCAAAGCAGAATTTAACATTTGACTTCAAAGAGTAGTAGAAACGACCAGTGCTGTGCCCATTTCTTCAGGTTTCCAGCTTGAGACCATCAGGCAGGTGATGAAGGTTTTGTGTTTCCTGTGCAGAGCAGAATGTCCCAGCTGACGGCAGAATATCCTTTCAATTTTGAATAAAATGAGTGGAAGATATCTGAGAAATTCTGATCTTTCTGCTTGAGTGAATACCTGTCATGCTTCTTACATCTACCGAAGCAATTAACACACACAAAGCTATATTTGCTAAGCCAGTGCTCCCCAACGGGGGTGTTAGCTTATGCCAGTGAATAGCAAAGAGCTCTGAATTTTTCAGCAAACTAGTTTTTCCCTGAGCTCCTGTCCAGACAGCCATGGAGCAATGCCTGCATATGTGCTCTCTCCTCTCAGAAAAGCAGCTTTCCCCGCTGTCATACTGCCTGTCCACTTGCACGGCCCAACTGCATCTCAGCCCTCTCCCATCGGCTTAGATACTATCCTCTCCACAGAAGCTCTGAATCACCCAAGGGCTCCCAGCCCCAGCTGCACATTAGCGTTGCCTGAGGAAGCTTCTAATAAAATGCCAAAGCCTAGCACCAACCCCATAAGACTTTGATCAGAGTCTGAGGGGTAGAACATGGGCAGTGATTGTTTGAATATGCTGAGCAGATGTAAGACCCCCCCTAGCTGGTAAGCTCAGCCCCACTCTGATTTTGTATTCCAGTTTGGCTCCATAACTTCCCCCAGTCTCCCAGTTTGAGTAACTGGTTCTCTTGGTCTTGTATCTCTCTGCCTGGTTTATCTCCTTAATGACCAGGTTTTTACCCTAAGTTCCCCCGCAGTGGGGCCCTGCCTTATTCTTACCATCCATCCATCCATCCATCGGACCCTGTCCAGGACAAGAGGCGAGGCCCTGAACCCCATTCTTAATGAAAAGATCACTTTCAGCTGCCAAACATCCTGATGCTGGCTCAAGGCCTGCCTGTTGGCATAGCCCCAGCTGTCTCCTCCGAGATGCCTGCTCCCCACCCCTCCACCTAGCAGCCAGAGTCCTTCTTTCCGAGTGGACCTTCCTCCGTCACCTGTCCACATGTCATCTGGACACCATGCTGTTTCTGGACCAGATGGGGTTCCTTCCATAAGCTATGGCTTTTCACATCACCAGCCTGATTACATTCAAAGGATTGTCTTTTACTCTGAGACCGTGTCCTCAGGGTTATAATGGTGTTATAATGCCCTGTCTTTTAAGAAATGATGGTGATAATGGATGACAATAGCATTGTGGCAAAAATTGTTTTTAAAAAAGGGCAACCATAAGAGACTCTTAAATGCAGAGAAGAAACTGAGGGTTTCTGGAGGGAGGTTAGGTGGGGGGATGAGCTAGATGGGTGACAGGCACTAAGGAGGACCCTTGCTGGGATGAGCACTGGGTATTGCACATAAGTGATGAATCACTGGGTTCTACTCCTGAAACTAATACTACACTGTATGCTAACTAACTTGAATTAAAATAAATAATTTTTTTTAAAAGGGGAACGTTATAACTGTTCAAGGTTTTTTGGTTTTTGGCTTTCTTTTAACTTATTGAACCAGACTTGGGAACCACTGAGTTACATGATCTCAAGTTCTCTCCACCTCCAAATGGTAGTTCAATCATGATGGACATGTCTTGTTTCTAGATCTTAGGACCTCTCTCTCGATGTGGCCCATCCCACTGCCTACCAGCCGCTGTGGCCCTTTTCAGACACACTGGCTCCCACACTCCCTTCTCAAATCACACCTTCCAGAATTGCTTTCAATCCCTCCTATAAGTTGTCTTGGATCAAGTTCTCATTCCAGCAAGCAACCCAAGAGAAAAATATTATTAGAGATACTTCATATGGCCAGAGGTTTTACAGCTAAGAGACGCTTGAGAGATCATCTAGCTCAGTGGCTCCCAAGTCTGGGGATTTCATGGTCCAATGAATTAAAAAAAAAAAAAAAAAAAACCACTGACAACTTTGGGGGCACTTATTAGGTTGCCAGGTTTTTTTATTTTGCCAAGATGTAGTTGCCATCTACTACTATCGCCATGATTTCTTAAAAGAAAGTACATTATAAGTAAAAAAATTGGGGTAGACATAATTTCAGATTATAGGTGACCCTTTGAAGGAAATCCACTTAACGTTATGAAAAACTACCTTAGTGTACTTTTTTTTTTTTTTCCTTAGATCAATGCATACCAGTGAAAACTTGGTTAGTTCCCAGAAAGGTGTTTAGGAGTATTAATGTAGTTCAAATCCTACAGTTCACTGGTGAGGAAACTGAGACATAGAGTGATTCCTTTTCTCCCCCAGGTCACCCAGCAGATGAGCAGCAGAAGGCTGACTCCCAGGCCAGGCCACTTGTCTATGCTCTCTGATGCCTCTTGACTGAATGGCCCTGATCTCTCTTTTTTATTCTCTTTTCCTTTACAGAGTGTACTGCTCCACCAGCCCTTACTCCCTGTGCTAGTAAAGGTGTTCCTCTGACACTTCTCCTTCCCTGCTGCTTCAGCCAAATTGATGAACGGGAACAAAAGGCAGACAAATAACAGTTTTCATTCATTAGGTGACCCCAAAGTGACAAGCACCATGCTCGGCATTTTAAAAATGCTAGTTTTCATCTTTTAATAAGCCCAAAAGGTAAGTAGCAGGGTCTCAATGTTTCAGGTGAGGGAACTAAAAGCACAGAGGACACTTGCCCCAAACTGTATGGTAGGAAATGTCAGAGCCCCGATTTAAAACCAGGTCTACTTTATTCCAAAGCTTGCTTTTCTGGCCAATCTTTCCTCTCTCAGAGGCAAGAGTGGGAATCCTGAATCAATGACTCAGTTCTAGATTCTCAGCTTCTTGCCATCTTTAAAAATATAGAGAAAATCACTGGCATACTTCTAGGTCTTCAGCTTTTTTGCTTTCTTCTCTTTTGTTAATATAGAGCACCCAGCACCCACGCCCATAATTCTTGTCTCATGATCCCAAGAGCACCCTGGAGACCCAACAGGGCATAGTTTATCATGTAAACCCAGCCCTCCCAGTGCACTCAATAAATTAAAGATGTGGCTAAGGAAACCGAATCTGTGTTTGAACTTAATGATCTTGGTGATCTCTGAAGATTCCCACAGACAGTCCCAGAACCCTTCTAATCTGCATGTATGTACTTGATTAGTACTTGTTATCCGGCCCAGTCCAGTCAACGCAGCCTAATCACTGCAAAATGAATGCTGGTACATGCTTTAATTCCCAGGCTATCTTATTATCTAGAGATATTTGTCCTTATTATTGTTATTCTGGGGAGTCGGTGTCAGAAAACAGGGACTAATTTGACATTCCTGGGAAGAAAGATTGAAAACTGGGCTGGGATGAGAACCATTGAAATTTCTTGGCTCAGACGTGTGTAGAAATTATTCTTTTGGATTGGAGGAGAGGCTTACAAAGAGGTGCATTTAGAATCCCAACTCCAGAGTAAAGCCAGAGACACAACACTACGTTCTTATGCTAATAGGCATGGGTGTGTGGTTTCCTAAGGGAAAGGACTGGGTCTCACGCATCCTTTGCTCCCAGCACACCTAGCGTATAGTGTTTGGCATCTCGTAGGCGCCCAATAAATGTTAAAATTAAATGAGATATTTCTGAAAACAACAACAACATAAATAGCATAGGGAAGCCATTGAGAAGTATTGCACAGAAACCAGTCAAGTAGAATTTATCGAACACTCACAAAATCCAGTTTTCCACAACTGGAAAAACCAATCTGACATCACCTCATGCGTTAGTTTCCTGCCGCTTCTGTGACAAATTACCACCAAATGGGTGACTTAAAACAAGAAGAATTTCTTCTTTCCTCTTCCCAGAAGTCTGAAGTCAAGGTGTGTGCTGGGCCACGCTCCCTCCAGGCTGTCGGTACGATTCGTTCCTTGCCCTTTTCCAGCTTCTGGCTGCCATGGACCTTCTGTGGCTTGTGGCCACTAATTCAACCAAGACCTGATGGTCACACGGCCTTCTCTATGTCTTTTCTGCCCTGTCCACCCGGATAATCCAGAATGATCTCCTCTCGAGCTCCTTAGCTTAATTATATCTGCACAGATCCTGTTTCCAAATAAGGTTACATTCCCACAGTTTCCAGAAGGCAAGGTATCTTTCTGGGAGATGGCATTCAAACAGCTACACCTCGGATGATGTCCAACTTTATAAGAAACCTGAAACTCAGGTTCAAACATTGACTTGGCCATGTTTTACTGAGGCATAGGAAAAAGTACTGCAACTAGAGAGAAGTGAAATGAAGAGGTACGTATTGGGGGATAATATTTCAGAGACGGTTAAGTTTGGGATTCCTTCCTCCCTCACACGGTACTCACACCCACTGCTCCATGAGTACTGGCTCAGGGAGATGCAGGGTGTGACACCCTATGGAGGAGGAAGAGGGACAAGGTAACAAAGGAGAAGTCCCATGCCTGGGAGAGGAAACAGATAGCCTTCATCTTTCAGGCCTTGTGGGCTTCCCAGAGGAGGGGAAGGAGAAATGTATCTACTGTCTCACCCACTCTGGGCCCAAGTCCTGGAGAGAAGTATGTTAGAAAGGCCTAAGGAAGTCAAAAGGAAGTCAAAAGTCTCTCCACTTCTCATGTGAGGCTGGGGAAGGAGACCCCCTCACAGGATGCCTTCACAACCAGGGGCTGGGGCAAGGCCATGCAAAGAAGCACCTGAGTTAGTCCTCTGGAGCTGCCAGATGTGTGGAAGAGCCTCACACGATCTCTTCCACACCATAAGAGGGCATGTGCCAAGATACGGATCCTACCTAAGGGGCCCCCACAGTGGAGGCAGAGGAGCCCCGAAGTCACAGTGTGCAGGGCAGCCTGCCCAGGAAGAAATGGGGCCAGCAGCCACACTTCAGGCATACACAGAACTTATAAGATCAAGGTGGAACCGAGTCACCAGATGAGATGGAGTCAAGCAAACACACCACACAGTCGTCAGCCATAGAAGTCAGCGTCTATGCCAGCAGGGCACCCAGGGACGTGGAGGACGTGGGATATCCATGTCTCAGGAACAAGAAGACACGACAGTGACCTGATCTGTCATCCACAGATCCCTTCCTCCCCCCCACTAGAGGCTGTGTAAACCCTTCCCTCCAGACACCCACTAACCTCTACCTGAGAGGCACAGAAAGAAGAGTAGAAAATCGGAAAATCGGCAACACCGCAATAGTCCATCGGAAGTGTTGCTTGGGACTGAATTTAACAACCTGGACTCAGAGGATCCCCACACCCGCTCCGTCCTGCGATAAGGTCTGGAGTGCAGAAAAATGATTGCACTAGTGATGAAAAATGGGACAGCTATGTTTTCTTTGCACATTTGTAAGAGTTGGTCACCATGTGATCATGTACAACCATAAAGGCAAGTTGAAATTACCTTAAATATTTGAAAAAAAAGTTATTTAGCAGCCTTCAGACCAAACATCTGTGGTTTGAGACCATTCGTATAGGCCTGTCCTTACAACAGGGAGGCCAAAAAATATAATCTTGCAGGTTTGAAGAGCATTAATGCTCTTACCCCCAGAAGGTATGTCCCCAAACCATCTTGGACTTCATTTCATTTCTATTTCATTCCATTCACTAGGCATGCTTACAGCAGATGTTCTTTACAGGAGACGCTGTCCTGGGATAGAGAGGGAATAAATCATGAGCTTGCCCTGAGCATACAACTATTATCCACAGATCTTCCCTAAATGCACAGTCCAAAAACCTGCTAAGCTTATCACACCTCTGAAAAGCTAGTCCCCCACTCTCCTATTCATTAGATAATTGTTGTATAATCACTTATTTAATGGAGCCCTCTGATTCTGGATAGATTCCATCTGAACCCAGCATTTACACTGTAGATGATTTTCTTGACAATATTTTGTGGTCTATTTATTTACAGAGAGAAACCTGCCTTCATTTATAGCAGACAGAATATTTAGGTCACTCCAAAAATTTTTATTTTTTTCTTTGTCTGATTACTAAAAAAAGGATTGCATTGAACAGGAAATAGCTAGATAAATAATGCACTGAAAACTTACAGGACAACCATTTTTAGAATGATTCAGGCTTCACGGTATTATATTCTAAACAATAGGGGGTGAGGGCTCAATGCTATGCTCAATTATTATTTAGATTTTAATTTCTCCTTATTAGTAGGTGTTACACTGCTAAATCTACGCTTCTCATTCTGAACAATTACTCCCTCAATGATGAACATATTATTAATGATCCATTTTAATAAAATGTAAATAATTTCCCAATTATTTTTGCCACACTGCCTAAAAGTCATGCTAAAACAAAGGGTTGAAACAAGCGTGTAGCGGCTGCCTTCTCTGAAAGGGAACACTTCATTTACTATAATTTAAAATACCCAACATCACTTTCACTTCTCCCCTGTCCTCTCTCCACGAAAACCCAAAACCACCACTTTCAAAGCTTTGTTCCATAATAGTGCCAATCCTTGCACACCTCCAGCCCAGAAGACTCACAAACAAGCGACACAGATTTTTGTGCGAGTGCAGTTATGGTCTATCATTATTAAATGTCTCTTGGTGGGCGGGAGAGGCGCTTGATCCCAAACAGCCATTCATCAGCGTGCGCCGAGCCGCTCACACCTGACCTCAGAAGCAATAATGCCACATCAAGTAGGCCAACTACCCAGTTTAGCAGCCGAGCAGAGAGCACAAGCTGGCTCCAAGATTAAGTACACTGCTGCAGGCTTCCATTCCCAGGAGCTCCTCGGGCTGATGTTGTATTGATTGAGAAACTTTGCCAGTAAGTATCACAAACAACAATAGCCAGGTCAAGGACCCGCGATGCTGGAATAGGCATTCCCCACGGGGCTGGCGGTGGGGCCGAGGTGCGGCTCTCATGATGTCTGAGCACAGGTTGAATAAGGTTTCGGAGGAAGGCAAGAGTGAGAACCTGCAGTTGGAAATGACATTTAAGCAAGTCCACGTGGGAACAGAATGAGAGACAATGATGTAATTATCTATTCCCTAGCCTCCAACTGCCGCAAAAACCTGTCATCTCTCTGCGTTTCTATGTTCTCCAAGCCTTCCACTTCTTGCTTTTAATGTGTGTGGGCGTCTGCGAGGCCTAAGCCCGGTATGCAAACACGGGTATCATTCTGGGTAAACAAAAAATCACTACCGCCACATAACGATAAGCAAACCATTTTAAGTCGCGAAATAAAAAGGGAACTTTCTGACATATAGTCCCTCCTACCCTAAGAAATGCATTGAATTTTACCTCTTACCAAGTGAGTACCATATAGGAGAAATAAAGACGCACATCACAAGCATATTTAATGTACAAATTGTATTTTTTG
Source organism: Crocuta crocuta (assembly GCF_008692635.1). Lineage (NCBI taxonomy): Eukaryota > Metazoa > Chordata > Mammalia > Carnivora > Hyaenidae > Crocuta > Crocuta crocuta. The sequence continues at coordinate 9,199,188 of NW_027551572.1, forward strand.
ACAAGGCAGGGCTTGTGAAAATGGCCCTTGTGGTTGGGAGAGCCCTTGAACCATGGCAAGGAACAACTCGCAGGCAGTAGAGCTCAGACTACTGCGGGGAAATGGTGTTGTTTCTGGTGCTGATGTGCATGCGTGCAAGCGCGCATACACACACACACACACACACGCATGCACGGTGCCATACGTTTGACATGACCATTCTCGCATTCTCGCATCACGTGTGTAATATGGGTGGACAGGATGCTACTCTGTTCACAACCAGAGTCTATTCTCTGGGAAGAAGATGGCCATTCTCCTTTCAGTGTTTCTGTTCATGCTTCTCTGACCTCTTTTCTCCCCCTCCCAACGTCAGGGTCAACTACTACCTGTCTGAACTGTTTTTGTCCTTGATATACACTTCTATTATCAGAGCACATACTGTCTCCCCTTCTAGACTATGAACTTCTCGAGAACAAATGTTTTAGACTGTGAATTTTTACCTTCCTAGGGCTCAGTGCAGTGCCTTACACATAGTAGGTGCTCAATAAATAATAATAAGAGAATAAATAATCTATTCTCACTGACAGGAGCTTGTTGGGTTTTTCAGGGTAGCAATGTGCCTAGCCAAAAAAACAAAACAAAACAATCAAACAAAAAAACACAGAGAGATCTTCTCATGAGATTGAAAGTTTACAGGTGAGTCTATCTAGAAAGCTTTTATTTTCCTGATTAGAAGAATAGGCTCAGGGCTCCTGGGTGGCTCAGTCAGTTAAGTGTCCAACTTCAGCTCAGGTCATGATCTCACAGTTTGTTAAGTGTGAGCCCCGCATCAAGTTCTGTGCTGACAGCTCAGAGCCTGGAGCCTGCTTCAGATTCTGTGTCTCCCTCTCTCTCTCTGGCCCTCCCCAACTCGTGCTTTGTCTCTCTCTCTCTCTCAAAATTAAATAATAAACATTTTAAAAAGTTAAAAAAAAAGAAAGAATAGACTCAGTGGGCATTCAACCCCCTGCCCTTCACCCTTGCTTCTTCTTCCAACATGAACGAAATAAAAGTTTGGGGTCAGGAGTGGGGTAGCCAGCCTCAATATTAACATCTTGATAAGAGGTGTTGGACTATGTTAAGATTTACCAGATAGCAGCTGTTTTTTTAAATTAAAGAAAAAAATAGTGTAAGTGGAAGATTATCACCAAGAATAAATGTACTTTGCCTCTGAAGTTATTCTTAACACCTCCTTTTGGTATTAAATGACAACTCTCCACTAAGGGGCTTGACAGCACTGACTCCATTCCGTAGTGATAGTTGCCAGTTGGATGACCAGCAACTGTTGTCCCCTGGCTTCTACAACCATCCATCTCACGGACTGGGATGTACTGCATGGGCACTGAGCAACACAGATCTCCTTTTTGGCAATGACAAGAAGGCAAAACGCCCAGGATCTCTGGGAGATCATCTTTCTGTCATTCTTCCAATTTGATTCCCAAGCGCTCTGGCAGAGATTTCTCAGGGACCCTCAATATCCATTCCTTTCCTTTTTAGTAGTAAAACCCCTCAAGTTTTAGCTAGGAACGTGGAGGCCCAGCTAGAGACTAGATACATTCAAGTATGTACCATCTATGGCTGCTTTTGTGCTTCTACAGCAGTGTTGAGAAGTTGTAACAGAGACCATATGGCACACAAACGCCTAAAATATTTACTAGCTGGCCCTTTACAAAAAAGTTTGCTGACCCCTGCTCTGGAGAATGATGTAGCAACAGGAGGGATGGGACCAGAGTCTAACTTCATGAAATGCAACCACCTGATCTCCCATGTTGCCGAGAAGCTCGGTGTTAAGTAGAGAGAAATTAATGTTTAGCTTGTTTAAAAACACTGTTATTTGGTCTCCGTTAAAGCTGTTGAACCCCAATCTCGGCTAATATAATTAAAACAAGACACTTTTTAAGTATTATCAAAGACAAGCTACAGTCAAATGAGAAGAAAAGGAAAAACTGCTTATTTCAAATGAAGTGAACGCCTCACGCCACTGACAATTCCATGACTGTTTGATGGGTTACCTCCCTAAGATGTGCAAAAGGGACCATTGCACATTCTTGAAGGGTGAAGGATCTGATGAAATGATGCTGCTAGAAGATTATTTGAAGAACTGAAGTGGGAGAGAGGTTGTCAGTGGGGGCTTCTTTCTTCCAAATTCCCCACCATCCTCCAGGAGGTTATGGAAGTAACACTGACAATTGACAATGGCAGCAACAACAATAATAACAGATAACATTGATTAAGTGCTTGCCTTCTGCCAGGTGCCACTTAAGATCTTTACGTATGTAAAATCTTTTAATCTTCACATTTCCCATGTGATAGGTACTCTTATCATCATTCTCATTTTACAGCTGAAGACACAGAAGCTCAGAGAAGGCAACTCTCCAAAGGCTAAACTGCCAGTAAGTGGCAGAGCCAGTTTTTGAACCCAGACTCGCTCTAGAGTCTGTGTATGTAGCCACTTTCTGTGTCCTTTCTAATCTTGGCACAGAATAATAAGGGCCTGATTTGGGATCCATATTTTGGCTAGGGAAGTGAGAAGGAAGGAGAAATGGAAGTGCAAAGAACTCTGCGGAAAAAAGACTCTCTGGACCAAGATGGCAGCATCAGTGTGGGCAATGAAAGGCAACAGAGAATCCGGAAATAGTCACACTATAAAGGATCTTAGAGGTCAGTCTAGTCTCTTGGTTTCAGACCCAGCCAAGCATTAAAATCAACCAGAGCTTTATTAAGTACAGATTCCTAGGGCCCTTTAGAAGATGACCAAACCAGACCTACCCAATCAGATCTTGAGGGCTAAAGCATTTCTAGAAGGGACCTCCAGACAATTCAGTATCTAACCTAGCAAAACTTTAAAAGTCTGACACTACCAAGCATTGAGTAATGTGTGGGATTGTGGAATCAATATGCTGTATGCTTGAATCTAATAGAATATTGCATGTTGATTATAGCTCAATTTAAAAAAAGGGGAAGAAAAGTCTGAAACCACTAACTTTTGATGAAGATGTGTAACAACAGGTGGAGTGTAATTTGGGATAAATACTTTGGGAGGAAATGCATATACCCTACATCTTAGTAACTACATTCCAGAGCATATAACCAGGAGAAACCCTTATTCATATGGATAAGAAAATAAGAGCAAACAAGAATGCACAAAACAGCATATTTTTTTGTCAGCAATAAAAATGGAAACAAATGTTCATCAACAGGGGAAAGAGAAACTGGTATATTCTACAGTAGGTATATTCTACACGAACAAGAATTAATAAATGGTAGTTACTCATATTCAGCATGGACAAATCTCATGAAACAGGGTACAGCAAAAATATCGAGGCACAGAAGTATACACATAATATAACTTCATGAATATATTTGTTCAAAAATAAGCAAAAGAATATATTTACACATAGTAACATTATAAAGAGAAGCAAAGGAATGATGAAGTTCAGGATATTGGTCACCTTTGGAGGGAAGAAGATGTATGCTCTATGTGACTAGTATATGGAAACTTTAAAGATAATTATATGTTTTAAGTGAGTGGTGGGTGTACATGCATTTATTACTCTATAAACTGGGTATATTTATAACATACAACTATTTGTATGTATGATGGAAATCATAATTTTAAAGATGTAAGAAAACACAGCTAAAGATATACATATAAGGATATTTACTTCAATGTTGTTTTGGTAGCCACATGGGAAATTTGAATTTTTATCAATAGGGGACTGGTAAAATATATTACAATGAGCTCATATTATGGAATATTCTATAGCTATTAAAAGGAACAATTCCAATCACAAAACATTGACCTGGAAGAATGTCCGTAATATGTTAAGAGAAAAAAAAATCAAGTTATAGAAAAACATACAGTGTAATCTCATTTTACTGCCCTTGACCTTAGCCAAAAGACTGAGAAGTGATAAAATACAATCTCATTTTAAAAAACAATCACAACAGAACCACCAAATGAAACTATATATTTATATAGGCTTGTACAAGCATGGAAAATATGTATAAAAAGCTACCTACTGAGGAAAGATACACATTTTTCTCCTTTCTTTTTAGAATAATAATTAGTTTTTATCCAGGTATATTATCACCCAGAATGTAAGGCTACACTTCCCAGCCTCCTCTGTGACGAGTCTGACCATGTAATTTCAGCCAACAATATATAGACACAATTGTATGCCTAAAGGGAGATGACTCCAATGGAAGAGATTCCTCCACCTCTATTTCCTCTGTCTTTCTTCCTTCTTCTGACTGCAGTGGGTCTCTGTTGGCTGGAGCGTCAATAGCCATTTTGGGTCATGAGGTGACATTGAGGATGGCAGCCATGATCTAAGATGGTGGAATGGAAAGACAGGTGCCAAAGTCCCTGATGACACCATGAATCCACTGTACCAACATCCTACCTCTGGACATCTTTGAGGTGTGAGAGATATAAACTTCTATTTTGTTTAAGTCAGTTTTGTGTGGTGTATTTCAACTATACACAACTAAGTGTAATCCTAAGGGGCACACATGCCAAACTGAACAGTGGTTACCTTGGGGGGGTGTCACTGGAAATGTAATGGAAGATGGTGGATCATTATCAAATTTTTTCATTAAAAGTCCTTATTATTTGCTATCTTAAAATAAGAACAAATTACTCATAGAATTTAAAGATTACCTAAGTTTTAGAAGGAAGAAAACGGAAAACCTCCCAAGTACCTATGATGTATATGATGGTAGGTTTGGGAACCTACTGTTTCACTTCATAGATGAGAAAACTGAGGCCCAGTGCTCATACGGCAAGTCAGGGGTGGAGCAGAACTAGAACCCAAAGCTTTGGACTCCTAGTCTAGTGCTCTTCCCTTCATAGCATAACAGAAAGTATTTTAAAATGTGAGACCCTCAGAAACCTGAATCTTGGCAGAAACAAAGTCATGATAGCCTGGTCTCAGAATGGGATATCCAAGTGACTAATTCAAAACACGGTGACGACACAGAGGATAAGAAGGAGGCTTAAATACAGATGAATTAATGGGTTTGTTTCAGAATCTTCTTATGTAAGACTTGGCATTGTTTGGGGAGCTAAAACCTGCCAAGTGATTTAGACATGTGACCATCTTCAGAACATTAGAAACGTTTTATTTTCTGACTTTTCATGGAGAAAAAAGACCTATCCCATCCAAGGCCTAAAATGGACACTTTGTTCCCTCTCTACTAAAGGAATATTGAAAATTCTTGAGTGTGAAATTACAAATAAAATTAGATGGTTAGACAATATGACATAAATTGGACAGAATGTCATTTTAAGCACTTACAAAAGGAAATACCATCTTCTTTCATTACCTAAAATGGCAGCCAGCTTGGGATCGTATTTTTAAACTGGGATGCCCTACACATTTCTGAAGTTATATTTTGTTCTCAGTGGATCTTAGCCTCCTAGAAAATGATTTGCATAATGCTTTTTTCTGTTCAACGGTGGAAACTTAAGTAGGCAAAAAGATAGGAACTCCTGCAAGGTTAAAATATAAGGATTAAGATAAAAATAATTTGAGTACACTCATAGTCAATGTCTTGATCACGTTAGTCTCCACTGCCTACTCTGCACAGCCCATTCTACCTACTCCTTTATCAATTCGGGCATCTCTCATCTGTATGCCTCTTGCCCACTTCAAGTAAGAGTTGAGAAAGGTTGTGTAGAAACTCCTTGGTGCTTTTTCAAACCATCACCTTAAAACATGTAAAGAAATGATAGACTTATTTGCTAAACACTGAATTTGCCTAAGTTTCGTTCTCATATGCAAAAATGCCAAGTTACATATATATATTATCAGAAGCGTTTCTTAGTTGTTACTTTGTTGAAACTGAGCCTCTCTCTATTATCTTGGAGAAAAAGCTCTCTCCGTTATCTCTACAATTCTAGAAAATGGAACTGGCTGAATTTCATTGTCACTAATGCAAGATCAATATCATGTGCTCTATAGAATTCAGAAAAACAAGAAAATACGCTGTACTTATAGTTTTTCTTATTTTCTCTAAAACATGATCGACTTAATAAACTGAGAAGCTTGGAACACGCAGATATAAGTGGTGGAAACGCTTCAACATTTCAGAGAACACATGTCGCTAATGGCCTTCCCACTCATCTCCCTTCACTCACACACGTACCTGTGTGACGAGCACATAGCGAACTTGAGCATGAAACACCAGAGCCCATTTATAGAAGGTGATAAGGACACAGTCTTACCTCTAGAAGCAGTTCATTTTTCAGTGCCAAAGGCAAAGTGTTTAGTGGGCATTTTATGGGTCATCTGTCCAATACACCATAGGACATCTGCAGCTGCTCAAACTAAAAGTCCTTCCCCAGGGATGTGTTCACATTCTGTGAGTGCGTGTGTGCATGTGTGCATGTGTGTGCGGGCACGCACGCATATGTGTTGGCGGACAAACGGATGCCCGGCGGAACAGTCTTTGGGAATTCTATAGGCAACACGTAGGCTGGTTGGCTCTACATCCTCCTCTAGGAAACACTCGGTGAGCAACACCTAGGTGCTCTGAGTGCTACGTTCTAGGCCCAACCAAGTGTTTGCTACCTGACTGTGCGATCCTGACTCGTTCCCTTCCCCACTGGGGCCTCCTGTTTCTCATTGGTCACACTGCGATGTGATCCACATTGGAATGGCAACACTCCCTGCGCATCGCTCCCAGGATTGTTTGAAGGTGAGAATAACTGTGGGCAAAGTCCTCTGAAAACTTGATAGCACAATGGAATCAAAGGTGCCCTCGTTGAGGACAGACTTAGCAGGAGGAAGTGAACTCCTCGTCTGCTACTTAACAAGATCACCACGCAACCAATCCACAGTAATTTCTTCAGCAAGGAGGGGCAGTCAGACAAGGAAAGTTCTTGATTAAGCCTCATTTGGGGAAATGAAACCGGCCCATCATTTTATAGTGTCTCTATGTGCCAACGCCACGGTGCCCGCAGACAAAGGCAAAAAGGGCCGGTGGCTCTGGCAAGCCCTTTTGTTGCCATCCTAATGTGCCCTGAGGGGGCTGCGCCGGCCCCGGGGCGGAATGCCTCACCCCTCTCCCCAGCCCACTTAGTGAATCACCGCTTGTAAAGCATTCCTACAGTTTTTTACACGAATAAAATAAAAATTAAGTTTCCTGGGCGTACATGGTTTATCACAGTAAGTCTGTGTTAATATTTCCTAATCATAGTGACCTCAGCCTGCCAGAATGCACAGGCCCCTAATCCTCGCTGTAATGTTTTCTCATTAGCTACGCAGCATAGCCACACCAGTGGCGGCGACCATGCACCGCCTCAGGCACCACTGGAATTAATTACTAGAAGAAACACTGCTGTTTTGAATTGTCATCTTGAATTTATCACTTGCCACTTAATGTAACTCATCTGACCTAATACCTCCATGGTGTCACCAGGGGCCTTGGCACGGGCTTCACCAGGGTAATAGCAGGGGGTTCTGTATGCCTAATGTGGCTGAGACGCCAAACACAGCTGCTGGAGGCCTGGTTAAAATCCTACCCTGGAGGCAAAGCGTGCTAACAATGCCCCTAGCAAATTGCAGATTACCCACGCGTCATGTTCTATCTGAAGCTGAGAGTGATTCAAAGGTAGGCCCCGTACATCTCATTTCTGCCGCTTGGAGAAGATCATCTTTCATTTCTTTGGATGTAACAGCCTTCGCCGTTTGTTCCTCTCGTGCTGTTTTTGACTGTAATGAAACCGGCTATTCACGTAAGGTAGGGAGAGTGGCTCTGGGGGCGCAGCAACTGCTAGGTCTCGGGCCCTTGCTGATATATTCTGAAGAAATCGCTCATTAAATGACTCACGCCAAGAAGGGCCACTTCACCATAGGTTATGTTTCCCTGGGAAAAGGAACCCAACTTCTAGCCCACGCTGTACTTTCACAGGGTTGCAGTGGACCTTGTACTTGCGAGAGGTGCTCTGCGTTAGCCGTTTAAAAATGCACATGTAATAAGGAGTTAATGATTTGTTTGGGTTCGTTAAAGCCTCAGAAATTGTTTCAGTATGAAAATAGCTTCTGCACATGCGCTAAACAAGAGTCCTTGAGATCAAAATTTTCCATTTGTAAGAATCATATACTTAAAACCAGCGTTTTTCATTTCCTGCCCCTTTTGGATTTACCTAATGCCATTATTTCTATTCGAAAGTTAGTCTTCCAGTTCTGCTCTAGCTTTTAGTTCAAAATATGACACGTGCATGTATGTATGTGGATGTACGCACATACATGCATGCAAAAGCTAGCCCCTAGGGGACCTGGGTGGCTCAGTTGGTTAAGCAACCGACTTCGGCTCAGGTCATGATCTCACGGTCTGTGGGTTCGAGCCCCCCGTTGGGCTCTGTGCTGACAGCTCAGAGCCTGGAGCCTCCTTCAGATTCTGGTCTCCCACACTCTCTGCCCCTCCCCCACTCACTCTCTGTCTCTGTTTCTCAAAATAAAATTAAGGTATTAAAAAAAAAGCTAGCCCCTAGAAGCTTACAGACATAATCACATAATACCATAATGTAACACCAAAGCACAAAAATCCTACTGATGAAATAATAAGTAAAACAGATTTACTCTGATAATGACAATTCCTAGCCTATTTCATAGACAAAAACATTTCCTTTGGTTATCACACTCTACACTATACATAGTAAACTTTGGGAGATGTATAATGCAATATAAACATTAATAGTTACACAATTGTGTTGTTTTAGAAAGACTATTTATAGAGAAAATACAAAATGCCTCCCTAAAGTATACTTAGACCTAAGCCACCATAATCTTCCTGCTCATACAGCAGGAAATCTAATACACCAGCTCAATAAACCTGTAGGAAACAAAGGTTTTATGTAGCATTAAGTGTCACAATATTAAAATGCCCACATTACTTTCAATTGCTCTTATAAGCTTCTTTTTAACAATCCAGAAAGTTGAGTGCCATTATGAGAACATTGTCCTACATAGTAAAGGATAGGGAATGCAACACAAAAACCTCATGACTTTACCTGTGTGGATCTGCGATTAACACCACGGGTGCTTTTACCCAAGGGTCTCCCTTCCTCCAACACGCCTGTCTGACACGTTTTGGGGTCATCAGGGTATGTTCTGTCAAAGGTGACAGAACATTTAAAGGGGTGTCAAAAAGCTGTGACGGCAATGGCAGCTCAGCTTGGCCACATAACCTCTTTTGGAGTTGATTCCCTTTCCTGTAAATGTAGCATTATACACTATGAGCTATTGAGGCTATAATTAGACGATAAAGCTCTTTCAAAATACCAAGTCCTTCATTCCATGAATGCTCATTACAAATGGTAATGTAGCAACAGCAAAGATCACCACCCCCAGAAGTATACGTTTTTCCCAAACAGGGACAGTTGGCTTTTGTGAGTTCTGCAGAGCATCTAGCACTCTGTCGCTGCTAATTAATACCTAATGACAATGATGAACCACTGGTGATATTCAGCTAACTAATTGGGGTCTAATAGTATCTCAGAAAGTTTCAACTTAATGGCCATTAAAATAGAATATCTTCTATTGCTATTGCACCTGCCAACTCCCCAAACTTTCTACAAACAGAAATTCATTAACCAAAGTTCTTTAATGAAATATTAATGGTACAAAAGTACTTTCTGAAGAGTTAAGAAATGCCCAGGGTCAACAAACGAATAGTTCCTTTTAAGCCAAACTTTCCCCCTTTGTGTCGCTTGGGCAAGTTCAGGCAACAGAGCCTGACAGTCCTGCACTGGGATATGTGGGTCTGACTTCACCAGGCTGTCATTTGCATGTCTTAGTGTAAGGGTGGACTGAAGGTATTTTCAATAAGGACATGGCCGCTCAGGGTTATGGAAACTATTGGGCTATAGAGACTTCATGATATTCACACATAAGGTAGCATACCATGTTATAACACACTTCTAGAACACTGGGGTAGTTTGCATGCAGGTGATGGCAAAAACCCACCCCTTCCCTCCCCTCACCCTGTGCAGATGGTCTAAGTACTGCAGCCTACAGGGAGCTCTGTGGCCCGTATCTTACAGAAAACCCCGTGAGCTAGACTATTTCTCCCCACCTTTCTAGAATATCCAACTTGTTAATGTTCACGGTCCCACAGCCACACAAACTCTTTCCAGGCAGGCCTCAGCGCGGAAGCTCTGTGAAATCTTTTGCTGATCTTCAGATATTTTTAAGTGACTTAATATGAAATATTTTAAAATCCTGACTGTTAGCACTAAAAATGTACCAGTGCATTCTGGGAATCAATGGCATTTAGCACTGCTGCCTTGTAAAAAACCAAATCCTAAATGGTTCATCCTAATGTTATTGGCAGATGTGATTTTATACTTTTAAACTCCTTGGAGTTGCTGGAAAGGAAAAGAGAACATATAGATAGGCGTATGCAGATGAAATGACATCATAAAATACCCAACTGTAAAGCAAGGGGACTCTTTGTGACTGGATTACTTGTTATTGAAGTAGGGACTTGGAGCGAAGGAGAAAGCGCATCGTCTACAACTGAATGTTTTCAATTACTTTTTTATCGTGTTCGGTCGTTCTCACCACAACACACACATCAGGACGAAAGGTTATTTTACCTTCTGAGGGAAGGACACGCACATGCAGCATTTACTTTGCAAACGGAGACCCTGTTGCCACTCACTGCTCTGCTGAAATATAGCAAATCTATCGTAGTACCTGCACGGTCACCAATATGTTGCTTTTCTGTCACATTACTCCCTTTCATCATGACATCCAATTTCATCACAATTAATTCCATTCGCCACATAGTCCACAACCAGCATACTCCGAGGCAACCTCATCACATTGGTATTTAACACCAAATATATTCCTTTTTTTTTTTTTTTTTTTTTTTACTGGAGTGGAAATGCTATAACAGAAGATGGTACCCTTTTAGTTTCTCTTTTTTAATTTCAAAACAATATTAAAATTCCTATATTATTATAGTTTAAGGACCAAAGACAAAGAAAACATGCCTTGAGTGGAAACTACCACCACAATGCAAATAACTTCAATGTAACTAACTTTCAACTGGAACCGTTCAGGGCAGGAAGTAGGCACTGAAGGACACGAGCTCAGGACAGGCACGAAGAAAAGCTGCTCCACTGAGCAAGGGCTCCTCTGCGTGAAGATCCTTGGACATATATCTGCCTCGTTATCGGTCTCTGAGGAAGAGCATATAGATGCACCTNCCCTGCCCTTTTCCTCACTCATAATATCCTATTTGGATCTAGGAAGAGGGAAATTTCATAAAATATTTTTCGCCACCCGGAAAACAATCTACCTAAACACAAATTCCTAGTGACTGTGAGGCTGGGCCCATCGCAGCCATTGTCATGCAAGCACAGTTGTAAGTAATAATGTGGCCTTTAATGACGGAATGATGGACCTGCCAAGCACTTGCTCCCGCCGTAGCCCGCCTGCATTTCCCTGCTGGAGAGCCCAGAGATGCCCATCTGGGAGTTATTAACATAGCCTCGTCAATTCAGAACCGACTTTAACATAATCCATATTTGTTGGAGAAAGTCCAACATCAGCTTGAGAACAGCAGTCACGTGCCTCAATGACACATTTCAAACAGCACACACGGAGCATGCTTGGGCAGCTAAGCAATTCAGAAATGCAAATAGCTGAAGCCCTCTCCTGACTAGATAAAAAAGGACAAATCCTTTTTGGCAAAAAAACTGGATGTCCTCTTAATGTCACAGGGAGACAACCAAACCAAGGGAAGGTACAAGTTCCAGAGGCATCAGTTTGGGTTTGGGGAGTGGCCAGGAAGGCATCTCTTGCGGTTTATTCCAATCAGGTTGGTGCAATCAATCTCAAGTCGAATCTTGGACTTCAGCTGTTGTCGGGCAGAACTGTTTGTCTGGGATGCCGGAATACAGATGCTTTTAAACCAACGCTGCCTTGTTGACATATGTATAAGCACAAACCTCCCCCTTTAAAAAAAACACACAAAGAGCTATGGGTTCCATTTTCAACATCATCTTGCTTTTTATTCTGAATGGGTTATCTGCTATAAACACATCCCTGGAAGAAGCTGGATGGGCTATGCCCCTAAATATGAGTCCTCGGGAAATTAAATTATATCAAAATGTCATGGAAGGGCTCTGGAAGTTATCTCCAAACTAGGCACGGGTCTTTGTGGGTATAGAACACCATCCCCACCCCTCATACTTTTTCAATGACTTTAACATGCTGAAAATACAGTTCATCAACCACATTCCTTTGGTTGATAGATATTATTTGTGGTGTCTATGCTTTACAAGGGAAATAAGGAGTAAGAAGGGGGAAAAGCATTTCTTTGAGGCCACCACCCATTTCTATTGATGTGGAATTGGGTGAAACTGTCATAAAACCCTATTTTTAGAATATGTAAATCAAAGCCAAATGCAGATTCTTCCTTCAAATATTTAAGTAGATTCACATGGCTGGGACACTAGATAGTAGTTTTGTACCAGTAGAACATTTTCTGCATTTGATAATTATGTTGTGGTCGTATGAAAGGATGCTCTTGCTCTTGCAAGATACATGTTGAAGTATTTAGGAATAAAGGGTTACGATATTTGCAACATTCTCTTGGAGAACTCAACAAGAAACATAATAAGAATGAATATATATACCCTGAAAGAGCAAACAAACATGGCAAAATGTACACATAGTGAACCTGGTTGAAGGGTCTGGGTGTATTCTGTATATCATTTTGGCAACTTCTTGGTAGATGTGAAATTTTTCAAAATGTTGGAAATAAAATGAACTAGACTCACAGATACTATTCTGGAATTTAAAATAATAGAATTCACTGTTTGGAAACGTTCTCTCATTTACTAGTCTTTGTTTAATGATTCTATTTTGTATAAAGGTAGAATGTCCTGGAAGGAGAGGGAGCTAGAGAGTAAGAAAAACTGAGGGGGCACTACTCTACTGAGGGATGGGAGAGTGAGGGGAAGAGACACAAAAAATGAAAGGAGTAAGATAGGAGGGAAGAGAGTTTTGATAAAAGGAGAAAGCACACCTTGGTGAGGTTCTGAGCCTATCAGGAGCAGCCAGGGACAAGGGCTTGAGGCTGGGAAGTAGAGGGCAGAGGTCTTTGGACAAAGGTCTTACCTGCTGGGGAGACAGAATGCAAAACTCCCATTCTTCCCCTCCCAGCAGAAGAGGATTGGGCAGCCTCGTCGCTAAGAGCAGCATGACCTTCCCTCCTCTGGAGTGGAATGCAGCCACGAGGCACCTGGAGGCTAGTCTGAGCCTTGTGCCACAGAGCTGGACATAGGCAGTGCCACAAAATGTGTGTGCCCCATACCCCGCCCTGGTGTAGAAACCCATCAGGTCCTGGGACCTAAAAGGTAGGGCTGGGTATGGGGGGAAGGTGATCTTTAGACCGTTGACATGTCTCTTTTGCCACATGACTTTTGATATGTGGTTTGGGGAAGATAGAAAGTATAAAATAGTCAATCAGTTGCCTTCATCAGAGTAGCTGTGGTTTTGAATTCACCCCTGTGGGCTGCAGAAAACCCTGGTGGTGAAAGAGCTCACTACAATTGTTCAGCCTAGGTTGGGAACCAAGATATGCCCAGAAAAAGTGTCCATGATAGTGAATAGCCATCAGAGCAGGAGGAGGTACAGATATAAAAACAAGGGGAAAGAAAAGGGTCGGGGGAGATGGAGAAAAAAGCGGTCAAGTGGTCTGATGTGTCAGAGTGATGCATCCTAGTTATGGGTCACAGAATTCTAATTATGGCTATACCCAACTGGTGGGCCACTCCAAGTAGCCACCCCAATGAGGAGCGGCTTCAGGGATCTCTCTTGCCTCTGAATTCTGGCAGGGGGAGCCCTCTATGGTTGGCTCTGCCCAGAGTCCAGAAATTCCCATGGACTGATCCCAACAAAGCCAAGGGAACCAAAGTCTTTCTTTGGTCTTGAAATAAGTTGGAGCAGGAAGCAGTTTAAAGAAGTTGCTTGCTTTTGTCTTGCTCATCCTATCCTCCAAGAGTTACTCCATAGTTTAGAGCAACACTATTTGTCCCCAGGGAAGGAAAGGGCCTCAAACAGCTTCAAAATTCACTGCCGAGGTCAACTAACCAGTGCCAAACAAAAGACCCCGGGAGTTCATAGACCCACACGCAGAGAAACACTGGGTCTGTGTCTCCTTCTTGTAGCTCACCCTGGTCCTCGCTTTCAGCGTCATGGTGTCTTTGTGTGACCATCTTCTGGTTTTCTGCTCCCCTTGCTGTACATTCATTTAAGCTGATCTTCCTTATAGAGAAAGATTAGGGGGTGGAGAGTAGAATTTGTTCTGGGCCCTGCACTGTCCTGGAGATGGCCCCGGGCAGAGAGGCACTGGGGGTTCAGAGCTAGTCTGTTCAGGGATCCGTCCCGGAGCTGTGTCATCTGTGGTTTTCTCTCATGGAGTTCAGGACATTTGGCTTCTTTGATGCAGTGGTATTTTGCACAGAGCATTCAGTAGGATGGAGACAGTGAAGTTTCCATGTGGGCTCTGAGGAAAATGCCAAGTGACTGATATAAAAGCTTAGTCTGAGAATTGACCATAGCACATTAAAAGTTACATCCTAGGGAAATCATGTTTGTTCTTTTAAATGGGACAACTCTTCAGCCAAAAGCAGCAAATGAAGTGCCTGTTCCTTCCCATGATGGGAAGGGTTGCTCAGTTCACACTGTGAGGCAAATGTATGTAGAATATTACCGATTCAGGCTAAATTGCTGCCTCATTAGGGTTATTTGGAATTTTGTTTAAAACCTCAATTTCTCACAAAAACATAACAGAAGGGGAAATACGGTTGCCTGAAGTAAGGAGGGACATCAATGCCACGACTCCACCACATGCCAAGGGTTCTGGGGTCCCACATCCTTCATGCTCCTCTCCCACACTTTGTCCTGGCTACACTTCCCTTCATGGTCCTGTGGAAGACTTATTCCTACAGACATCTACTGGAGCCTGAGCCAGCAGTGTTTGTACTTTTAGATCGGCAGTGTTGAAATGAAACCTACATCTAAGAGACCAACATACCAGGAGACATCTTAGTTCGCATCTACTTAACCATCGAACCTGGAGCCATAAGAGAATTATACACAGGGAAGTGGAGACCTTGGAATGTTAGAAAAGATCTAGAATACGGAATTCTGTCTAGCAGACCAAAGCAATCTGGATAACGCAGAAAGTTCTACAAGGCAGTGAAAATGAACATCGTATATTTACTCTTGGGATGTGTCCATTGCTCGTTTTCAGCCCCACAGAGCAACACCCTGGCACGCCTCCCCACAGGCCACAGAGTCATTATACTGAGCCATATCTGGGAACTCAGAGTGCAATTTGTCAGCCACACTTTGGAACAAACCAGAGTGTCTTGACACCCTTGAGGTGGTAGGTATCTGAGGAAGTCAGATAAAGACTATGTAAGGGGAAATTTACTGTAATATTTAAGATAGTTCTGTTTTAGTGGCTTATGATCCCTCCAAATATAACAACAGGATGACATAGTCCTAAGAAGTGAGAACTCAGTTTTTAAGGCATCGCTCTGCTCCTGCTTCTTCAAGGATGTGGCCTCAACTCTCCACTGCTTGCAATAACCAATTCCCTCACTGTATTGAGGAGCTGTGATCCACGGCTCGTCTAGCTCTGGTGTCGTCCCTCAGGACTACGGCCACACCAAATGGCAGGGAGATGCCACTACCACTCTATAGTTATTGAATCTGTTTCTTTTCTCTGTCCTCTCATTGGAACAGAGGGCAGCCTCTGCTCCTGGCTTCTGCCTATAGTGGGAGACAGCCAAACCCTTGTGTAAGAGAGATGACTAGTGTCCAGTATAAAACAAAATAGACCAGGTCAGTGACCCGAACACGTTAGCCACAGCAGAATCCTCTGGAAGACTTATTAGCCCCCAGGTTGTTGGGCACTGCCCCAGAGTTTCTTTTTTTTTTTTTTTACAAATAGTTTATTGTCAAATTAGTTTCCACATAACACTCAGTGCTCATCCCCATAAGTGTCCTCCTCTATGCCCATCCCCCCCTCCCCCCCACATCCACTGCACTGCCCCAGAGTTTCTAATTCAGTAGGTCTAGGATGGTGCTGAGAATGTGGATTTCTAGCAGACCCCCTGGTGGTACCGATGGTGATGGTCTGGGTACTGCACTTCAAAAAATAGGTTACACGGCAGTAACAAATGACCCCCTAATTTCAGGGGTATTTCCCACTCATGTCTCATGTCTGTCATAGGCCAGTTACAGCTCTGTTCTGTGTCATCTTCCCTCTGGATCCAGTGTAGGGATGGTGTCCGTCCCACGGCAGAGGGCAAAGGACATGGTAAACTACCAGTTAGCTCTTAAAGCTTTGGCTTATAGTTCAGTGGCTGAATTAAATCACACAGCCCAATTTGGTATCAGTGGCAAGTGAGGGGCAATTTTTTGTGAATAATTACACAGCTTGTCACATCCTCCAATATCAGCTGTCTCCTTCTTCATGGTCAACGAGATTACATTTTGACAACACAAATGGCAGCCCTCAATGAAGACTGAATTTCTCAGATTGTCCTCCAGCCAGGTATTGGTTCATACCAATTAGAGCCAATGGGATGTAAGTAGACTGTGGTGTAATCACTCCACAGTTATCCTAAAAGGATAACACATATGTGTTCTTTCTCTCTCTCTCTCTCTTTCTCTCTCTCTGTCTCTCTCTCGTGTGTGTGTGTGTGTGTGTGTGTGTGTGTGTGTGTGTGTGTGTGTGTTTCATTCCTTTCTCTATTCTCTTGCCTACAATGGCCATGCTGACATTTTGGAGCATGAGGTCAATAGAAAAGATACTCTACAGCTGCCCCAGACCACCTACCCACACTTCGAGATGAGAGAGAAATAAAATGCTATCTTGTTGAAAGCACTGTTATCTTAGATGTTGTCACTCGCATCTGAATATAATCACAACTAATGCACCCTCAGAAAGGCTTTCTTTTGAAGCGCGCTCACTTCTGTCCGTAGCTCCTTGTGTTCCACTCATCCCTCAGCTATTTCCTGAGCCTCTGAGCTTCTTTCTTTCCTTCACATCCATTTCCCTCACCCTTAGCAATGTGGCGAGGATGTCTACAGAAGGGGGTCAACTACAGCTTCATTTCTTCTAGGAACATAGACTGACTATAGAATCTGACCAGGGGAAAGTGACAATGAAAAGGGAAAGCTTGTCTGGCTAGAAGTTTCCTAAGGAACTTCCAAAGCAGCCTTCATCATGTAGCAACTCAGATGACAATGTTCCTCTTTACTGACAAACCTCGCCTGCGATTTAGGAGCATTTCCAACATCTGGGTTTACGTGATCTGCACGCCCTGCGTTGCCTCATCTGACCACAGGTAGAAGTGACGAGACGTAAATGTTGAAAGATAATTGTTAGCATCCAGGTAGTCATGTCTCTCTCCTTATGTCCTCTACTTTCATTCTTAACTCTCCCCATCCCTGTCTTCTCTGCACTCTGGCAGCTTGTCGCCTCCCCCCACCGCCGCCCCACCTGTTTCTGTCATCTGTACAAAGTCTACTTCTGCCCACATCTCCCCGCAGACAGAGCGTACAGCCTAAAGGAAAGAAGAGGTGTTAACCAAAGTCAAAAGGCTGACAAGGGAGAAAGAGAGGCATCAAGTGGGAGATGACCAGCCTCAGAGCTGAAAACCAGAGTTGTGCATGTTCAAGGCCTCACTGGGACACAGTAAAGAGCTTGAGAAGGTAATCTAGAATGTTCTATCAATGCACAGAAATGTTACCACTTTAGTTATACAAACATGGTTTGAAATTATACATTTATGTACTTTCAGGAGAATTTCTCTTCTGATGGAGAACTACCTGTCGGGGCATTTCACATGCAGATTATTGAACTAGACATTGCAAGTCATCTAATAAAACAGAATGTCCCAAGGGGACAATAGTTTGATTTTTAAAAATATATTTAAAATATATATAAAATAAAATATATTTTAGAAATATAAATTTAGAAATTTAATTAAAATAAAATAATTAAAATAAAAATACATTTTATATTTTAGAAATATAAATTTAGAAATTTATTATTATATTATTTATTATTATATTTCTAAAAATCAAACAAACAAAACCCAACTTTCACTGTCAAATAGGTTTGAGATGCACTGCATACAATGTTTTCCCAGAAATCCACAATGTATGTTGGCATATTAAAGGCTCTAGGGGCACCTGGGTGGCTCAGTCGGTTAAGCGTCCGACTTCAGCTCAGGTCATGATCTCAGGGTTCATGGGTTTGAGCCCCCCATTGGGCTCTGTGCTGACAGAGAGCTCAGAGCCTGGAGCCTGTTTCAGATTCTGTATCTCCCTCTCTCTCTGACCTTCCCCTGCTCACTCTCTCTCTCTTTCTCTCTCTCAGAAATAAATAAAACATTAAAAAAATTTTTTTAAAAAGGCTCTAAGAATTTCTGGAGCAAAGAAGCCCATTTATTTCTTCACATGTATAGAACCAAACGTATTGAACTACAGAATCCTTCTTTTGAGTGTAATATCTATTAATATCTTATGGAACATTCCTTAGGACACAGTTTTTATGCGCTACGTGCTATGTTATTTTTCATAAAGGAGTTACCACAACCTGTACTCTTGTGAATATTCATAACCTATTGACATTTCAGTGGGACCACACGAGAATGAAACTGAACAAAGCAGTGCTCAAAATCACACGCCAGTGGCACACAACTCACAAGATTTGGCTTATGCCGTGTGTCCCAACCCCACCACTGTGCTGCCAGAGAACAGTTTAAAATGAACCAACTGAAAAAGAGAACGAACCATGATTAATAGCTAATAATAAACTAACAAGGGAATACCCGTCTAGAAATGTCTATGTGTAGAAGAGACCGTGACAAGGAGGAATGCTTTGGATCAAATTATGCAAAAGGAAAACCACGGTGAGTTTGGGAGGATACGATTCACTTTAAGTAGGACGTTAGCCTAGGGCTCCAGTGGCTCAGCCGCCTTCTCTGCCCAGAGGCAGCGGGAACTAGAAAGAGCTTAGGCTTTAGAGACCACTTATCCTCATAAAGCCCTGCATTTATTGCTATTACAACATTTCCCACAGTGCATTGTAATCATTAGTTTTTGGTGGTTTACCTGATTATACTGTGCGATCCCCAAGGACAAGTGTTATCTCTTACTGCTCTCCTGATCCCTATCTAGGCAGCCATACTAGGCACAGAGTAGGCATCCAGGAATATGCGTTGAATGAATATCTATGAGAATTCCGGCTGTGTTATTGTATGACGCTACTTCAGGTGGAACCTTGGTGAGTTAATGGGACTGAGAAGGGTTACAATCGCACAGATTATGTGCCCATGTAAATGGGGCAAAGGGAAGAAAGAAGCAGCAGCCAAAGTTTCACTGGTTGAGTAATAATGGTCTCTTCTCGATGGGGAGGCTGGGCTGCCGGTTGTCAAGAGTGGGTAGGAGACTTAGTTTTCATTCACTTGGACTTTTATCTCATGATAATGTATTTCCGTTTCCAAAGTTAATAAATAGTATTTTATTTTATTATGTGTGTGGTTTCATTTGTTTAATATAATTTATTGTCAAATCGGCTAACATACAGTGTATGCAGTGTGCTCTTGGTTTTGGGGGTAGATTCCCGTGGTTCAGCACTTACATACAACACCCAGCGCTCATCCCAACAAGTGCCTTCCTCAGTGCCCATGAGTGACCACTGGAGTATGAGTTTCTAAATGCTGGCAATGATAGATTCCACTTTTTAAAATTTCCCCTCTGCTCACTAACCACCATCTAGCATTGGAATACAATTATTTGTTGGCTGAATGGCTTATGGCTGGAATAGTTAAGAAGCAAACCCAAACCGGTCCCTCCACAGAAGGACTCTCGAATCTGCTTTTCCAGATTCCTCACGCAGCACAACCCTGCACTAAAGTGTAGAAACTCATGCCATTTTCTGAACACCTCACGCATGCTCCTGCCGGCGTTCGCATAAAATCTGCCTATAGAAACCCTCTCCCCTCCTTAGAGAGGGCCAGCTCAAAGGCCTGGTTTTTTTCGTGAAGCCTCTCCTGAAATCCTCGTCAACATCAGAATTAATCCCTGTTTTTCTGTGCCTCAGCATACATTGCACCTTACTTACTGTGCTTAATTAATGCATAACTTAACCGTAGAGCTGGCCTTATGTAATCACCACAGAGCAGGAGTCCTGTGCGTAAGTTCTGGAGCTGTGGAGTGGTGGGTGGCTGTGTGCACAGGCTGTGAAGTCCAGTCGCACCAGGGCAAACCCTGTTTCCGCAGTGTACCTGTGGGACCTCCGGCAGGTTTTCTCACTTGTCTAATGGTGATCTTAGTGCCCTTTGCAAAAGCGTTATTTTGAGGATTAAAGGAGCTATTCTAACTTTCTTTAGGTGAGGCCAGTTTATTTAGGGAAAAAAAAAGCAGACGGAGCAGAGTAGGAAATTTCAAATGTCAGCATGCACGGGAAGTTCATGCTGAAATTCTGATTCCAGGATCTCCTTAAGCAGTTCTGTTTCAGGAGGTGTGGATGGACCTTGGGAAGATGCATTTAACAAGCACCTCACACAACTTTGTACGACGGCTCTCTGGGACCTCGATTTTAGAAGCATTGCCCCTAGTCAGTGGCTTCTAACTTCTGATCTTCATGTGGGGAAGGGTTAAGAGAAACCCCATAAAGAGTCAGAACCCTAACTCCAGGATCCTCAGAGATCCTTAAGTTTTCTTGGGTAAATCTGAGATATCAGCATTTTTAAAGACTTCTCTGGGTGGTTCTATCATGCAGCTAGGACTGAGAATACCTTAGGTTTAGGTCGTTAAATGTGTCCACTTAAAATCATTCAAATCCAGTTGAAATGGATTCTCCTTGAAATAGAGTATATGCAAAAATGAGGATTCCGTAGATTTGGTTCCTATCCAAATGAACGAAATATCAGAAAAGAGAAATGTAATTCAAGTACACAGTGATCAAATGATCGTTCCTGTTGCATTAATTTGTCTTAAAAACTTACAAGACAAATGTCAATTGGTGAGCCTCACCAAACATCAGCATGCAGCCATCAGGAAAGGCAAAGCAGTTGATTGGCAGTGACATTTGCAATGTACCTATTGTTTGATGCGCACAGTTCTTAAAGTGGAATATTTTCTAAAGTCCATGGTGTATTAACTGCTATGAAAGTTTCGGGCATGTATTCTTATGGTTAACAATGAAAAAAGTATTTATGTCTTTAATTGAAAGAAGCAAGCAAATCGATTCCACTAAGATACCAATCTTTGTATAAATCTAGCAAACCAAATCTCCAAAGAATATCATTTTTAATTCTGTAGTCTTCCAAGAATTTTAGCCCAAACAGACTGAAGTAGACCATGAAATAAATCATCAAGATAAAAGGGTGAAGTTATTTAGGACAAACAGATTTTGTTTATTTTAAAGCCAATCTGAAATATTCTGCTTCTTAAAAAATATGACTCAAGGTAGATAGCAAGTAATGTGTGTGTATCGAGTGGACAATATTATTAATGAAAACAAGCCATTCTGGGTACCTAACCATAAATGTGTAATATCTATGGAATAAGTCATTTATAGAGAGCTGTCAGGAAAGAAAAGTAGGAATGAAATTCATCCCATTGTGAGTTTCCTGTTGTGGGTTTCCCTAGAAATCTGGGTATTAAATAAAATATCCAACTATCATCAATGAAATGGCAATTTGGTTAAAATCTGAAAAACTGAACACACATTTTCTTTCCCGCCATATGCCGGTAAGAAACTAGCCCCTGGATTGAGTATAGTAACAATTCACTCATTTGGAGTCGTGAATTGAATCATTCCAAACTTTAAGACCAAGCATTCTTTCTCAGAAAACTATTCTTGGATTCATTATGGGTATGCCCTGACGTCAGACCTCGGTTGTTACATTGGTCATTTTGTTAAAAGTCCATGTGGTCATCTTATGGATTTCTATTGTACTGTATTCTCTGGAATATTCCTGGGACTTCAAAGACAATGAAGCATCATGGAAATACCACACTTGGGCAAGTAGGACTTCACCAACCACTTTGATATAAGGCACCAGAGCTTTTCAACACCAAATCCCCTTTTAATTGTAATCTCAATGCCATGCATCTTCAAATATCCAGTAATAAAAAATTAAAAACATGTTCCTTTTCTGTTCACAAAAATCCCCTTGTCCCTATGCCAAGATAAAGAGACCTTACTGTTGTGACTTCTGATGTTCAGATCCACTAGGACTGATGACCTCTGGCAGCCTCAAAGGAAAGACCGTGGTGTGTGTACGTGTGGCCCACAGCCACCATCAACGATTCCAGCGTAGGCCCTTGAGCCTCAAAGGACGAGTGTAAACAAAAGTTTCTCATTAAACCTGAGTTTAGCATTAGTAAGATTGCCCAAAGATTACATTTGAAGATAACTGAAGTGTTACTATATTCCTTTGTGCAGCCCAGCCATGACCCTAATTAATGTGTCTGGGGTGGACATGTATTTCTTCAAGTAATGGGTAGTTTTGTTTGGACAATTAGACCAAGCTGACAAGGAAATTTTCCATCAAACCAAGTCATAAAAAGTACATTATTCAGCATTATGATGAGTTAAGCAGTATTTATTACCTGAACTTTACAATACTCTATTATCAATCATTACCTGCCATTAAGGTATGTTAACATGAGATCAAAGAGAGAAGCCAAGCTAAACAAAGAGTCATGTCTACAAGTCAAGTCGCTTTAGTGCTGTTTGTTTAAAGAGAAGCAAATGCAGTTGAACTTAAAGATGAACAATTTGCATTTAACCAGAAGATGCAAATCAGTGGTACTGTGACAAGGCAGTAGTTATATAAATTCCATGCTTGTCACTCAATGGATGAGACAAAGCTGGTTTCCAGGGAATTTCTCAAAGAAAAAATGTAATCAAAGTAAAATGTGAGACACGAAAGTCCAATTTTGATGGGTGCTAGTAAAGATTCATTGCTGTATCAATTCTCAGCAACAATGCTGCCTCGGAAGTCACTAAAAATGATATCAGCTGAATGGATCTAAAGAGGACGCTGAACGTTTTTAGCAGAGTTGTAAAACCTTGGAAACCACCTCCTAAACAAACACTCTGAAAGCTCAGAAGTCTAAGATGAGCTTACAGTGCCTTGACTTCAAAATCTATTCTTGTCACCACTTCTTTCCTTTTACTCTGGAGCCAAGAGCACAAACAAGGTTTCTGAAAGATATTTCTTTGAAAAATACATTCCTTTTTCTTTGTTCCAGAAGCACACAACCTATCCTTTCTGAAATAAAGCTTGCTCGTCAATGCCCACTGGCTTCCCTTCCCACATTTTAGAGCTGATGTTCAAGAGACGGCTAGTGTTCAACTTAGGCTCAAGGTTATCTACAAATAGCTGGAAAGGCTCTTTAATACTTCTCCTCATGCAAATACAGTAAAGGGTCTGCTTGAGGATCAAACAGCCTTTCAAGTTTCTATCTGTCTTTTCTACCTGATCTAAGATGGACAATACACACCCATGGCAAATGAAGGGAGGCAATATCCTTATTTTCTTTATATTTAACATTAGGAAGTCCTACAGATTTAATATTGAACTTTTCCTTATCATAGAACATTAGTTGGACAATTGTTTTCCAAATTCTGTTATTTGTAAGGATTCTAACAAGTAACTAACCAAGTGGTTGGAATCAACCAGTAGCCAGGGGCACCTGGGTGGCTCAGTCTCTTAAGCGTCCGACTTCGGCTTAGGTCATGATCTCATGGTTAGTGAGTTGAACCCCACGTTGGGCTCTGTGCTGATGGCTCAGAGCCTGGAGCCTGCTTCGAAGTCTGTGTCTCCCTCTTTCTCCCTGCCCCACCCTTGCTCCCGTGCTCAGTCGTTCTCTCTCTCTCTCTCTTTCTCAAAATAAATAAACATTAAACATTTTTTTAATAGAAAAAAGAACCAACCACCAGTCAATCAGTAAAGAACACTGAACACTTCACAGCAGGGGGGAATCACAATGGGACAAAATGTAGCCTCCACTTTATAACATACAAGGCTAGATACATAGAAAGAGGGCTGATACCACTGGCCAGGGGTTGGAAGAACAATGAGAGTCAAGAGAGGAGTGGGTCCCATGGTCTGGCGGGGTAAGCCACTGATCATCTCTTCATTCAGTGCACAGGGGCACAGAACTCTGAGTTAGCCACTGGGCAGGTTGGATGCAAGCTGGGGTAGATTTCAGACAAGAAAACAGAGGCAAGTTGTAGCCATTCTCAGTGGCCAAAGGACTGAAGCAAAATTCCTGTATCTCTACATTGGTGACCCTCTGTTTTTCATCCAACAACTGAGCCATGGGGTCGACCCACCTGACAGGTATAGAGAGGATCTGTGTGGGCTCTAAGGAGGGACCTGCAAGTTTGCAATGTATGTTTGGAAGTAAATTGTGAAAGCCTTGAAGGCCAGGCTTAGCAGGAGGAAGTTGATCAAGTTCAGCAGTGCTTATTATCCTCTGCTAGTCTCTATAGAGGGGCATGGCATAAAGAACTTGCATTGGGGAAGATTCATTTGGTGGGAGAGTAGTAGGGAGGCTGGAGAGTGGAGAAGTTGGAAACCAGGAATCCAGACCACACCCGGCCACGTCAGCCATCTCAGCAAGGACATGGGGTAGAGGCCTCAGGCTGCTGTGAGTGCCAAGGCACTCAAAAACTATAAATAACAGAGCGGTAAAGGAGAGGATGCCAAAGCTTGGGGCCATTGCAGTATGTGACAAAATAAAAATGGATATGGGGGTGCTGGGATTGTGATAACTGAATGTCCCTCAATTTTCATTCTCCCTTTCTTCCTTTGCTAACAGAATCTTGAATTTAGAGGCAGTATTGTAGAATTGTTAAGATCACAAATTTTAGAACCAGCCTGTGAGTGTTTGAATGTCACCCCCATCACTTCTTTGATGACCTTGGGTAAGTTAGTCTACTTCTCTGTGCTTCTGTTACCTTATCTATAAAATGGGAATAATGCTAGTTAGTACTTAACTCATGGGGTAGTAAGTCCTGTGTGTAAAGAATGGTGCTTGGCTCCTGGGAGTACTGTGTAAGCCTCAGCTATTACTATTAGCTGAGCACATAGCCCTAGCATTTCCAGCTAAGTGTGGCCATGTGGCTACATTATGGCCATTGGGATGTGAGTGGGAGTGATGTGCACAACTTTCAGGGGGCCCATGGAGGGTGCCTCCTTCCCTTCCTGCTGGTCAGATTGTGGACATGATAAGACTATGGGACGGAAGCTGTGTGTTAAGAAGCCAAAGTTGCGGACACAGTGGGCTGCCATCTCAGCCCTGGGTTGCCTATGCTTACATTGTTGCCTGAGAAAAACAAACCTGTATCTGGTTTAAGGCACTATTATTGGGGAGTTTGGGTTATAGCAGCTGGCCTGTATTCAAATCAATATTCATGGTTATCACAAACCTGGATAAAGCTTCTTTGGGGCCTCTTATAAAGCTTCTTGGGGGGCTCTGGATAAAGGTTACTGCATGGGCTGTGTCCAGGACTGAGCTGCAAGAGGTAAAGGTAGAGTCCCCACCCACCACTGCTCATCATGACCTGGGCTCCTGTCAGTCTGTCCACAACACTTAGGCTTTTAGCTTGTTTCACTTGTGGAGTGGGCTGGGCTGTCCCTGCTTCTTGGCACCCAGGCTGTGAGACAGCAAAACTGACTTTTGTGTGCTGGCTCTGCTCTCTCAGTGGGTCTCCCATGTTCATTTTAACTTAATTTTTTCCCACATAAAAATGTTGGCATTGGGGCTCCTGGGAAGTTCAATCAGTTGAGTGTCTGACTCTTGATTTTGGCTCAGGTCATGATCCTAGGGTCATGGGATAGAGCCCCAAGTCGGGCTCTGTGCTAGGCATGGAGCTTGCTTGAGATTCTCTCTCTCTCTCTCTCTCTCTCTCTGTCTCCCCCCACCCCCCCTCTCTCTCTCTGTCCTCCTCCCTCTGCCTCTCCCCCCACTTGGACATTCTCTGTTTCTTTCTAAAAAATAATGTTGGCATTTGAAGATATCATGGTGACTCACCCAAGTTGTCACCTATTCTCAGGAATGACCATGCCTGAATTACTAAGAAAATGATGCTCACACACACACACACACACACAAATGATGTGAGAGGTGGCAAAGAGTGTGAGGTGGTGGTGCTGGGACCTGCCAGGGGATGGCCAGCTACTGGCTGGAGATGTGAACCTGAGTTTAGGAGAGAAATGGGGCCATGCCATACAAATGAAATTTGATCTTGGCTGGCAATGTATAGCTACTACCCCAAACCCTGTGTATGGCACTTAGAGCTTTACTTCAAGAAGAGTAAACCCACTGACTCTGTCCACACAGTCAGGGTACCCTGCTGGCTCTCATCCATCCGTGGGTAGGTTCCTGAAACTGTGGAATAAATTCCCCATCCAGCCCTTCCTTGCTGTGACTGCCACTGGAAACTCTTTAATGAATGAGTTGGCCTGGTCTCTCCTTCCTCTAGAACCTTCACTGGTTCTACATAGCCTCCTGAAGAAAAGTTGAAACTGAGAACTTCAAGGTCTTCTAGGATCTGATGCCAAAATTTCTTAGTAACTTTGGCTCACATTTATTCCTTTACAAATTCCATATTTTATTCAAGATCCTAACTCCCATCCCCTTTTCTATCTCTTTGCCATTCTTCATACCATTCCTTCTTTCTGGAATGACTGTCCCCCTACCCAATTCTTTACCATGAGATCAAATCCATTTTTCAATAAACAGATGAGATATTTTTCCTCATGAAAGAGCCCTGGTCATATTGAAATGATGTCTCATTCCCATTATTTAGACTTCCCCCCCCTCAACTTTACATGCTGCCTCAAATTCGGTGATATTTGCTAATGTCCCATACTTCCTACCATTTGTTACCATTAGGAGTCCTTCTATTATTTCTTCATACTGCCTGGACCAGTGCCTCAAACACTGGTTGAAATAGGGTCTTCTAATGAGCATAAAACACTACAGAAACTATTGAAGTCTTTTAAATTCTATATAAGACCCTGCATGAAAGAAGCTCTTTTTACTCCTTCACGGAATTGTTAGTGGAATGATGTAAGCCTAAAGCTGTTGACGTGAAGGAAGGAAGAGTTTGGGATGAAGGAAGAAAGAAACAAGGCTAATACTTAGAAAGAGAGGGAGGGAGGGAGGGCAAGCCTCATGCAAGCCAGGAGAGTCGCAAAGAGCTCCAGCCTCAGGTGTCCCCAGACTGGGACCGAGCAGGTGGCCTGGGTGTTCTTGCTTGTTTGAGGCAGGCTTTGATTTCTTGTGGATACAAGAGTCTGCACCATTTATATATGCTGAGAGGCTTCTCATGTTTTGAAGCATATAAGATAAAGTTACCTTAAATACATTCCTGCTGGGTTTTTGAACATCTGTGAGGCACAACATAGATTCTTCTAAAGCCTATCACTATTCTTGCTTCATTTAAGATGAGGGGATTTGGTAAGCATATTAGGTTGCCGGAAAAGTATTTATTATCTCTCCAAACAATTATAGAAAAGGAACTAAAATTTCTAAAAATAACCCACAGACCTATGAGGGCATCACAGCACCTGCAACGGCACCCTTTCTCAACCCAACAGTTTGGGGGATTTCTGAGCCTCTTGACTAAATCAAATGTCATATTTCTAATGGCTTCTCTCTCATCTGGCTCTTTGTGCCTTATATACTAGTGTGGGGGGGGTGCCTTCTAATAAATAGGCCCTCTGTCTCTTACTAAAAGAAAGGCCTCAGAGCACCTGGGGAGTTCAGTCGGTTAAGCATCAGACTCTTGACTTCAGCTCTTGTCATGATCTCACAAGTTCGTGAGCTTGAGCCCCACATCCGGCTCTGCACTAACAGTGCGTAGCCTACTTGGGATTTTCTCTCTCTGCCCCTTCTCTGCTTGTCCTCTGTCTGTCTTTCTCAAAATAATTAAATAAAACTGAAAGAAAGAAATAAAGAAAGAAAGAAAGAAAGAAAGAAAGAAAGAAAGAAAGAAAGAAAGAAAGAAAGAAAATTCATCCCCAGAACTCGTGCATATCATCACAGATAAACCCACTTCTGCTCTTGCTGCCAAGGATTTCATCAGTGTTCTGCTTACAGAGTCATCAGACCAAGGGGCAGATTCTAAGGGATGGGTCATGCACTCTTCACACCTATTAAAGTGAAGTTGAGGAAGGGTTCCTACTACCTGGCACCGTGACAGGAAAGTCTAGGAGTTGTATCATTTTCAGAAAGTCAAGGCAAAATACCTCTGGCTAGCTCAAAAATGGAAATGGCCGTACATGCAGCCACAAGTCAATTCTAGACACATACAGATACTTTTTTAAAACATTACTTCAGGAGACCTTTTTGTTGTCCAGAATTAAAACCAAGGTATATCCATCAACTTTGTGCCAATACACAGCTGATGATTCTGGAAGCTTTGTCATGAAGTGTTCCCTCACAGGGGGCTCTAACTTGTCAGTAGAAGGGAAAGCAAAAAGTCTCTTGGGAAGAAATCACTTCACACCTCTAGGAATCCTAGCAGAAAGCATTCACATCAGTAGAAGAGCCTGTGGTGTGAAAACAACCATGTGATCTCCCTGAGCATTTTCCTGGGAGGATGCAAGAGGCATCAGGGTCTCTCCATCTGGATTCATTCATTGCACCAAACACTTGAATGCCTTGAAAAAAAATGTCTGAAAATCTAATCAAACTAGTCACCCAGGAGCCAGGAGGCAACCTCAGTTGGGTAGGCCCTGAAACTTAGTGGTAAATTGAGATCCTGAGGAAGTCACAGGACAATGATTATCAAAGCCTACAGTTCTTCTTGCGTTTCAGGGCTTGTTGGGGTGACTTTTTTTCTTTTGGAAAATTTAACCTCATTAAAGTTTATCAAAAGTTGGTTATTGATGATACTCTTCAAATCTTTTCCTGATACTGCATAGACATCATGCCTTCTGAGATCCAAGGATGCTATTATGCAGTTTTGAAGTGTTCCATGTCCAGAAGTCAGTCAAGAAAAAAGTGTGATGACAGATTGTAGGAGATCTTGAATTACTCCAGTGCAGCAAATATCAAAGGAAAATAAAGATATGTGGGATTAGACATTCCAAGCTAGCCAGCTAACAAGCTACTTAAGCTCTCTGAGCTCTAATTTCCTCATCTATGCCATAGGAATTAAATACTTTACCCACAGAACATTACAAGTATTTAAAAAGGCTTAAAACACACCACTCATGTGAACACACATACCTAGAAGCCAGTGAAGTTTTAGGGAATACAGTTGCCTTGTGTCTGGTTTTAAACTTTGTATTTGACTTTTCTTTCTGAGACACAGATTGAGAAAAGACCAGCATAGAAATGTAGATGTGAGGAAGTGCTATTATTACTACCATGATGTGTCCTGTGCGCGAATGCCGGAGCTTCTTCTCCCCAGGCCAATTTGCCACAAGGAGTGAGAAAGAGAGAGAGAGAGCGAGAGCGAGCGAGAGCGAGAGCGAGAGCCTCACTGAGACATGTTTTGGCTCCTACAACACCCAAGAGCTCAGCATGCACTTTGTCAAGTACCACCAGTCATTGGTCTGTGGGCCAGGTATGCGAGGTGGGCTCCACGGTGGTTCTCACTGCTTTCTTTAGCAGGTACAATTCCCAACAGTGTGGGCCTCTGTCCAGCTTTTGCTTTCTTCTCGTCTCCTTGTTCTCCTCTTTAGTAAGGAATACTGGGCAGTTTTATTCTGAAGAACTGGCTGCTTAAAAATTGAAATGTTAAAATTTTAATTTAGTTCCCAAATTGCTAAAGAAAGAGGTCAATATTTTTTCCAGTAAGAAATTCCTTTTGTCAGAATTACACAGACCAATGCTTATTAATTTATCAATGCCTTAGATAGATTAGCACATTAATTCTTGTGCCCAGCAATCCCTTGTTCTGCCTGAGGACCCCTGCTCAGGAAAGCCCAAATGGCCTGTTGTTGCCTGGAGGTGATCAAGGCATGATTATTACCTCAGTGCCCACCTGAGACGGAAGTCCAATTGAGTCTGTTGGCCTGGGTGACACTCCCCAGTTAGTATATTTCACTTCCAGAAAGAGAGATGAGCGTCGTTGAGCTACTACACTGCCAAATGAAAAAATTGTCCCATGTTGTTGGCTCAGCCTAAAGTTGCTTTCTAGAATGTCAAACATATATTGCTTTCCACCCTGATTTTAACACAGACTTGAACTTCTTTCTGACAGCATTATACCTGTCGTAGCCTTGGGCCCTTGATTATCCTCTAAATACTAGAGATATCAAATGCTGCCTCCTCAAGAAGAGTGTGGCCTATGGAACAAAACTGTACCTAAACTGGAAAGTTTTAAACACTGAACAGAAATGGAGCTGAGATCTCCAAATGATATCAGGTTAAGCTCTTAAGGTTTGTACTGAAGCTGATGATGGGAGAAAATCTCCTCTCTCAGGAAAAGTCTGTTCCCTGACCTGTTGCCTGCAAACATAGCACTGACGCCCACAACCATCTGTCTGTGGTCAAGCTTAGAAGAGTAGTGTTGAATACAGTGCCCCAATTCTGCAGTCCCTCCACAGTGGAAATGTTTGATGCCCCAGGATTTGACCAACTCGCTCCTTAAGACTAGTTTGGTTGAGGGGCGCCTGGGTGGCTTAGTCGGTTAAGTGTCCTACTTTCACTTAGGTCATGATCTCACAGTTCGTGGGTTCGAGCCCCGCGTCGGGCTCTGTACTGACTGCCAACTCAGAGCCTGGAGCCTGTTTCAGTCTGTGACTCCCTCTCTCTCTGACCCTCCTCTGCTCATGCTGTCTCTCTCTCTCTCTCTCCTAGAAATAAATAAAACATTAAAAAAAAAAAAGATTAGTTTGGATGAGCAATTAATTGCACTGGATGCCTTGCACATTCATGTCTTTAACTGGAATAAAGGAAGTTTCTAAGATGGCAAATATCTGAGGCTTTTGAAACTTAAACTATCCATATTCAGTTATCTTTCAAAAAGGACATTTTATGAAGAATTTGTTGTTTTAGAATATGGCATCATATCTTCTTCCACAGAAGTGAGGGAATTGTAGTTTCAAAGTCAGTCTGAGCTGCTATAACAGATGCCACAGGCTGGGTGGCTTAAGTCAACATCAAGGTGCCAGTAGGTTCTGTACTTGTTATGGGCCTTCTTCCTGGTCTATAGACAGCAGTCTTCTTGCTGTGTCCTTATAGGACAGAGAGAGAGCTCTGGTCTCTCTTCCTCTTCCTATAATAACACTAACCCTGTCATGGGGTCCTACCCTCATGACCCATCTAAACTTAATCACCTCTCAAGGCCCCGATTCCATATCCTGGCACATCAGGGGTTAGGACATCAACCTATGAATTTGGGTGAAACAGAAGCATTTCAGTCCATAACAGGTGGGGTGGAAAGGAAAGAAGGCTGGAACCTATATTTGATGGTCTAAACTGTACTCTTATATTATAATTTGATTCCTATTTTATGATAAAAGGAATAGATGCCCGTTTAAAAAAAGTTGAAATAAAGAAAAATAGAAGTGGGAAATCACCATTGATTTCATCAAAATTAAGCAGCTCTTTTTTTTTTTTAACTTCAAGACTTCACAGATCTTTAATATGCGAATATGTTTCGCCAAGAATGCTTTCTCCACATATCACCTAATCACCTGTCCAGAGACCCCCCAAAACACAGCTCGGAAGATGCTGTCCTAGGTTCCTCAGGAGTGATCACATTTCAGAATTGACACTGCACTAATAATTAATTCTTATAAAATTCTCTCTTGGGAATTACTTTGTTAGTGAGGTACAGCTTGAGCAAAAGATGGAAAGTTACAGTTTGTTACACTGAGGAGGAGTCTGGGGAGAGCCAGACATCAGACAAAGAGTGTCTGGGCCCGGGGTGAACAGACACTACTTGCTTCAGAACTGGGCCCAGCACACACCATCTTTGCAAGCAGATGTCACATGGACAGAGAAGAGCTCCTGCCTCTGTATCCTGCCTTCCCTCATTTACACAGTCCTCATCCTTTCACTGGGAAAGCCCAGTTAGGAAAACATTCTATTCAACTCTGCATACACTAGTTGGAAATTACATGTTAGCGCTAACAGTCTCAATGCCCGGTTTAGGGTTTCCATTTCTACCCCTTTTCCACACTGCGGCTCTTGGGGGTGGCTTTCTACCATGTAATACAAAATAGATTTCTTTGATTTTTGTCTTCTTCTAGCATATCAGAATGTCTCACAGAACATGATCCTGTGGCCTATGTCTTACTGATTCTTTCCACTTACATTTTCTCTGTCCTTCTTAACTTTCTAAGAGACTCCCTTAAGCAAGAGCTTCTGCCTTAATGTTTGGGCTAGAAGTTCTGGTGACCTAGGTCTAAGGGGCAGACTCTGTTAATACCACACACTCCCATCTGTAAAGTCACTTCCATGTGCCTGACACTATGCTAACCACTTAATATAATCTCATTAATTTTCACCCAATAAACCAAACCAAAACAAACAAGATGTTTGCATCCCCTTTCTATAGGTGAGCAAGCCTAGGCTTGGTAACTTTCCTAAAATTTCACAGCCATAGAGCAGGATTCAAATCCAGATCTGTCTGACTCTCAAACCCATGCTATTATCCTTCTAATCAGTGGTCCCAGAAACAAGGGGGGGCTATCGCCTGAGGCCTTGTAAGAAATGCCAGTTCTCAGCCCCTACTGGGGAACTCCTGAATCAAGAATTTGGTAGATGTGCTACACACACATAAACACACACACACACACACACACACACACACACACACACGAATATTACTCAGTCTTTAAAAAAGGAAGAAAATCCTGCCATTTGTGACAAAATGGATGGGTCTCAAGGGCATCATGCTAAGTGAAAGAAGTCAGACAGAGAAAGACCAATACCATGTTTTCATTTATATTCAGAACCTAAAAAAAGACCAGACTCAGAAATAGAGTGTAGAATGGGGGGTTCCAAGGACTGGGTGGTGGGAGAAATGGGGAGATATTGGTCAAAGGGTAAAACCCCCCAACTCTAAGATAAATAATCTTGAGATCTAATGTAGAGCAATGGTGATTATCATTAACAATACTGTATTACATACTTAAAAGCTAAGAGAGGAAATCTTTTTAAAACATTTTTAAGCTTCTATTTCTTTTTGAGAGAGAGATCTAGCCAGAGTGAGGGAGGGGCAGAGGGAGAGGGAGACACAGAATTGGAAGCAGGCTCCAGGCTCTGAGCTGTCAGTGCAGAGCCTGACATGGGGCTGGAACCCACGAGCCATGAGATCGTGACCTGAGCTGAAGTCGGACACTTAACCAACTGAGCCACCCAGGTGCCCCTGAAGAGTAAGTCTTAAATGTTATCAACACACACACACAAAGTCATAGTTATTTGAGGGCATGGGGGGCTAACTAACCTTATTGTGGTAATAATTTTGTGATATATACATGTAACTAATCATCATAGTACACCTTAAACTTAGATGTGTTACATGTCAATAATATTTCAGTAAAGCTGAAGGAAAAAAAAAAGAAACATGGGGGAAGTCCAGCAATCTGTATTTCAGCTAGCCCTCCATGTGATTCTGATACATGCTAATGTTTAAAAACCACTGTTCTGTTTGTAATCTTACATGTAGAAGCTTACCAGACTAGCCAACTGCTTCACTGCTTAAAACTATACTGTGTATAATGCACCTTCCAAGATATTCTTTCATTCAGATGTAAGTTTTAGCATACATATATGTAGAGGCCTATGGCAATAGCCCTGTGTTAAGTCCTTAAAACTAGTGTGCATAAAAAAATAAATTAAAAGTAAAGACCACTGTTCTGGAAACCAAGCAGGAAGACTTGAGGTCAAAGGTGAGAAACAATTTTCTGGCAGAATCGTTAACACTAGTGGGGGCCATCTCAAAAATGCTGGGTGCAGCTCTCCCTATTTGGCCCAAAGAGAGGGGCCTGAAATCTTTGGAGATGATCCCTCCGTCTTTATCATTCCCCCAACTCAAGTACAGAGTGTCATACCACCAAAATTAAGGTAACAGTTAAAATTTAACTCAACAAAGAACAGGATATTCTGATCCCATGAATAGGTGTGGGAAAAACAATCGGCAGGAANTTTTTTAAATATATGTTGCACATTCTTGATTTGTGTGCTGGTAAAAATGGGTGGGTTTGGCTCATGAAAATAAAAAAATTTTGTACATAAGTTCACTTAAAGCTGTGCACTTACAGTCTAGACATTTTCCCACATGGATGTTATATGTTGGTAAAAAGTTTCAAAACTGTATTTACGTTTATCTGTATGTTTGTGTTTCATCACTATTTTTATACTTTCCCATCAAGCTGTTAAGGACATCTTTTAATTCTCCCCCAGAATGATTTTCCTTTACAATGAAAATCTGTGGAATGACCTACTGGCAATCTTTGCTAGTGCTAGATAACTGGTTACCTTATAACCACACATCAAGTTTAAACCCCTGATCCAGAGACCCAAACAGCTCTGTTTAGCAGCTCTTGCTTAGAAGGTCAAAAAGGAGCTCATTACAAATAAAAGAGGAGATCAAAAGAGACTGCTCCCCCTTCTCCGTTGACCCCTAGTCAAGTACAGTGTTTGGCAACAGGAGTACAAGTTAGGGAGAAAGGTTGTTTTGCTAAGGGGAGGGGCATTGCCCAGGCAAAACTCTGTCCTTTCTGCCCATCCAAATGAGGTGTGAATGGAGACACTTCCCGGATAAGCACTGTTCACTGCCCTCAGTCCTTGACCCAGGGTTTTGTCCTACCTTTCATCCCTTTCCTCCATCACCAGTTGTAGTAACCATTAGGCAGTTGGGGATAGAGTGACAATAGGGTTTCAATGGTTTAAAACTAGTTGAACCAAAGCCTTTGAAGCCATATTTAGTTCACACGTTTGCTCAATTCTAATAAGCTGTGAACATCTCAGTCATATCTATTTTCATCAATATTGTCTTCATTAGACAATTAACTATCAAAGGGCAGGGATTAAGTAAACATTGCTTGGTGGGTAGTGTACTAAGAAACTGATTCAGCTACTGAAACAGAGACTCACAGACCACAAGAACAGTGCTCCAAACAAGAAAGCAATTTGAACATGAGATGCCCAGGCCCGGTACAGCAGCTCCATATCATTAGGAACTCAGGAATTGTTAGATCTGATTTCTCTACCATCTTCAACAAGTGCCATCCACCTCATGGATCTAAGAGCTAAGATGGCTGCACCAGAGTTCCATCATGCCCACTTGCCAACCAGCAGCAGGAAGAAAAGGGAAAATGGCGAGTATGCATCTTTCCTTCGAGGGCGTAAACCCACTTAAATGGAACATCACGATTCCATGGAAGTTGGCCATACCAGCTTTCAGCCTTACCTGGCTGAAAAGAAGGCTAGGAAACGATCATACAGCCATATGTTCTCCTAAAATTTGGACGTTCTATTGCTAAAGAAAGAAGGAGAGAATGGATATTGTGAGACAAAAAGTGAAACATACATTTATTCATTAATCCATATTTTCCTTCATTCATAAACGCTGGATGCCTACTTGATGCCGCAACAGTGCTCATGTTAGGAACACACTAATAAAAACCACCCTTCAGTCCATATATCATGGGATTTACACTCTAGTGAGTAAATAAACATGGAAACAAACTGTTAACAAAAAACAGGTTGCTCTACCAGGATTATACACAAAATACAACCCTCTGCCTAGGAAAACCAGGAAAGATCAGAAAGGAGGCAGCCTTTGTACCGACACTTGAAAAACAGTAATAATAACACAATAATAATTGTAATTCCTTAGTAGTTATTGTGTACCAGGTACTGTTCTAAATCCTTTATATATATATATATATACATATATTATGTATGTATGTATAATATGTATATTATATATATAAGTTTATTTAATCCCTCCATGATAGAATCCACTATAATTCCAACTTTACAGATGAGAAAACTGAGGCATTGTACCTAGTAGAATTGAGATTTGGATACATGCAGTATGACCCCAGAGCCTGTACTGCCTTTCATAAGAAAGAAAGGGTCCCAACTTCATCACTTAAATCTCCCAATGCTCCTTGCCATAGCTAAGAAAGGAAACAGTGCAGAAGAGGGGAAAATCAAAAGACTGGAGGGTCTTAGAAACCTACCTATGACACAGCACAAGGAAACTCAAAATGCAATGCAAGTGTCCTGACTTCTAGCTCCTTCTCTGACAACCATGGTTCTCAATGCACACTCTACAGAAACACTGGAGGATTGCAACGACCTGTGGAATGCACTTTAGAAACTCAGGTTTTTAAAAATATAAGGCCATACCTGTTTCTTTACTCAAAAGGAAGTTTTTTGGATGTACTAAAACTCAGGCATCAATTCAACAACCACTGCCCAAAACCAACATAATCATTTCCTTAATTCTGGGGCAGCCATTTTTGCATTGGTGTGAGGGACCACAATTCTCCACTGTAGAAGGGGTCCACAGCCTAAGGGAAGTTTGGCCTTCATTAAAATCAATGACGCCTTTAGAGAAGCTCTTCTGCTTTGATGACCCCGTTGGACAAAATAGAATTCGTTAATTTGCAAGTTATTTACTATGGTTCTCTATTATTCTTAACAAATTGTCTTTTATTTAAAACATGCTGGCCTTAAAAGATGAAAAGAAAAACACAAGTGAAAGCATTCAGTGGAAGCTTGGTAATATTTCAGCATGTTTCAATGAGTCTCTTTTTCTCCTGTTTTCTTCTGGTCATTTCCCACCCTTGATTAGTAATTTTACACCCTAATAGTAAAATATGAAATACTTTTTAATACTGCCATGGTGGTAAAAGTGTTTAGTTTTTATGATGTGTCTCCAGAGATAGATCTTTAGCAGTATATAGTGAGGTTAATTCAGCATAAAATAGTATAATACCTTTCTTATTTCTGTTCACTCATTTAGAAATTATGGGACGAATTCTAGCAAAAGGTTCACCCCACTGACTGGAGACTAGTGCCTTAAAAGATTAGGGTTCTCATTTTCTCTTCAGGGAGGTTAAACGTTTTTTGACCACTTTTTTGAAAAACTAATAAACAGGAGTTAGTTCCCATTTTTGTTTCCTCAGATTCCTAGGAGAAGGTGCCATTATCAAAAGCCTTGCAGTTACTAGAGATGATTCTCCCACTGAACTCCAGCCAGTAAGCCACCCTCTCCCCCTTCTCCCCCCCTTCAGGCTTTCTCATTCCCCGAGTACCTGTGAGATGAGGTCTGGAATCCCAACAATCTTTTCTACTCTGCCATTTTGTGAAGATACTAATGATATTTCCTTTGGCTGTACTGTTCAATTATACGAGTCAGAGAAATAAATTGAGTTAGCTATTTGGTAATACAGCGGTGAAGCCAGGAAAATTAAAAAAAAAAAAAAAAAAAAAGGGGAAAAGATGAGGGGAAAAGACAGGAATTCTCTCCTCGGTTCCGGGCTACACTTAAAGCAGACCCCTCCTCCAGCTCTGATGCCCAGGGGCAGGGACACCCGTCTATGGGGATGCATTTCGCTCCCAAGAAATCACAGCACACTTTCTCCCAACATGCTCCAGCATCAGAGAGAGTAAAATGAAGGTTAGTGTCATAGATGCAATTATGTTCACTCTTCTTAATATCAGCACTTACAAAAGTCCAAACTGGGCTTGTACAATGAGCTACATTCTAACTTAATCTCACAGTCGCTTCTAATTTCGATCTCTAATGAATGCTTGGCAACTCGTGTGCTTCCTTTCATAAAAAGACACAGTTCCTGCTTCTCACTTCGTAAAAGTGGAAAGAACAAGTTCACCTTTAGCTAATATGGATAAGAAAAGGTTAATATGAGGAGAAGGAAAACACACAATTTCCCCACAATTTTAATTTTACAGTGAAATCCAAAGCTCTTTAGACTAGATAATTGTTAGCTTTTCTGGGTTCTTACTGCATTACCCCACTTGGAAACCTATTAAGAATTAAAAGTAAACATGTCCAACAAGAACTGCTGCCTAATTAATACTAAGACATGTATGAAAACATTCTTGAATATGAGGCTTAGTAGTATTGTATATTATACTGTCCTTGCTTATAAAAAGTTAAATGTTTCTTCAAATGAGAATGCAGACCATTAAAGATAGCTACATATGCAAAATGTAGTGATCCATTGGACACATATATACCAGTTCTGATAATGTTTCACTGCTTACCTGAAGTTTAAAGATTAATTAATTCTAACTACCCTCCTGTGAGAGAACTGATAAACAAACAAGTTGATTAACAGAAAAGTTCGAAAATACATAACATCATGCAAAGGTACCACACTCGAGGTCAGAATTCGCTCAGTTGTGACAAAGAGACTTTAATTCTCAGTCTCATTTCCAGCTGCATGATCCAAGCACCACGTCACGAGGCGACAGGAAAAAAACATGTGACACAAGCTTCACAACCCCCAAGAATTTGCTGCTGGTGTTTAAGAGCAGAAACTAAAACCAACCGTAAATATAGAAGACCCAAATAAACATACTGATCTCTTCAACTCTGACCCACCCATTAAAGATTTTTCTTAGTAAACTAAGCCAAAAGAGGTTTCCCGAGAAACAGAAACTAATCGTTCTAAAACATCAAAAGGGGGCACCTGGGTGGCTCAGTCGGTTAAGCGTCTGACTTTGGCTCAGGTCATGACCTTGCAGTTCATGGGTTCAAGCCCTGCATCGGGCTCTGCGCTGACAGCTCAGAGCCTAGAGTCTGTTTTGGATTCTGTGTTTTCCTCTCTCTCTGCCCCTCCCTGACTCATGCTCTGTTTCTCTCTGTCTCAATAATAAATAAAAAACATTTAAAAATTTAAAAAATAAATAAAACATCAAAAGGCATCAAAGTACAGAAAACCATGGTGTGTAGGGAAGGTTGTAGGGACCTGTCCTGATGCGGCCCCTGCGCTATGATCTGTATCCAGTCATGTAACGTCCTGTGGGATTATAGAACATAGGACTGAACGTAGGACTTCCTGCCAGGACAATGTTTTCACTCTTCACATACTAGTCACGTTTTGTTTGGTTTGTGGTGTGGCCACGTCTGATGAATTCAAAGACAGGAAAATAAGGAGGGCCTAGAACTTTATGCAGGATCATCTACGGGGGNTACACCAAGTTCAGGAGTTTAGTCCAGTAGATGGATCACAGCCTCCCAACCACTCATGATTCGGCAATAGTGTGTTGCCACATGACACAAGGGAAAATAATACGTCATCCTTTTCCAGACTTCATGTTTAAATAGAGGAACATCCATTCATTCATGCTGCTTGGACAGCAGCAAACACACTGGCCCATGGGATAACTCCATGTAGATTAAAACTCTAGTCTTTTAGGGGCCCGGTAACTGCTTGTCAAATGAAATTACTGTTCCTAGACACCAAACTGGATACTTGTGGTCTGAAAAGCTAACATGGGTCTGAAAGTGCTTATCATGGTTACATGCTTACCACACCTAAAAAGTCTGCATCCTATTAATGGAAACATATGTAGAATGAACGGGGGTGGGTGGATTGTAACTGGAAGAAAGAGTATCAAGACAGGTTTTAAAAGTCATAAAATGCAGGTCTCATTCTTCAAGTCATTAAAAGACCCATAGCAGTCTGCTGTTCAATACAATAAAATATAACAGTGAGGACCATAACAGTTTAGCCATATCATAGTAGGATCGAAAAATTAAATAATGTGCTAGAGAAAGCTTACTGAAGGACACAAAACCTAGAGTATGGCAGTAATTTCTGTGAGGAATAACCTTGGATGAACTTCAATGGTTTGCATATATAATGAGGAGCGCCAACTCAACCTCCAGTGAGGAGTCTGCAAAATCCTACCTATAGACCCTTTACTCTAAAATCTAGACTCAAAGTTCCAAAAGTAGACCAGAATCTTACCAGCCACCGGGGAATAGCAAGTCACTGGATCCCCTAGTCTTTATTCTCAGGCATTTACCGACTTGTCAGAGTTGAGAGCAAGCATTTTATATCAAAGGTGGAGTACATGACTAAGAAAAATCTTTGATTTTGAGAAATAATAGTTTTCAACTTTGCTACAATTCCATTTGGACATGATTTTATGAGTTAGGAGGAGAGATGGAGAAGAGTTACAAAGTTATTTGTACTTTCATTCTGTCAATAATTATAATAATTAATAATAATGATTCCCCACAAAGTCACTCCCAGATAGTCAACAAAATATTTATTACTAGGAATAGAAGTCTATTACTATGTGTTCTATGATAAGAAAAAACTAGCCTCTACATTACGTTTTAAAAATTGTACCTCTTACTAGTTTTTATAATTGAAGTGTTGAAAATCCAATACACTCTTTCAAGAGGGAAATCTAAACAGTTTTCTGTCAGTAACAGCAACATACAGTAGTCTGGAACCTCCTTGAAGTTAATTGCAGCACAGCTCACTAATGAAACTTTCCGTCTATTAAATCTTAACAGGCATAACTATAAAAATGGCGCCAAGCTTTCTCCTGCTCTGGAATGTCCCAGCTAGCACTTTGTGACTTTTACCCTTTATCTATGTAATTACTGTAATTATTGCAGAGTTGGAGTAGAATCAAGATCTAAGAATACAGTATTTTTTTCCCAAGTCCAATTTTTATCATATGCTCAGGTTGGGAATATTTTGAGATGGCCCACAAGGCAGGGCGGGGGGTGCGGTGGGGGAGAGTGGGGGCAGTTACACTCATTTCACTTTAGAACCCATATTAGGGTTAAGCGCTGTTGGATTATCACTGAATTCCAGAATACACATAGGAGATGCTAATAGCTTCTAAAGAACTGTGCTTTCTTGGTAAACTGACTTCATATTTCATTTTGGATAATTTATATATTAATAGAAGTAGTTTTATAAATAATATAAGCATAGAGAAGATGTCAAAATCATTACTTTCAGTTTTATAGCCTAATGAAAAACTATTCCCCTCTTTTTTCCGTATTATCCATCTGAAAATGGGCATTATTCATAATCAATATTTTGAAGTTTCTGGATGAAAACCAAAAGAAATAACAGTTCTCTTCTATATTACTTGTTGTCAGGAAGAACAGAATCACTTTTATTTTATTGCCCCTAAACGGTCCTAAGTCCCTACGGTGGAAGGAGGACATAACTCTTGCCACCAGTTATTTGCTTAATTTTGTATCAATTTTCCCTAATATTAAAAAAGAAGTGCTTTAGAGTAGCTCTCCTAGGAAGTACAATCATTTTGTTACTAGTTCCAAGCCTTTGTCCTAAACCGCAGCAGCTAGAAAAAGGAAATGTCCTACTAAAAGACCAGTTTGAGGGCCAAATATGATGAACAGTATGCATAATGCATTGCAGGTATCTTCATAAATTCCTACTTTGCTGCAGGATAAATGTATTTGAGTCTAATGCCCAGTGGGCATTTATTCCATTTCTATTTTCTCTTCACTAGGCAAGCTGGAGCCAAAAAGACAGCATGTACATATATAGTTTTGGCTAAGATAACTAGGACATAAAACACGTTAATTAACTTCTGAAAAGTAAGTTTTGATTAGTTTTATAATATCTGCCTGGCACCTCAGTGATAAAGTGGATGTTTTGAATGACCCTGCAGACCAAATTTTCACTTAGACGATCATCAGTTCCTACTTTATGTATTATACGGGCATCTCTTGACAACTTAACACTCGGCACAAGATAGGCGTTTCTCCTGAAGCATGGCTTCTCTAAATGTGATCAGTGCATAGATGACCTGAATCGTGATGACCCAGAGAGCTTGCTTAAAAATGCAGATTCTTAGGCCAGCCTAATCACACGGTCTCAAGTAGGAGATGAAGAAAATCTGTTTCCCAAGCTCCCTAAATCATTCCAATGCACTAAAACTTGTGCCCGACGATGTCAAGAGAACTTCGGCATAATTTACTACCCTCAATTATTCCACTGACCGCGTCATCTTCATTGTCAACTAATATATTTACTTAGCCCCTACTGAGTGCAAGACATTATCCTGGAGGATGAAGTGGAGGCACTTCTGCCCTCCAGACACTCACAGTCCAATTGGAGGGATAAACCAAAGATAGATAGGAACACAGCACAGCGTACACCAAGTCCCAATAATGATAATAGTAAGAGTGGTCACTTACTGAGCTCATCACGTGAGGTTTATTTCTCTATTTTATCACTATTTCTCATAATCCTGGTTAGAAGATATAATTTTCCTTTTGTTATAAATGAAAACTTTTAAGCTCAGGAAGTTCAAGTGGCTTTCCCAATGCCACACAGCTTATAAATGATTTTTTGGTCTTTTGTTTCTTTATTTCAATATTTATGGAACAATGACTGCACCCGACATGGCAGGCAGGCAATGAAAATACAATTGAATAAGATAGAAATGTCCCCTGCTCTCAAACACGATCAAGCAGGACAATTTTTTTTAAGTCTGTTAATTTTGAGAGAGACAAAGACAGTGCGAGTTGGGGAGGGACAGAGAGGGAGAATGAGAATCCCAAGCAAGGCTCCAGCATAGAGCCTTGCCAGCACAGAGCCCGATGCGGGGCTTGAATTCACAAAACTGAGAGATCATGACCTGAACTGTGACCGAGAGTAGGACACTTAAGCAACTGAGCCACCCAGGTGCCCCAACCAAGGCAATTCTTGAACAAATAATGGTGATTGTGTTTTAGGCTGGTGGAAGTAGAGAGGTATGGGAATGCTGAACAAGGGCTGCAGGCAAGCTTAGGAATTGGAGACGTGCTCCTGGAGAGAGTGGCGTTTCACTGGGAGGAAAAGGAGGAGCACAGGCGAGCCAGACACCAAGGGCGCGGGGAGTGCTACAGGCAGAGGGACTAGCTTGCGCGGAGCTGTGAAGGTGAGAAAAAGCATGCGACATTTGAGAGACTGAATGAAGTTCAGTGTGGCCGGAGTACAAAAATAGGAGGAGGCTAAGAGGGATGCACCTGGCAGCCAGATCAAGGTTGAGCTGTGGTCCTTAGAATGTGTTCTAGGGCATTACTCTTAGAGCAACAGGAAAGTGTTAGATCTGGCAGATTCTCTGCGTTAGACTATCCAATTAGCTGTAGGTTGGAGGGTGGATGGGAACAAGCCTAGATGCACAGAAGCCAGCAGGCAGGGTCCTGCACTGGCCTGGCAAAGTGGTGGTCGGAACTAGGATGTCCGTGCAGAGGTAGAAGAGAACTAGAGGAGTTGACAGGAATTCGTGATTGATTGAATGGGTGGGGACAGGAAAAGTCAAGGTCAACTTCCAGGTTGCTCCTTGGGCAACAGCTTGGGGAATGTTGCCATTTGTCAAGACAAGGGGACACTGAAGGAGAAGCAAATTTGATTTTTGTTATACTGAATTTGAGTGACCTGTTATATCCCATTTGAGGAACCAAATGGGAACCATTTGGAAGGCAGTAGGCATGTTTGTCTGGAGCTTGCAAGGCAGATCTGACTCCTGTTGCTCTGGGATGGCTGAGAGTATCCAGGGGAAGTGAAGAGTTCGAACCCAGGCCTATGAGCAGAGCCCTGAAGAACATGAGCTTTGAAGGACCAGCAGAGAAAGAGAAGCCAGTGAAGGGAATGGAGAAGCAGTGGAGACAGACATAGGAGGCATGAGGAAATAGGCAAACCCCAAATGGGTGCAAAAGCAAAGCTGATCCAGTGATTTACTTATCCATACCTTGGGCTCCAGGATTCCCTCCTGTCAAAGTTCCTTTGGACCTAGGGTGTTCCTGGCTTTGCCTGTCTCCTGCCCTTTGCTTCATCTCAAGCTTCCTCAGTAGAAAACATAATCAGTGGGCCCGAAAGATGATGCCAGCCACATCTTGTAAAG
This sequence comes from Crocuta crocuta, assembly GCF_008692635.1. Classification (NCBI taxonomy): domain Eukaryota; kingdom Metazoa; phylum Chordata; class Mammalia; order Carnivora; family Hyaenidae; genus Crocuta; species Crocuta crocuta. Next base: position 9,243,119 of record NW_027551572.1, read on the forward strand.
TAGGCAAGAGAGCTTGCTATTTAAAACCAGCAAGGACCACATTCTGTCAGAACCTCTGCTGTAAAAAGAGGACTGAGATCTCCTGGGGGAGGGAGAAAGCTATTGCCTCTTCCTATAAATCCGCAGGTCAGAGTGGCTCCAAAAGATAATTGGGCCAAATCAACGTGAGGGACCCACGAGGTGACTTTTGCACAGGGAATTTAGTGACAGCATAAAAAGGAGAGAGAAGAAAAACATAGAATCATTGTACTGCGTGAAAACAGATTTCAAAATGCTCACGCCAACCCTGAGTTTTGTTTTTGTTCTTACCTTTGAGATCATTAAATGACACGAGACATACGCTTCCTCAATGAAATAACTGTGAATTCCAACACAGAGACTATGGTTTACATTTTCATTTAAGTTTTCCTCCAGGACATTTTTCTTTCTGAGTTCTCAAGATTGGTTCTTTGTAGGTACCACAGACTTGAAGACATTTATTAATAGTAATGATGGCAGCTGACATTTATTAAACACTTACTATGGACCTTGCCTCTTCAAGACTGTTTACATAGTTTATCTGATTTAGTCTCCCCATTAAGGCTACACAACGGGCATGCCTGTTATCAGAAGCCCAAGGCACAGAGAGGTTAATTAACTTATCCAAGATGACACAGGTACTAAGTGATCTTTTATCAGAACCAACTGGGCCTCACATACATGAATCTCTGGCACCTTTTCCACCTAGAAGGAGGGAACCCAATGTGGAAGGATGGCAGCCAACAGTCTCAGCCACACATGGACAGTGGCACCTCCACCAAGGAGCCTCTAAGTTGCTCACCGGGATGCCTCAGTTTGCCAGGGGGAGGAGTTTGTGGAATGTCAGGTTATTCTCCAGGTGAATGATAGCTCTCTGGAGTTGAAGTAAGCACCCCAATTCCCCTGTGATATGATGCGGCATGATCAGGGACTGTGGCCATGCTCAGAACTGGCGTGGGGAGTCATGTCCACATTATGAAAAGAACCTGCTGCTTAAATGAAGGAGTTTACAGTCAGTCCCACCTCCTCCTCCAACAACTGGGCTGGTTCCCAAGGTACAACTTCAAACTCTTACCTGAGCAGATTAACGATTCATCCCATCCAGAAAGTGGAAATGTACAAAGGGGCAGACTAATGAATTCTCAGAGCAAATCAAGGAAAATTTGTGCACTAGGATCATTTGCCTGGTTCTGAGAGCATTCTACTAAATGTTTCACTTATATATTAATGCAATAAAATTTGAACACCTGCCATGTGCCAGACTTGTAAAGACTCAAAGATGAACAAGATATAGTTCCCACCTTTGGAGGGGCCAGCACACCAGAGATGAGTTATTAAGTGCTGAGGGAAGCCAATGAGTGAGCTGAGCAGAGAGTAAAGGGGATGCATAGAGGAGCCACAGAGAACCCAGACAATGGGGTCCTGGGGAGGAGTGCTCAGAGGAAGATTCCTGGGTCAATGTTTTAGATCTTAACCAATGGATAGAGTTGGCAGTTTTAGAAGGAAGGGGCAGGGGGACAATCCAGGCAGAGGAAATAGCTGGAACAAAGGTTTGGAGGAGAGAAACAATATGGGCTGTCTGGAAAAGGCAGGCACTTTAGTGTGGAAAGGAAAAGGCAAAATGGTGGTAAGAGATGAGACCAAAGACACAGAAAACTGTTCTGTGTCCCATTAAAGAGGCTGGACATCTCCAGTGAGGAAGCAGATCAGTTAAAGTCTGTTAAGTGGTGGGGTGAGCCTTGGGTTTCAGAGGGCTCAGTCTAGCCCTTGGGTATGGGAAAGATTTCCAAATGGACACTAGCAATGTGTGGAGCATGTTCCTACATTGGTAGCCTATCATAAGAAGACCTATAGGAGTTCCTGGGAAACTGCTGTACTCGCGTCCCCTCCTCTTGGAGGAAAGGATTACACTTTGGCAAGTTTCTCCAGTCTCAGATGAGGTCACCCCACCCTCCACAAATGTGCACGTGGCAGAGGAAGAAAAGGGGAAGACCGGCAGATGGTTCTAAGATCATCCTTGGTCAAATCATTAAACCCCATTAGTTCAAACTTCTTCTATTGAGATTGGCATGAAGTTGGCAGAGGGGCAGGGGAAATTACAGCACAAGCTATTCATTCAAAAAGGTACCTGCCTCCTCGCCCCATCCTCAAGGTGCTCACAGGCTAGTAAAGAACTCAAGCAAGGATACAAGAAATACAGCAGGCATGAGATTACAAGGGCTTTAAACACAGAGCACAGAGGAGGCACTTAAGAGGGGTCCCTATACTGAGCCGGGAAGGGGTGGTGAAGGATTCTTCCTTGTAGGAGTGATATCTGAACCAAGGCAGTAAGAATTAGACCAAGAAAGGGGTGCAGGTAAGGGTCGGGGTTGGGGGGAGAGTTCCAGAGAACTCAGAGAAACTGGTATGAAGGTGTGAATGTGAGTGTGTGAGTCTGTGTGTCTGTGAGAGAGAAAGAGAAAGACAGACAGACAGAACACACATGAACAGGAGCTGGGGGGCTCCAGTACTAACATGGGGAGTAAGATAACTCTGGATAGGTAGGAAAGGCTCATGTTGTCAAGATTTTTATGAATCTCGTTATTCAGGTGAAGTTCAACTGCATATAATAGAAAATCCCAAAATAATAGTGGCTCAATCAAGATAAGAGGATAAAAGCGTACTTCTCCGAAAGACGTGGTGGGGTACAGACTGAGACTGGTGCAAGGATCCACAATTTCCAGTTTCCTGAGGGACCCAGGCTTCCGCCTTTCTGCTGCACTCTCCTATCACACATCCCTCCCACCCTCAAGGCCTCCTCGTGGTCCTAGGTCACAGCTGGACTCCAGTCAGCATGGTCGTAGCACAGGGCAGAGGAATGAAGAAGACAGAGGGCAAAAAGTGGCCCCTGCCCCCAGGTTAGGCGACCTGGCTTTCAGTGACCTTACATTTCATTAGCTAGGATCCAGTCACGTGGCCTGGCTGCACGGGAGTCTGGAAGACAATGGCTTGCATTCCGGGAGGCTCTGTGTCCAGCTGCAATCAAGGTTCCCCTGAGGTGAAGAACAGCACCTCATAGAAGCCATTCCAAGCCATTCTAAGAAGGGCAGACACAGCCCTGAATCTTGAGCGCCGGCTGTAGGCGCTGGACAAGGGACATCATGCTCATACTTGGGTGTGGGCCTCAGTGTAGTCTCCGGGAGTACAGAGGCCAGGTTTGCTGTGTGCCGCCCCCCCGCCCCCGCCGTGGACCACATTTGCAGCAGCACAATGCCTGGCTNTCAAATAGCGGCAGTAGGAATGGAAAAGGCAAGAAGAGCTGAGGACTGACATGGGTGTCATTTGAACATGGGGAAGAGTTACAGATGAGTCAGATTCATGGTTTTGGTAACGGTGAGGGTGGTACTGTCATTCACCAAGATAGGGAATAAAGGAGAAGATTTACAGGGTAGAAGGAAAAAACGAGTTTGGTTCTGGCCACAACAACGTGGAGCTAGCCATATCGTCCCAGAGGGAGTTGGCACTGCTTCTCTGGGCCCCACGGGAGACCTCAGCTGTATATGCAGATCTGGTGCCACTGGCTTACAGGTAGTTGTTGAAGCCATGGATGTGTTTTTATACCAAAAAAAAAAAAAAAAAGCATGAATAGGGGAAGGGAGAGCAAGGTAGAGGGTGGAAGGACATGCCTGTAAGGAACTACAGCATGTGAGGCCCGGAGAGAGCAAGTAGAACTTTCACAGGACACTGAGACAGATCAAGTCAGAGAGACTGAGGCAGGGTTGGGGTCTACCGACAATTAGGAGAGAGAAATTTCCAGAAAGTGAAAGGTGAATACAGATGTAGGAGTGAAAAAGTGGTATCAAACATTCCAATGAGCTTTGGTGAAATGAGAAAAGAAAATGCCATTGAAGTTGGCAATAAGACCGTCTTCCAGGTTAGTTTGAGATGAGAGTGGGTGGGCCGAGCCTAACGATTGGGGGGAAAATTAGGAAATGGGGGACAAAAATTAGATGATTCTCTTCAGAAGGGTAAAAGAGGGATGCAGGTAGTTATAAGGGAATATATATTATATAAATTTAACTGAAAGAATAAAATAGCTTGGCAATAAAACTCAAACTGTGGGAATCTCACTTAATTTTAGATTCAACTCATTCACATTTATAAAGCACTAACTTTATGCTAAGAAATATGCTGGAACTTTCATGTACTTAATTTTTTATTACATAAAGTTAGTACCCTTTATAGTGGGTGAACAAAGTTGAGGAACATTCTCTTCCCTGTCAGGCGAGTAAAAATCATCTGGAATCTTTTTTATAGCCTAAATTCAAAATAGTATAATTTTCAGAAGACATTTAAACATTGAGGTCTTTCTTACTTCGCTTCTAATATAATCGTTCACTGGCTCAATACATTCAATAACGCATTGGTTGATCAGTATACTTTGGTTATTCCTATTTCACTACATATTTTCTGTGGCTCTGCTAAATCATTTGGGGAACATTTTCTTTTCTTTTTTTTTTTTTANACTTGACTCTGCCTGTGTCTAGGTATGGTTTTCCATCCCCCTCCAGGCATTCCCTAAAGAAGCCGCTCTGCGAGAACAAGCAGGTCTAGAAACAAACACAGCTGACACCTAGATCTGTCCCTCTTGGTTCACAGGAGTGCACCATTTGGTTTTCGAGACTAGCTCTAAGAGAATCATCATCACTAACGAACACCGAGTTCACCTTTGTTACCCATTACACAGGGCAATGCTGCCCAATTATAGGCTCTTAAGTGAAAAAATAAAGATCCTGGAATTAATGTTACCTCTTCCATTACCCATAATTCAGTGCTTCGTCTCTTTCCAAATACTGCCAGCTGTACCTTCCTGATGTCTTTCTCCTTCATCTCCATTCTTCCAGTGAGGCTCTGGTCATGTCTCCCCCGGATGATTACGACAACCCACCATCCTGGTTCTGGTTCTTTATCAAGGGTTTTTTTTTTTCTTTTGACTTTACCTTTGCAATTATTCCAAAGCAATGGCTACCTCATTTGCAGGCATCAAGGAGCCCTTCTCCAGCCAGGGGCATGCAGGCTCCTTGTGACCAGCCCCATCTCACTCCCCCACTTGTACTTGTCGACCTCCACAGTAACCCTCCGTGTTCTTTCATCCAAACCAGAACACTCAACGCAGACTTGAAGAGCAAGTGATTTTGTTTTTGTGGTCCAAATTTTCCAAAATGGGAATGGAGTAACGTTTATCCCAGCCAAGAGGATATGAACCACCTTTATCCCAACAGCGCCTTGAATCCGTCCCTTCACAAATGAAAGCCGGCCTTGTACACCGTAAAGGCCATGAATCCACCGGCTGACTTGTCTATTTTAACTCCACAGAAAAACTAATTTTTTCACTAGCTCCTTTGTTCCACATCATCTGATTCCTGCACTGCTACCATTTCCTGGCCCTCCTCAGAACAGGTTCCATTATTTGATTGCCACGTAGTAAAGTGACAGGAAAGAACATTTCTAATACCTCCCAAATGGTCAAATATGGTAATTCCCAGTGGTCAAGTTGAAATAAAATGTGTGGCTCCTGAACCTCTTTTCTATTAAAAACCTCCACTGAAATATTGAAGCAACCGCAGAGTCGACAGTAGACACTACAAATGGATCTGCCGCTTTAAAGGTCAGTAAGTCTCTTTCTCTCCCATGCCTCAAAAACTCCCATTGAGATAGACCGGAAAATCCAATGGATGTTTTGAGACACACACAAAGGGCCACTTGCCTTGCAGTGGAGGACAGGTGCACAGCCCCTGCCACGTGAAAAACCCAGTGAAAATTCCAGAGTCGCCTTTCTTATTTCTCTCCCTTCAAGTGGGGAGTTCAGGTCTACAGTGAAATTACTCGTTTTTACAAGCCTTCTTACAAGAAATGGCGCTTTCAAAATCATTTCTTTTTTTTCCTGGGCACGATGCTATGTACAGCCGAGATGGGGATGGGATGGGACTTCAAGCAGAAAATAGTTTGAGGCCACATTGCTAATGATAAATGATTAATGAAAGGTAGGTAGTTAATGGAGAGGATACAGGTGGAAGGCACCAAAGGACCCTTAAGTTCCCCCTCTGACACCTCTCTGTGATCTGGGCCAAGCACGCCAGCTAGAGTCTCCTATTTCTCCATCCATTAAACGATACTCATGACATCTCTTCTTCACACCCTTAAGAATGTGGGATAAAAAAGAAAAGATAATGTTTGTTTGTTAGTGTTCTTTTTAATGGAAAGTAATATATAAAATGAGGTGAAAGAAATCACCTTTATATATGCTTTCTGCCAGCTTTATAAATTCACTGTAATCCTGGGTGGTTTCTGGTCTTCTCTTAGGAATCTTTCTGTGGGTCGGTAGAAAAATTACCGCCTTATCTCCTATAAAAATAAAGGATCAAAGGATCATGGGTACAAAAAGACTTTTGTACATCCCTCTGCCTCCCAATGGGACCCACCACTCAAAGTGGCAGGAAGCTACTCTTCCTTTTCTGAAACTCTTCTATATTTTATTATGTTGAATCCGAACTCATCGAGATGACTGATATCTTTTGTTATATACACTTGGCTACTCCTTTTTTTTCAAAAGTGTATTTATTCCAGAGGTTGACCCTTCCTCATCCCTACTAAGAATACCCCCTGCCCTCCCTCACCTTTCTTCCATACAGATACAGAAACCACGATATTCAGCAGTGGTAGGGAAAGTCCTATATGGCTAACAAATGGGATTCTCTGGTTAATTGAATTCTCTGGTCAACTGAAATTAAACCTCTATGTTTCCAGCTATCCTCATTTCTTAATGAGTTTAGTACAGTGCACACACATTTGTTACATGACTCGGGACTTACTGGGCCACAGGGTCATCTTTCCAAATGTCAGGGCTCACTGGGTGGTATTTTGGACACAAATAAAGAACGTATAGGATATTGGATTCAATGTGCACTGGTCTGAAGAACATGCCCTATAAGGCAGTATTTTCAAAAACAAAATTCTCCTTGGTTATCATTTTATCATTTGTCTTTCTTTTTATAGCTTAAAGCAGGGAGGATAAATCCACTTGTCTGAGGATTGCTATTAGTTGAACCTCAGATGGGTTCTAGAATCTAGCTAAGTTTACTCTCGTAAAAGTAAAGAAATCAAAACAATATAATTTTGGCTGATGTCATACAAAATCAATCTTTTCTCTCTCTCTTCTGGTTTCCAGATTATGGGACCAAATTTTAGAATGTTAAGATACTAAGGTAGAACATATTAGCCATTGTGATTAATTTCATGTTTCCAGCTTCAAGCTTTCTGTACTCTTTGGGTGTGATAATCTCCTCTCTCTCTGTATTTTCCTTGGGACCAATCTCTAGGACCCACAAACCTCAGTAAGACCCATGGCTGCAAACATCAGTATTTAGATTCTTTGTTCTTATTGGGAAACTTCTGCTGAGGCTTAAGAGCATGGTTTGGAGGCACCTGGGTGGCTCAGTAGGTTGAGAATCTAACTTTGGCTCAGGTATACTCTCAAGGTTAGTAAGTTCGAGCCTCACACTGGGCCCTCTGCTGCCAATGCAGAGCCCACTTCAGACCCTCTATCCCTTTCTCTCTGCCTCTCTCCCACTGCTCTCTCTTAAAAATAAATAAATTTTATTAAAAAAAAAAAAAAAAAAAACATGGCTTTGGAGTCTGGTGG
>NW_027551572.1:9250855-9333814 GCF_008692635.1 Crocuta crocuta
CCATTACCCACTATTTACCAGCTTTGTGACCATAAACAATTATTTAACATCTCTGTACTTACATGAAAAATAGGCAAAACAGTGCTACCAGCTAGGGCTATTGTGCAGTTGAAATGAGATAATGTGCGTAAAGTGCTTAACACAAAAAGCTCTACTTAAATAGCCATTGTGATTGTTATGCTGGTTACTTCTCCCAGGCCTCACATTACAGATGTACTTCCCAGAGGAGTTCTACACATCAGATACATCATAATTACCTGGGGAAGTTTGGGGGGAGGGGGAATGCAGATTCCCGGTCCCCACTCCCAGAGGAGTCGCATTCAATATGTTCAAGTAGAGTTTACAAAAGTGTACTCTTACTAAGTGCTCTTAATGTGCCACACCCAAAACTTTGAGAAGCACTCCCACATTGATTCTAAAAAATATTATATTGTTTGATTGTCTCTATTAACTAGTAGGTTTTCTTTAACTTGATTTTTTCATTCTGGTTGGATCTGAGCCTTTCCTCCTCTTCAGAAACTCAGACAATTCGTGCCCTAGGGTCATGGGCTTTAGTTGTTTGCTGGCTCCCTAACCTTTGATTCTCCAACTTTTCTTTTTTATTTTTTTCAATGTTTTATTTATTTTTTAGAGTGAGAGAGACAGAGGGCGACTGGTGGAGGGCCAGAGAGAGAGTGAGACACAGAATCAGAAGCAAGCTCTAGGCTCTGCGCTGTCGGTACAGAGTCTGATGTTGGGGCTTGACCTCATGAACCATGAGATCATGATCTGAGCTGAAGTAGGATGCTTACCCGACTAAGCCACCCAGGCGCCCCAAATTTCTAACATTTAAATTCTACATTGGATGAGTCTTGGTGGGAGACAGAGCTCCCCTTTCCACTCCAAAAATTGAAGTAGGAATACCCCCCTCTCTCATCCTTCTCAAGCCCTAACCTCTCCACACAAACACACACAAGGCAAGACACCACCCAGGGTTAGACAAATAGGCACTCCAACCCAGACTTTGAATCATGCAGACAGAGACCCAAGGACAAGGGATAGATGAATGGTGGCCCAGCCAGGGTTGGCGTGGCCAACAGCCCTGACAGTGTTTGGCAGCCCCAGTGATAAAAAGCATACCTGCCCCTGCCCCTGCATGTTTGGATAGAAATGTCTTTGATGAAGTGTGGGAAAGTGGCTCTTTTAGCATCAAGAGGTTCTACAAGCTAAAAGGTAGATAATCTTTTTATTTTCCATTTTTTAATGTTTTATTTTTGAGAGAGAGAGAGAGACAGAGTGTAAGGGAGGGAGGGCCAGAGAGAGAGAGGGAGACACAGAATCTGAAGGAGGCTCCAGGCTCTGAGCTGTCAGCATAGAGCCTGACACAGGGCTCGAACTCGTGAACCACAAGATCATGACCTGAGCCAGAGCTGGACACTTAACTGACTGGGCCACCCAGGCACCCCTAAAAGGTGGACAATCTTAAGAATATCTGATGAGGTTCAGCAAAGATAAGACACAGCCAGGGTACTAACACACAAGAATTATGCTATGTGCAGTGAAGCAATATTTGCAGGAGAAAAGTTGGCTATTTTGAAGATGCTTCAGTCTGAGTTAGCACAAGCAACAGCACTGTTTTTGATCTCCTTGTACTTGTAGAACCTGAAAACAATTCCCAGCTCCTGCTCCAGGTTTTTCAAGGTAAACTCAGATAGAAATGAATGCATGGACCTTATGATAACAGGAAAAAGCAGCACAACGTGGGCCAGGCAGTGCAGTGACACAGAGAGGACTATAGGAAATAGAAGAGAGAAGGACCCAGGGGCCTCTGAAGGCTGACATGGGCGGATGGGAAGGCTGCTTTGTGTCAGGAGGGCTGCCCATCCTTGGCCCCAGTTCTCACGGGGGACGCTCAGCTAGAAACAAACTCTTATCTACTCCCTGCCCCCTCACACTCCTCTCACTCAGAAGCTCTCCTGGCCTGCTCCTCTACCACATAAAATTTTTGTGAGACATGCTCTTGTCACCCTCCAAAAGGAAGATCAATAGATTTGGGGGAGAAGTTCAATCCAAGGGGATGCAGCAGTAAGCTCTTGTGGCCGAGGACCTGACGATACCAAGACCTAGACTCTCAAAGCACGAGGGTAGGTAGAGGACTTGATCATCGTTAGAATGTCTTCCAGCCAAAATGTTCTCTGTCCTGTGAATATGCAACACACCCATTATAAACAAGGACAGCTTTTATCAGCCATGGCTCTGCTACTTCTTAGGCAACACTTTTACCAGTCTGAGTCTCAGCTGTCTTTTACATGTACATTGACAGTAGCAGACACTATGAGTTGAGTACCTGATGTCATTCCCCACTTCTTCCCTTTTAACATATACCCCATTCTATTCTGGTGTCTTCTGCCAGTCTCCATGCACCTTGGGGTGCCCTGATACCATCCCTAGCGCCAGGAATAGGCCTGATAGGTCCAAAAGTAACCCCATTCCTCTTACCAATGATTGGTTCAAGAAGTGCATGTGATGCAGCTCTGGCCAATGAGGCATGAAGGGAAGTCTGCAGGAAGTCTCTCAGAAAAAGAAAAAAAAATCCTGCTCCTAAGAAAGAACCATACGGGAAGAAATGATCTTTCCTCTTTCTCTGAAAATATCTGGGCTTTGCTGTGATGCCTGGAACTGCTACCACCATCTTCCTACTTGTCTGAACATATAGGCGACACCAGTAACAGCAGTTTGACAGAAATAACTCAATGACAATGTTGAGTCACTGAATTAACAGTCAATTAATGAACCCTGAAATCTGCCCACAGATCTGAACTAAAAGAATGCATTTATTTATTGCTAAAGACATTTTGGTTGAGTTTTCTGTTAATGATAGCCTAATGCATCCAACTGATAGAGAGGAGATAACAATATCATAGCATATCTGCAATGGCCAAGGGAAATAAAATACATAGAAATGTGTTATAAAATGTTAAGCAATATAGGACATTAATACATCATTATCATCAGGAATGAGTGCTTAATGTACTCCCACATCCTCGTAAATTTTGTTTCAAGATCTTTAAAACAAAAATTTTAAATGTGTTTGAGAATAATCCAAAGCAATTTCCAAATATAATTAATAGTATCTCAGCTTAAATGAGGGCAGAAAGATAAAAAATTGATCTTGGATTTCCTCTTGGTGACAACCTCAGGATCGGGCAGGAGGATGGTCTGGCACTCCTGTCACCCAGCTTGAAAGGGATTCCACCCTGGCCTTTGAACCCAAGTGCCAAACTAGCTTGGCCTTTCTTGAGCATTTCCTTTTACTATTTTCTTGGTGCTTCTGTGTATCGTTTTCTCTCTGTGCTTCTTTAAACTCCCTATTGTCATGCCACTGACTGGAATGACACTCAATACCAAAGGCAGGCATAATCAATGTCAGAACATAGTCTGACGTCAGCCCCAGACTCTTGCAGCTGCTCCACTTTCTAATTCACTTGGAACTTTGTGGCCGGCTTTTCTCTCTTCCACCACAGACCAAATAACAATGCGAAAGGAGATTGAGCTACGACTGCACTCTGCTCCTCTCTGGGTCCTATTTAATTCTAAGTATGTTCCCAACTGGGGATTTAGAGCAGAACAAGACAGTAACTGAAACATCTTTCTTTTATTTTTAAATGATTAGTAAACAAGAATGTACCTCCAAGACAGGCATGTAAAGTCAAACCGCTCTTGCCAGATGTGCCACTTTGCCTCCATCTTGAAATCAGGTATGATTTCATTTCTAATATCAGATATGGAGTTCAGTTTTAAGAAGATCCTCACCCAGCAGAAGGGACAATTGGGATGAGAATTCCTGATTCCCAAGAAACACACTGTTCCTGGAAAGCCTTTGTTAGACTTTGATTAAAACTACACAGGGATTCAGGGCACCAGTGTGGTTCCATCAGTTAAGCATCCAGCTCTTGATTTTGGCTCAGGTCATGATCTCATGGTTCATGAGCTCGAGTTCTACATCAGGCTGTGTGCTGTTGGTACCGAGCCTACTGGGGATTCCCTCTCTCTCTCTCTCTCTCTCTCTGTCTCTCTCTCTACCCCATTAGCACATGCTCATGCGTGTGTGCGCACTCTCAAAATAAATAAACATTAAAAAAAATTGACTATATATATAGTTAAAGCTACCTCAAAGCTATCTAGCCCAGTCCCTGGAAAGATTCAAGAGCCAAACAGATCAAGAGACTTGCCAGATATCACCTAGCTTGCCCAAGATTGTAGGCAGTAGTAGTAGTAAAAGTAACCACACCAACAGCTATTTATTTAATTCATATTATGTGCTTTATATTCATTATTTTAGACTTCAAAATTACCCTCTATAGTAGATGCTATTTTACTCACATTTTAGAAATAAGAAAAGGAAAACTTAGATATATTAAATATTGTCCAACCTCTCCCAGCCAATACAGAGAGATGGTTCTCAAACTGAACTGTGTAACCCTTCAATCTCTGCTCTTAGCCACCCACCGAGTTGCTATTTATTATATCACATGAGATGCTAGTAGACCTTATCTAATCTTACCACACCAAGATAACACATTCAGAAGAAAATGGAAATTAGAGGAAGGCATTATATTTTAAACTTTTATAGCTCTTTATGGTTACTGAATTGTAACCAATATTCATTCTACTATAGAGGAAAAAAATGAGCCTCATAATATGATCTAAAGCTACTTAATGTTTGTACATATTAAAATAGCACCCAGACAAGACAGAACTTGATCTCGTTTCAAAGCCCAACATCGTCTTTCCTTAAAGCTCTAAAAAATTGTTAGAAACAAGAGTCAGTTTCTTTTTTTAAGTATCAACCAAAACACCTTGACTTTATCCTTTCAGATCCCCCCTATTTATCAGGCTGACATTTTGAAATTCGGGTTTGCTATGAAAATAGCTTACCCAATGAAAGAGTATTGTGTTGGGCCAATGTCTTTTTGGAGCGCTGTGACTCTTGGTTTCATTGTTCTGTTTTGCTGCAGAATTACCATTGCTATTTTTAAATCATCGCTGTAGACTTGTCATCTTTGAACCACTCCTGCTCTTGGCTGCACCGGCTCCAGCCGCCTTTCCAGCCCTACTGATAAGCCTTCCCACGTGTAATATTTTTATGGCTCCTCATCTATTTATAATTGCTTCTCAAAAACTAGAAAATTGTGTTTGTGCCCTACTTTTTCTCCCCCGATCTACATTACCCCTCTGACTGAAGTAATAACCTGTCATGCTTAAACAATTAGCATAATGCAGAGGACACTCGGGCCTCCTACACACTGCTAATGGAACACCCAATGTGGCTTTACAGAGTCAGATAAAAATGCGTTTTACATGGGCCAGCGCTGCATTCTGGCAAACCACCTTTGCACACGTATTACCGACACAGGACATCACTCTGAGGGCTCCTTAAGGGGGTGTGGCCTTCCTCCATCTCAAGGGAGGTTCCCGGACTCAAATGCAACCGGTACATCAGAACTGTTATTTCATGCCCGATGTGACACAATGACAGTACAGTGTCCACGTCTTCCAATCAACGCTAATTTTCAGAGTACGGTTCTGAGACCTGTCCCTGGCTTCAGATAATGAAAGATTTGTTTTCATCCATACATTAATTCACTCGTTCATTTATTTATTCCTTTGCAAGCTCAATGTTGATGAACAAAGTCTTTCTGGGCTTTTATTCTGTGTTATCCTCAACTTAAGAGCTAGGTTATCAAACATTTCTGAATTAAATCCTTAACCTCTACTTTTAATACAAATGTAAGCAATGGATAACATTTCTGAGCCTTTAGGAAGAGGTGGCATAATAGAGACGTTAAGAGCATGGACTGTGGAACCAGTGAGCATAGGTTTGAATTTTGACTTTACCATTGAACTAGCTGCGTGGACTTTGGGAGATTAGCCAACCCCTCTGCTCTCAGTTTCCTCACCCTTTAAGTGGGAATAATTATGGTTTCTATCCCCACACGGTTATTATGAGGATTGAATGAGAAAATGCAAGGACGCCTCTTCAGGAAGAGAACATTAAGTCCTTGTTGTTAGTATGACGTACCACAGCAAGTACTGTGCTAAGTCCATCACGTCAATTATCTAGATTAAATATATAAGGCAGGAATTAGCTTTATCCCAACTTAGAGAGGAGGAAACCAAAGTTTAGAAAGGTTAAATACCTTGCTGAAGGTTGCACAGATATAGTGAAGGGTGGAGTCAAGATTCCAGGATTTCCAAGAAAACCCAGGCATTCTGCTAACAGAGCCCATTCGCTTAAAAATTCTGCTGTACTGTCCTGACTTCTAGCTTTCTAACCAAGCTGTGTTGGGTTGGGTCAGATCTGGTGTGATTTGGTCTGCCTGGGTTTAGCTTATGGAATTGTATAGAAGCAAGCAGCCCCCTGAAGAATCTAACAACAGCACGGCTCCTCCATGTACAAAAGTGTGTCTAAATTATCTTCATTAATTTATTTTTACTTTCCCAGGATTCTTGCTCGTAAGCATGGGACTTTTCTGTGCTCTAAAGGAGGAATTTAGCAACCAAAAAAAACCTGACCTTACTGAATTCGTTGTTATTCATGAAACCATTTTATTGAAACAGAACTGAATCATACCGAGGACTGAAAAATGCCCTTTTTGAGTCTTCTAAGTGCACAGAGATATTGATTCAAAGACAAAAGCTTCCTGTAATTTCTAATGGAAATGGTATGGAAATAAATACTGAAAAATAACATGTAGACAATGAAATGATGAACTGGTCTGTCATTCCCTTTGAGAAATTCGAACTTTTCCCTCCGTCTGTGTGTAGAGCATAACGCAGGAGGAGGGCAGGGGCCATGATTTTATAGGCAGGCTTCACATCCTTTAGGGACCATCTGACTGTCACACTGGCTAGTTTTACACCCCATCAAATAGATTCTCTTTTTTCAGAAAATAAACATGAGCCTTATCACAAATTGCTTGGCTAGCTATTTTAATTAGAGTAACGTGAGATATTAATTATGAATATCTCTCTTGGGCAGTAATAAACTAATGCAAGGCAAAGTCAACAACAATAACAATTGTTGAAATAATAGCTAACTTTTATTAAGTGCTTCCTGTATGCCAAACATGATGACATGTTACCTAATTTAATCCATATATTGACTTCTATGAAGTAGATACTGCTATTGTGTCTATATTATGGATCGGGAAACTGAACTGAAGTACAGAGCATTACGCCCAAGTGTGACAAGAACAGCCAACTTTTCGCCAATGTTTGTGCTTCCTCATTCCAGAGAATCAAGTCGCCCAGCCAGGAACTACATTTCTCAGCTTTCCTTGCATCCCAAAGCACCATGGGACTAGTCCTTACCAACAGAAAGCAGTGTGTCCTGCTCTGCCCATTACTGGCTGTGCCTTCTCTACATTCCATACTTATCTGTTGGTTGAATGCAGAAGATACTGAGGTTCTAAGGGATGCAAGAACCATAAGATGCAAGAGCCTCATCTCTGAATCACAATATGGAAGACTGCTCACCACGGTCACCAACATTGAATTACTACATGGTGAGAAATAAACTTACATTGTGTCAAAGCACGATAAATTGGCGGTTTATTTGTTATAGCCACTAGTATAACCCTCAGTAATACACTGCATTGCCCTGCAGGAGCCAGAGAGCAAATCAAGGGATTCTGGCTCATCCCTACTTCTAACCAATCCATTAGAGCACCTCTCGGGAAAGGACCAGTAAGCTCTTCATTCTGGTTTATGGCAGAAATGCAAAAGAGGAGAAAGTACTAGAAGACTAAGCCTAAAGAGCTCTTCATTTTTGTTTGTTTGTTTTTTAAAGTTTATTTATTTATTTTATTTATATCATTTATTTTGAGAGAGACGGACGGTGCAAGCGGAAAGAGAGGGAGACAGAGAATCCCAGGCAGTCTCCGCACTGTCAGCATGGAGCCTGATGTGGGGCTCAAACTCACAAGACCGTGAGATCATGACCTGAGCCGAAACCAAGAGCTGGACGCTTAACTGAGACACCCAGGTTTCCCTAAAGAGCTTGTCTGAAGAGCGTTGAGGCACACTCATGTCTCACTCCACCCCATTAATCTTTGGCTACCTGGTATCAAAATATATGTACATTATCTTGAAATGCTGCCCACAGGAAGTTTCTATTTCTTTTCTCATTTCTAAACTCAAGGTCTGCTCTGCTTTCTGAGAACCTACCAAAAAAGGAACTGATTTAAGAAAGAAGAAAATAACTCCTCTGGATACATTCCTAGTGAATTGGGTAATTTTCAAATCTCTAAAATTGAGAAGTGTGTCCCTAATGCAAGGGCACTCACACCTGGACAGCACAGACTCGAAGGGCACAACTATGGGTTTAAATGCTAACCGAACTCAAGCAAACTAGATTTCCAGCTACTTATTNTGGGTGAAATTTCCTGGATGGTTATGATTTTAAAATCTCTGGCCTCAGAGTGCTATAATTACCTCTTGATGATGTAATTAGTAACAAAATTTAACAGGGTATCATGGGACACCTAGAACCATTCCAAATGCATCCACCTCATTTTTTAAAGGGGTTTGAACCACTTCCCCAACCAACTACCCATAAACCTGGGGCTCCCAGGGTGACTGAGCTCTCCCCTTCCTGGTGAAGAGTGCATAGTGACCTGTGTGATGATGTTAGGTTGAAGAATATTATAAATGTTGTCAGTGACCAGTAACTCACAAGCGCTCTCATTACCTTACCAGCAGCGGAGGCAGGTGTGCTGAAGTTGGCACCCTGGGACACATTAGACATGATGTAGGGAATTAGTCATTAGTCCCCATAAGGCGTGTTTTTCTCCCACTGTGGTGATGCGGAGGGTTTAACACGAGAGCCTGGGTGTGAGAGCTGAGCCACTCTCTGGCAGCTTAGACGCTGTCTAATGAGAGCTGTGCAGGCCTGCCCTGAGTTCACATGAGATGGGGATTTTTCTTTCAATACTGCCCTCCCTGCCACCCTCATCACACCTAGAATTGCCCAAAGAAAACTGAACACAACCCTAACATAACACTGTAAAGGCCCCTTACAATAGCTTAGTGTCCAGCACACATATCTTCAACCCAGGGTGTGGCTGCTTGCTTTTCCAGGGTTCAAAGGCCTCAAATGTGAAGGGAAAGGAACTGGTCAGCAGCTAATTCGGCATGTGTGATAGGAGAGTTTTGTGGCATCAGACGGAACAATGTCAGATAAGATAGCAAAATTCTGTAACCCGATAACATTTCATCTCATCAGTGGGGACGAAGCAGCTAAAATTTGGAAGTCCTCTGGGACTCTCTGGAAACTTCCAGAGTTAGTTTAATGGACCACTGGCCTTGAGACTCTCAGTGGAACTTGGATACACAGATGACCAAACCAAGTGCCAGCTGTGTACCGCTGGGATAAGTTCTAACATTTCAAGTCATTGGTGACTTGGAAGGGGACGAGAGACTTGTTCCTAAGTAGAGGAACTTTGCAGAAATGAAAGAGATCTCTGTAAGGATAAAGAATGCATCTAATGCTGAATGGGAGATTATGTAGTCCCTAAAACAAAGACAAAGCTCAAAGTTTCCAACGTTCTGCCTGAAACTGATTTGAGTTTAGTGTTAGAATTGGACTGAGGAGCTTGGAAGAAATCCTGTGGACACAGGTAGAGGAAAGAGAGGCTCCTGCTATATTCACTCAGGGCTGCCTTGAACATCAATACTGTCTTGAGGTGAAAAGTTTTAAGCCTGGGGTCATCTTTCATTAGCTATGTCATCTTAAGGTAGGCATTTATCTCCTCTGAGTCTCATCTGCAAAGTAGAAGTAATAATAGTATTTTCCTGATGTGCTCCTTATTTTTATAGAGATCAAAGGAAGTAAAGTAGGAGATTCCATTTAAAAAGAACTGAAAGACCAGCTCATTCCTAAAGCAGAGAGAGGAGGAGAAGCCCACACTCTGACAGCTTCAAATCCGACTCAAGGAAACCCTTGGCTCTTGGCAGAATAACAGTTTAGTTTGAAGGCCAAAGATTTATGGAAATGAGCCAGGCTTATACACCAGGTCTTGTGTGGAAAACAATGCTCTGGCCCAGGAGATACTTAATGCGTTGTGGGGGAATAAATGATACCTCCGTCTGCACGTCCTGTCCTACAACAAGGAACACACTGAGGATGCTTCTTCAGAGAGAGTGGCAGAAATGCCACAGAAGTCCACTGTCTCGGGGCACCTGGGTGACTCAGTTGGTTAAGCATCTGACTCTTGATTTTGCCTCAGGTCATCATCTCATGGTTGGTGGGATGGAGCCCTGCATCGGGCTCTGTGCTGAGGGCACAAAGCCTGCTTGGAATCCTCTCAGTCTCTGTCTCTCTCTCTGTCTCTCTCTTTGTCTCTCTCTCTCCCTCTCTCTCTCTCTCTCTGCCTGCCCGTGCTCTCTCTCTCTCAAAATAAATAAAAACATTTTTTTTAATCTTAAAAAAAGAGAGAGAGAGAAGTCCATTGTCTTGATGACATGCCTACTTCCTAGTGAGTAAAAATGGTGTCTCCTTCAGAAGAAGGTGAGTCTGGCTTGAGTCCTGTCTCATCTCTGCCCCAGAGGGTGGGTGTGAATTAGAAACCCTCACTTCACCCTCTCTTGTTTACCACATGAATTCCCTGAGACATATACCAATTATAGTTCCTCATTGGAGCCCCCCAGCATTGTGGCAGCAGTCTGTGAGGTCTCCCTGGGGCAGAGCCACTCCAGCCTGAGTGCTGTCCTGGGCTGTACCTTCCTAAAACACCACATGAAGAAAAATGTGTGAATCTCCATGATATTTAAAAAAAAAAATTAAGCTTATTTTGACAGAGAGAGTGAACAGGATAGGGAGAGTGAGATGGGGGAAAGAGAATTCCAAGCAGGCTCCCACACTGTCAGCACAGAGTCCAATGTGGGGCTCAAACCCATGAACCATGAGATCATGACCTGAACCAAAATCAAGAGTCAGGCCCTTAACCGCCTGAGCCACCAGGTGCCCCAGTGATTCTCCATGATTTACTCAAACTCCCTTACCCACCTGTTAAGAGCATCCATGACCTGGTCCCATTCATCTTTTAAAGTTTTCTGTGTCCATACTCTGTGCTTTGTTCAAAGTGAATATATTTTCCAATCATATGATATACTTCCCCACCTCCCAGCCTTTGTCTAGATTAATTCTTTTTGAGGTAGGACATCCAAACCAAAGGCAAGATCTTAACAGTACCTCACATCTGCCCAGCTGTTTTTTAAAATTTTAAAAATTTTGCAGTTTCCTTGCCATTACCCTGCTGAAATGTACCTCTTATATTAAGCATTTTCAAACCCGTTAGGTAAGTTCACCCTTCTGTAGTTCTTTGGGTTTTGCTCAGGACCATTATACTTCCTTTGTAATGTAGTTATTGATTTGCTTGCTATATTCTTTCTTCCAGATTGTAAATTCTGTAAGATCAGGATCAGGGAAACATGCCTTATCTTTATTTACCCTGATTATCTAATTCAGTAGGTGTTTGATATTTTCTAGATGAATGAATGTGCTAATGAAAAAATGAAGGCTTACCTCTCTTCCTTTGCCCTTGCTGTTCTTTACAGACTATTCTGCCTCTGCTTCAAAATACCACCATTCTTCAATGTCAAGCTCTAGGCTCATTTGCTCCATAAAGCCTTCCCCAAACTACCTCAGACCCCATCAACCCCTCTTCTATATTTATAATCCATATGCCAGAAAGCTAGATTATGCCCTAAATGTTCACTATCTGTTTGAAGACACTGGTCTCTTCTAAAAGCAAGAGGGTCTTAAATCTGAGATCCGTGGGTAGGATCAGGAAGACCATGAACCCTTTGAAACTGAATGCCAATTTTAATGTAAGTGTCCAGGAACTCTATGATTCCCAAAACGGTTAAAAGAACCACGGTTCTAACGAGACTAGAAGCTGCTTTTCTAGAACAGAGATGGAGTCTGTCTTGTATATCTTTTCCATTTCCCTCAGTGGCTAGCCAAGTGCTAGGAACTTGAGGGGCCAGAGTATCCCCTTGACAGGCCCAGTGTCTCTTGACTTCCACTGTGCCTACCTAACACAGCCCCAGCCTGAGAGGTGGTGGGTAGAGCTTCATAGCAGCGTTGCATGTAGGCGAGCAGATGATCTAAGGATTATCATGGTGAGTTAATGCCTTAATCAGAATGGTAGGAGAGCATCTGGTCTAATGGAATTGCCTTTCTCTGTGTAAAATTCTGTGATGAGATGGGGCAGGCAGTAGCATCAGTGCAGGAAGGCAGTGAGCCCGGAGAGGTTCTGGGTAGTTAAAAAGTAGGGGCGCCTGGGTGGCTCAGTGGGTTAAGCCTCCAACTTCAGCTCAGGTCGTGATCTCGCGGTTTGTGAGTTCGAGCCCCACATTGGGCTCTGTGCTGACAGTTCAGAGCCTGGAGCCTGCCTCTGATTCTGTGTCTCCCCCTCTCTCTGCCCCTCCCCTGCTCATGCTCTGTCTGTCTCCCAATAATAAATAAAAATGTTTTAAAAAATTAAAAGAAAAAGTAAACCCATAAGCAGCTGGTCTCCTCTGGAGGCAGGCCTGGCTGGGGCCTGGGGGCCTGGGCGGAACCCTCACCACTGTTCACACTCCTCCCTGTCTGCCCCGCCTGGCCTGCCCTGGCCACCTTGGTGCCTCACAGCAGCACAAGGGCCAGAGAGCGCTGGATCCCATATGTGTTGAATTAATATAAAATAGCCTTTATACAGTATGGTGCTTGAGAGAGATAGTGTTAGCAAAGAAATGTCAGAATTTTCAACTGGGGTTGAGCAGCAGGACAAAACAAGGTCTGTTACCGCTGTAATGATTTTTGGAAAAGAAAAAGAATCTATGGAGCCATTTTAAGTTACAAAATGATGACTTTGGCCATTTAACAGGAATTGATTGAAAACAACAACAGCAAGGACGGCGACAACAGGGGACGTACGATCGGTGATTTTTGTTTTAACAAGGCGAATTCCTTTTGGTTTCTCCTCGGTTTAAGTCACGGTTTGTGTTACGAACCTAAAAAAATATCGCAAGCGGCTAGTGTTGTCGTGGTTTCGATAAAACTCTCTTAAGTAATGATGATCCCACCTTATTTAGACAAGTCAGGGGTCAATATGGCCTTATTTGCTTCTGGTTTTCATTAGCGGCGCTCTCTCCGTGGCACAGCACTTCCTAGGAATACCAGCTCCTTGAATACACAGAGGATTCATGCTCTAGTTCTGCATGTATTAAGAATGCAGCCATAGCAACTACTAGCATTAATGAACTATTTGCTTATGCAGTAATAATTAACTTCCATTACATTACTTTGTGTGATTACTTTCTTAATTGCCTGAATTATGCATCCATTTAATATTTAATAACCATTCTCAGAAATCAGACACTGGTAAAAAACAAATTGCTCACAGTTTCCTTGCAATAATTAAGCGCACAAGAATAAATGAAACCTTTTAAAAACGAATGCCTTGTGATTATATCCTTGCATATAGAACAAGATCCTAAATTAGTTATTTATTAAATCTAGATTTAAGTCCAAATAGTGCATTTTTCACTTTCGCCTCGGGAAATCAACCTGCACGGTACCTGATAGCAACAACAGAATTAAGTGCCTTGTATTTTCTTGGGGAGTCACAAGCTGCATTAATATTTATTACCATGCAAAATTCAAAAGTCCTTAAAATATTGTGTGTTTATTATTTCTTTCAACTTGGCATCTCTTTCACACGAGGTAAGTAAGATGTTTAGTTGGAGATTAAAGTGTTAGGAAATGAGATCAATAGCTCTCCATTAAGATGGGCTATTGTGAGCGTCCCGTTCTTTTCTGCTTCCTCCACTCCCCCCTCCTCCTCCACCCCCCCCCCAATCTCACACACACACTCAGGTCCATGCATTCATCTCCTAGCCTCTTCTAAAACAGTAAAAGAACAAATAATGCCATGTGTTTTTAACCAAGCAGAAGAAGATTCATGGCAATTTATCCTCATACATTTGCACTCACAGCCAGGCGGTCTGATCTTGCCTTTGCAGGTTGCTAGCTAGAGCACTCAGAACCCGGTGCCCTTCTGCCAGCCCCCAAGCAAAGCCACATGCTGATTTGCAAAGTGATAATGCTATTATCCTATTGTACATCAGCCTCAGTTCCCACCGGCTTGCAAAGTCATCACTGTCTTAACAAATAAAACATGCGACTGCTTTATCGCAGATTTCTTGGTGAATAGATTCTATTGAATCTGGACAAGACAGCTTTTTTTTTTTTTTTTTTATCTTCCTGGGACTGCATCTGCAAAATTGTTCTGCCATTCCACATTGATTATGGCAGCCATGTACAGACGTGTTTATCTGAACCATAACCATGTTAGTCTTAAGCTACAGGGACACTGGGATGTTATTTACCCAGTTACCCTGTGCATACATAATACACACAAAATAACGCATACCCCATGAAAAAAGGGAGGGGGTGCTCCAAGCATTTTGTACCCAATGAGCTGGTCCAGAAAAATAGATGCAGTCTAAGGAATTAGGTACCCAGTGCCAAGCGAATAGCAGAGATGAGCCATTTTCCTACCAGAGAGGAGAATCTTTCTGCAAGGCGTGGAAAGAGCCATGAGGAAAGGGTAGCGTGGGGGGCGGGGGCTGGTTTGTGGAGAACAACCGGGAGTTTAGGGTGTCACAAGTCAACAATGGCTGCTATCTAAACGGAGTTTAGAGTTTCTAAACAGAGCTAAATTGATGCCAATCTGGCTGACTGGTGTTACAGTGGGCAGAGTCATTAGGATTTGCTTTTTAAATGATCTCTCAGCCTGTAAGGCTGAGAGCTGCTAGCAAGGCAAGGTTAGAGAGAAAATGATAGCAGTATGTTGATGCTTCACAGACCTCATGATAGTTTCCGTCTGTCATTATTTACGTCTGACTAGATGCGTCATGTCAGCTACCTAGAAGGCACTTTACTATGAAGCCCTTGTTTGCCTCCGCTCTTGCACAGCGAGACTGGGATACTATTATTTTTGCATCACTACACTTAGGGGAAGCTTGCTTCAATCTTTCAGTAATGACACACAAAAGAAATAAAAATGGTTGTGTCCAACTTATTATACATGCTTGTATTCTAACAGCACTCGTCAGCATTGCTCAGAAAAAGGAAAAAAGTGAATTTAAATCAATGAACAGACATTTATTAAAAGGTCAGCTTAATTTCATGTGTTTCGGCTTCTTTGCCAGTCTTTTAGGTAAAACTATTTTCCTTTGGCTTTGGATTAGTGTCCTCGTTATTGGGTGGACCCACTTAGGGGGAAAAGCTATAAAAACCAACATTTGATCAAATTTGCTCGTGTTGCTTAATATCATCTTATATCATCTTTGTAAATAAAACTATACGAAAAGCTTTTGTTTTATATCTAGATTACTGGCATCATTAAGGACAGATTTTGAAACAATGTGCGTTTATCTGTAAAACTCTACATAGAGAGGCCTAATCACAGACCTCATAGTGATTTTTGAATCTAAGATGGCTATTTCATACAACAGGAAAAAATGCCATTATGGCAAAAAATAAAATAGAATGTTTATATTGTCTTTCACCAATACCGTCTTAACCAATGAAACTACCACTACTCCATACCTTTTCCTGCCAGAGAAAAGAAACATTAGCCAAACAGAGCTGTAGAATGTTAGAATTTGTTGACACCATTTTATATTGAAAACTGCAACATAGTTTTAGCAGGAAGTACATTTTAATAAGGCCAATATATTCTGGGTGATTTTTCCCCTTATGTTCTGAAAAACATAATAAATATAGCTAGATTCAAGGGTGAATGAAATAATCTACAGACACACTCGAAAACACGAAAGCATATACACATATGTAATACATCAAGAAAACACACAGTTTCCAGTCTTCCTTTCCATGTATAATTTAGTGCAAAGGCTTGAAAAGATACAGTTTTAAAAATAAAATGACTCACGTGGACTATGTCTAAGGATCATGTGTTTCTAAAGTTCCCACCAAGATTCTATATTTAGACAGTAAACAGCATTGTCATAACCAGAAAATGTATTATTACTCTAAGATGAGGAATTTGGAGAGGAGAGAGAAAAATGCACTGACCCATCCTGCCTTCTGAGCTCTAAGCATTTCACAGAGTCTCGGAAAGGCAGTGTTAAGCAAACAGACGGCTCTCAAAAGTCTGGGTCATTCCGAAATAACTGGGATACACAGTACTTGATCTCCTTATTTAGGCAGAAGAAGTGCTTATATTTGTAAAGTCTGCACAAGCCATGTAAACATGAAAGTATGATGACAGAGATCTCTTTTCCGTTTTAAAGATCAGATGCTGGCTTCATAAACTGATATTTTCAGGTTGATGGTTTCATATTTGTGGCATATTTTTATAAATTGCAAGCATAAAGCTTTGTCAGAACTAAATGAAATGTCCTGTATAGATGTATAAATATATATATATATATGCACATGTTTTTAGAATGCCACAGAATTTGCGCTGACGTAACTGTCATAAACTACGAAGACAATTACAGTAATGTGAAATAAAATCAATCAGCTTTTTTTCCCGATCTCTTAAATTTTTAAAATAATTCTGTTACAGCACACACGGTAAATACTTTCTTAAAAAGTGGCTTGCCTCAGGCGTTTTTCTTACCTCCTGCCAAGCTACGTGTGAGAGTTGTGTCAAAAAACGAGCAGTAGGTGGCAGTCAAAGCACTAAACTGCAAGTCCTCATTGACCAGAATCTGTTGTTAAAGAGTAGTAGGAAAGTAGTGTATTTTTCCATTTTAAAGAATTCATTTTATAATTAATCTTGAAATACATTTCTAAGGTCCCAAGCTGATGAAATAGTGAGTTGATTGCATCCTTAAGTGAATGAGCCCAGATAAAAGTAATTTAATTCATGAACCCTTTCTGCTCTGTCTCCATGACTTTTTTTTTTCCATTTCTCTCTTATTACTATTTTAATGTGAGTCTTTATGCAGTTTTGTAATTGTGGACATGATCAGCACATTCTTGGGCCAGAGCCCAGGACTATGTAAGTCATGCTTGTGTATCTTTGTGCAGATTTTAAATAACCTGCAGGAGGTTTTCCTTCCCTGATCTTATGGACTAGGTGTATACAATCCCTTTCTGTGCCTCAGAAGATAAACTTGTCTGGAGGGAGAAGGTTCCAGACAAGTAGCTGAAACACAGAAGGAAGATCCTCGAAAGCAGAGAATTGTGGACAACTGAAAATCTAAACAGTGTGAGGGAAAAGTAACTTTGCATCAAAGGCTTCGTCGTCTCCAGGAGAGGAAAAGCAGTATCTGTTGGGCACACTATGGTGTCCCCGCAGTTGAGAATGAGGTGCTCGGCACATGGTAAATGTTCAATGAATATTTGCTGAAGGAACCAACGAGTGACCAAAACCCGAGTCCTTTTTATTTCTCAGAGCTCTCCCCTAGAAGTTTTTGCTTTTCGTCTTGGTTCTTCACAATGATAAAGCTACTTTTCACTCCTGGCCGCTAACATTACTGTTAAGCACTGTCATTGGGAATTGATAAGGCACCAACAAGGCTACACAGCAGAACGGGACTCCAGTCGAGTCAATTTCGAGTGTGGACGATGCCTTCCCTAGGAGTGACTGGCCCCAATTGCTTCTAAAAATTTAAGCTCAGGCTACAGAAAAAGCAAACTATGTTAAGTAGCATTGGCCTGAAGCTAGGACAACTTGATTAATTTCCTTACCTGCCTGTTCCTCAGTTTCCTTGCCTGAAATGTGTGGATGGTAACGGTGCCTACTGTACAGGGTTGTTCTAAGAACCAAACTAGTGGCTACATGTAAAAACACTCTTGTCAGGCAGACTGAGTCCTCAATAAATACCAGTGACTATTACTGCATTTTATTATTATGTTTGTTATTAATACTACTATTATTTACCACTGACCAGTGCTCATACGTAACACTTTACACAGCAATTTGCGTTTACCCAATCTGTACATTTCAAGGAGAGTGACCATGACAGTAAATGGACAATGGTGCTGTAAGTTTTGCACAATAGAACCTATAACAATGGCGTATGACATGAAACAGGGTATGTTTTAAGTTGACCAAAAGCTTGATTTTCTCTCTCTCTCTCTCTTTTTTTTTTTTTTTTTTTTTTNTACCTCCCCTACTCCCACTTACGGCCCAGGGCCACTGAGCCCTGAAAACAGTTTCCAAACATTCAAAGCCCACCTCACACCTAAAGACTCAAAACCTGAAGACTCAAAAATTCCCACTGAGTTTGAATCTTTTTTTTTCTCACACCTATACCTTAGTTCATTAAAATGACCACTTTAAGGACAATTTGTTTAAAAAGAAGACATTAGAAGGTGATTTCCTTTTACTCCTTGTTGAAACGGAGAACTGCATTTTCGTCAAAACTACATTCCGATCCCAAGAGCACATGTAAGTTTACTTCTAACATCAGAAAAGGAGGCAGCTCAAGCCGCATTTATAATCTGGTAGGTTACTTCCCTTTTATTCAGATAATAACAGGCTAGCCCAATTGATCAGATTTTAAGGTAGCAGCAATAAGCATTTTCTAATCTTGCTGGGAAATGTTCAGGGAAATAAAACCCTTTCCTTCAACCTATCCATCCATTCCTCTCTTTCTATGACAAACTCTTTTCCACATTTTAGTAAAGAAATGTGAACAAGTCTAAAAAAATGAGTAATTTGCTAACTTTCTGAGGGAAAGCTTTTCTTTTTCCAGAATCTTCTATTGTCTTAGAGGACTCTTTGAGACAGGAGGTCAAAATAGTGAGTTTGATTTTAAATAAGAGACATTTAAATAAGAGAACATTTAAGTAAGGGACATTGAGTAATTTAAAAATGAGACATTCAGTACAAGACCCATTCATTTAAATTACGTGAAAATCCAAGGTAGAGTATGTATAATTAGGAGCCGTGGAAGTCCTCAGGCAATTTCAGGGGAGGTTAGGAGATTGCTTTAATAGAATATGACAACATTCCTTTTGTTTTTCATAAAATATTGTATTCCCCCTTGAAATGTAACACACCCTTAATGAAATCATAGCCCCTTTATTATTAGCAAATACCTTTCTATGTTTTGAGAGATCAACAATGTGAAAACAATTACTGCAAATTAGTGACAGACAAGCCTTGAAAGACTCAGAGGTGAGTTAATTCAAACATAGGAAGCCTCATGTGAACCAGCCTCTCCAAAGGCTCCAGCTGAACTCACACCTGATAAGGCAGTCTTGAGAGACATGAGGGGCAATGCAACATGGGCTTGTTCTGGGGAGAAAATACTGGGGAGAAAATCTGACTTTTACTCCTTCTGTTGCTTACTTCCTGGACCATTCCAAACAAACAAACAAACAACAAACAAACAAACAAAAAAAACAAAACCTAGGAGCCCCCGGACATGCTTTCTACTTGGTTGTCTTTTCTTTGTTGAGGGTCATTTATTTATGAACAGAGAGAAATTATCTTCTGTGAAGAACTGGTAGACTTTTGAGGCGAAAGGGAATATTTTCACAGGTTATAACTGCAAAGCACAACCCATGGTTGGATTAACAATAATTAGTTTCTGCTAAACCAGAAATACACACTTTCATTTGGCCCTCAGCTAGCAAAATTATGTGTTCTGGCCAAGTCCATAAGCCAAATTATGGTGGTAGCTGTGCGTATTATACCCGATGCCACAGGTACTTAATGTGATTTATTAATGGCTGGGAGAATTGAGGAAGGAGCAAACCAAAAATGTGCTTTATAAACAAGTCATGTCAAACTCTCCTTTCCTTGTGTTAATATATGAAAACTGAGTGGTATGTTAATACAGGAGCCTTGCAAGGTGGATATCTTGTTTTTAGACAAACATGAAATCAAATGGCTTATTCCATCATGGACTAGATAAATAAGTGTAGGCTGGATGATGATGTAATTGTTCTAGTCTAATCTGGCTTCTTTTTTCAATACTAAGGTTAAAGTCACAAAAGCATGCCTATTAAACCTCCAGGGAACGAAAAAATGATGGGAAGGAAGACTTGCTATGCGATGACACCATCGAGATTGAAAACACTTAATGCTCTGGAAAATATACCAAAACAAATCAGGTTAACTTTAACAGAAATAGAGCCCTTCATTTATATTCAAATATACACATGAACAAACTCTATACACACATACACATAGAAGGGAGAAGGGACATTGATTTTTAGTGGTTTGTACATAAATGGCCACAGTCTTTAGTTAACTGAAAGTTCAGAATGTACTAACAAGGCAGTATGACTGCCAAAAATATGAAAGTAATGACAGCTCACACGTAGACTTATGTGTCAGGCACCATTCCAAGCTCAAAAGTATTATTTCATTTATTCCTAGCGTCATCAGTTTATAGATGGAAAAACAGAGGTAGAGAAAGGGTAGGTAACTTATCTCAGGGCAGAATCAGGATAACGATACCAGCATCTGCCCCTGGAGAAGCTTTGAATATCCACACACATGGCTTTCAACTCTGGGAAAGTAACTTCCCATTGTTCTCTGTGCTGGAGTCTGGCTCTCAGGAGCCAGTACATATTAAGAGGGACAAGAATAAAATACAATATAAATACAGAGAGGCAAAGCTGTAGGAAATAGAGGGGAGAAATGGTTGGAGGACAGAAAACTTGGTGAAGTCATAAGAGGCTTTATCACATGTCTAGACTAGAGATTGTCAAGGCAGAGATTATACTTGTTTATGTATTCCCACATGAGATGGAAATCATAGGGAGACAAATTTCAACCCTATAGATGTTCTTATAGCACAAACAGTCTAAAGTAGGATGTGCTGTCTTGTGAGATATGAGCATCTCATCTGTGAAATGATCAAGAGGAAGCCGGATCAAGGAATCATGCCACGTGGTGGTGGGAAGTTGATCCTCATGGCTCCTAAGGTACCTCCTAAGATACTCAGCTTTGGATAACCAGGGGAAAGTTTGAAGTGGAAACACTTGTGAACTGCTTTACTCCTTTCACCCAACACACACACCCAGCACACACACACACACACACACACACACACACACACACACGTTCCTCTGTCTCCATCTGTATCCTTAAATGGCAGCAATTACACTGGGTTTGCAGCTATTAGATTTGAATTCTAAACATTTTACTTAAACATCTCTGGCTCTTTAGTTTCTCCTTCTGTGAATCATAAGAAAGGGAGGGAGGTAGGGAGGGGGCAATGGAGGAAGGGAGGAAGGAGACAATGAAAAAACAAAGAAAAACACATGTAGTCATCCTTGTCTCTTCATACCTTTCTAGACTTTTGGGGAAACACAGAAGATAACAGATAATAGATCATCAATAGTTTGGGGGAAGAGAACTATATGTATTTAAAACACTCTGTAAATTTAGGGGCGCCTGGGTGGCTTAGTCGGTTAAGCGTCCGACTTTCGCTTAGGTCATGATCTCGCAGTTCGTGGGTTCGAGCCCCGCGTCGGGCTCTGTGCTGACTGCCAGCTCAGAGCCTGGAGCCTGTTTCAGCCTGTGACTCCCTCTCTCTCTGACCCTCCCCTGCTCACGCTGTCTCTCTCTCTCTCCTAAAAATAAATAAAACATTAAAAAAAATAATAATAAATTAAAAAATAAAATAAAATAAAATAAAACACTCTGTAAATTTAAAGCATTGAAGAATTATTTGTCTGTGGCAGTTTGACTCCATATCCTGGGTAAATCCCAGGTCATAGGTTTGATCCATATGAATTGGTTAATTGCATCCTGTCTTCTGACCACATGCTCCATGCCTGAGTCAATTTTGGCATCTGGAGAATGGCTGCTCCTGGTTGTACCAGGGACTGTGGGAGAGAATGAGAAGAACTCAGTACAAAGCTGCCTCCACCACAGAGACATAACTCAAAATGAAATTGTTTACATGGAGCCTGGTAGTGTCGTCTCAGTACATAGGAGCCCACACTTTTAGCAACTGGATACTTTTCTGCAAGGGGGGAAACTTTTTTACATTTAGACAAAAGATGATTAAAATGGAAAATATATACATATACACATATGTACACAACATGCACCGTGTATGTGTGTGTTTGTGTGTGTGATACAAAAATCTCAGAATGTGGAGCTGAAAAAAATAAATGACCCAATTTTTAAAAGTTTATGTATTTATTTAGGTAGGTATAGCAGGCAGGGGAGGAGCAGAGAGAAAGGGAGAGATTGAGAATCCAAAACAGGCTCCACAAAGTCATCACAGAGCCCAATGCAAGGCTTGAACTCACGAACCACGAGACTATGACCTGAGCCAAAATTAAGAGTCAGGCACTTAACCGACTGAACCTCTCAAATGCCCTTCAATGACCCAGTTTTTATGTATTCCCAACCAGTGAAGCATATGAGCCCTTATTACTGGTCATAGATATCTAGCATCTACCCCTTTTCACTGACACCAACTTTAAAATAAAGCTGCAGGCATTGTAGGGGATTATATAATAAAACAACAAAAGAATCCTGTGAACAGTTTTATAATGCAATTTTAAACTTAACAAATCAAATACTACTATTTGTGTGTCAAGAAAAAATATAAGCAAGTCAATTATAAATGTAATACCTTCAAGGAGTTGGATACTATGTTATATCCACAAGTAAGATAACAGATGTGGTGTAAATGTAAAACTGGAAATGAGGTAGGCTATTTTTCAATTTCCCTAGATTTACATTAAGGAAGTACAATTGAACCTTGAGATCGCAATTATAATATAGAGGTTAAAAGGTATTCAATGGAACTAAAGCTCTTTGCCTAAGGAATGGTTTGGGGCAAGAAATATTATATATTGCTCAAAAGAGCAAACTTAAGGGAAATAATGTATCAACTAGAGTTGGGGCAAAACTGTCAAGAATAATAAAATACATTGAAAGCATTTAGGCAAATTGTCAGCATGAGTTTTCCATATTGAAATGTCTCATGCTGCAGATTATTATAGCACTTTTTTTTAAAGTAAGCTCTACCCTCAATGTGGGACTTGAATTCCCAAGCCTGAGATCAAAAGTCACATGTTCTATGGACTGAGCCTGCCAGGCACTCTTATTATAATACTCTTTAAAGTGATAGCTTGAATATCATTCTAGAAAAGGTCTTGATTTGCTCTGCGATGACTTGGAAAGTTACGAATCTCTAAATAAAGTGCAGTGCTAAGTATCCGAATTTGCACCTGTAATGGAAAACTCTTACGGCCATGGGGGAGATGGCTGGCAGTCCATCAAAAGTTATGTTTCCCTTCTTCCTAGGCTTGTGGCTAAATGACATTTCTCGGCATCACTTGCAGCTAGATGTGGTCATGTGACCAATCCCTCACCAATACACTACAAGCAGAACTGATGGGAGCAATTGTCATTGCTTAGGAGGAAGCTTCTGGCTCTGGACTTGCACACATAACCCCTCTCCTTTGGGCTCTAATAGCCAGAACTACAGAGAACCACCTGATGCAAATGGAGGGCTGCCATCAGCGGAGTCTCTGATGGGAGCTGACAAAGCAGCCTTATCCATCTGCTTGGGACTGTTATGTGAGAGACAGTCAACATCTTTGTTTGCAAGTTACCTTGTTATTGTGTCTCTTGTTAGAGCTGCTTAACATTTTATCTAATTAATAATTAGCTTTCAGGATTATTTTCACGATCTTCTGGTACACAAAAATGTTGGGCTTTAGGAATAGGCTTAAATATTTTAAGGAAACTTTTTGTACAGAAAGCTTATAAAATAATGTTTTGCTGTATCTCTACATGTTAAGTCTTCATTTTAGATGTTTGTTTCATTTTTGTTATTTTCATTTCACTTCATCATACAACTTGTGAGCTCTGATAGGAGCAGAGTGAATTGACTGAGTTCAGAGTGTTTCAAAGCGAACTCTCAGCTCAGAAATGCTGGCATCAACACGAAAAGAACACTTCCAAATTTTCCCGAGTTATTTTTATATCCACGTTGTTTAAACAGGTAACTAGGAAATAAAAAAAAAGATTGAAGCTTACTGAGCAGAAAAGAATTAACATAGCAGTTCTGGGCTCTCAATACATGCTAGGCAGAGGGAGCCTATGTGACCTGCCCCTGGTAAGAACTTTGGGCAGTGAATCTGTATTGAAGCTTCCCTGAGAGATAACACTTCACACGTGGTGTTACCATCTGATTTTGGAGGAATTATGCACAGCCTGTGTGACTCCACAGGGAGAGGATTGTTGGAAGCTTGTGCCTGGAGTCCTCTAGGCTTTACCCCAGGCACCTATTCCCTGTGCTGATTTTCTTTGTACTTTCTGCTGTAATCATGTGTTGAGTCCTTCAAGCATGTATGAGCATTCCTACTGAGTTACCAAACCTAGACGTGGTCTTGAGGACCTCTACCCTCTTACCAAATAGGATTTGAAGTCAGAATAGCTAACATAAAAATAAGAGAAATGGGAATCTCCTAATCCATTAGGAAAGCTGGGCACGTGGTACAGAATTCTTAAGTATCAGGAAGCATTTGTTAAGCACAACTT
Organism: Crocuta crocuta; assembly: GCF_008692635.1. NCBI lineage: Eukaryota > Metazoa > Chordata > Mammalia > Carnivora > Hyaenidae > Crocuta > Crocuta crocuta. The sequence goes on from NW_027551572.1 coordinate 9,275,389, forward strand.
TTCCAGAAAACATAAAATATTCAAAGATTGAGAATACTACCACAAATGACCACCAAATAATACCACTAGATCTTTATATAGGATCTCTGGCTTCCTAGTTCCTAATAGCCCTATAAGGTTTGGAAGACCGTGCACCATCAACATCTCCACCATCTTTCAGAGTAAGGGGCTGGGGTGCAGACTTGTCCAAGGTCATCAAGTTGGCTAGAATTAGAATACAGACAAAAATTCTATAGAGTTTTGCTGTCCTTCTTTGAAAAACCACTGAATTCTATTCTCTAGTTCCTTGTAGGTAAAATTGAAAATCAATGTAAAAAAATTCAGTTTCTTCATTTTCACAGATATTAGCAAATGACTCTAAGGTAGATCCATACTAAATCAGCTGGAATTATTCATAGCCACACCATAAATCTTTGATTCTGCTACATACAGCACTTGCCTGTTAGTTCCTCTGCTACTTCCTTTGTCTTAGACTTCTGTCTGGATTCCTGACTGCTCTCCTTGCACCCTGGATGCTTCTGTTTCTTCCATACACGCTAAACCTAAACCTGAAAAATCCATGAGGTCTGCCCTGATTCACTTGTACCCAGGCCACTAAAGGCCAAAGATGATTAACTATGACAAATTTATTATTTACAGATTTACAGACACTGTCTACCAGTCATTCCTACCAAATGTCCTGGCTGATGTAGAGCCTCTGGAACCATATACAGACCTGGAAATCAAATCCTGAGTTCACCACTCTCTAGGTATGTAGCCTCAGGTGACTCAGTTAACCTTTCCAAGCCTGAATATATTGGCAAAATGGTAATCGCAGCTCCCATGGTGAAAGTATTAAAAGAAATAGTATCAACCCCCCAGGAGTCCCTGCTATAGTTACGCAGTCCTACCCAAATCATAAGATAGTTAAGCCTCCCCCAGACTTGGGATACTTTTCTACTACAAGGGCTTCAGCTGTTTGTTTACTCACAAAGGAAAGGCAAAGTTTTAGCCTGTGAAGATAAGAAGCATGCAAAATGCTGAGAGCTCCAGGGCTGTGGCTGAGAAATAATTTTAGGCTAAATTAAAGTTATCTGTCAGAAAGGAAGTGAGAAGAAAGAGAAGGACTCACAGCAGAGGGGAGGGACCGGTGCTCCCAGTGAGCTCCTTGCTCATGCAGGCAGCTGAACCCAGCTGGGAACGAGGAGAGGCAGGGAGGTTTAGGTAAAGCAGGAAGAGACTGAAGAGACCTGATCTCGCAATCATCTTTTCTATTTTAGATTCACATAAACAGTGACGATAGCTATAGATACAACTTTTAGCCTAAAGCTCGAAGAGAAGGCATCAATTTAGGGCCACACGTCACATTTCTTTACATCATGTACCAAATTTCTAAATTTGAAATACAAGGGTAGGTGATAAGTGTATAATTAATTATTTATGTTGTCGTAATAAAAAGAGGATTTTAAAACTGAATACAGTGGCCTCCCCTTATCTGCAGGGGAATATGTTCCAAAACCCCCAATGGATGCCTTAAACCATGGATGGTACCAAACCCTATCTATTCCATGGTCTTCCAATACATACGTAACTGTAGTAAGGTTTAATTTTCAAATTAAGCAGAGACATTAGTAATAAAATAGAACGATTGTAAAAAATATAATAAAAGCCATGTGAATATGATCTCTCTGTCCCTTTCAAAATAATTTGTTGTGCTGTACTCACACTTCTTGTGAAGACTGAGCTAAGAAAATGCCCAAGTGATGAGATGAAGTGAGGTGAATGATACAGGCATTGTGACGTAGCATTAAGCTACTACTGACCTCTGACAACATCTCAGAATGAGGATCATCTGCTTCTAGACCCACTGTTGGCTGTGGTAACAGAATCGTGGAAAGCAAAACCATGAATAAATGGGGTACTACTGCAGTCAAGTATAAAAATGTGAGATTTATTTGGTTGGTCTCCAGCCAAGTGTCTGAAAGCCTCTAGGAACAACATAGAGCGCTTTATCGCCTATTGAGAAATACACCCTTTGCTTCCTTGTCCAATAGCCTAGGTATTACCCATAACCTAGGTATTATCCTACAGTCTTGTCCTCTTAGAAATATCTATCCTTACCTCAGCACAGAGTTACCTAGCTGCGCTTACCAACTCAAATGATTCACACGGCAGCCAGCAAGCGGCAGCTTTGACCATCACTTTGAGCACAGGTGATAGTTTGGACAGCTACAGAGCCACGACACTAGTTACCCAGAATGTGGCAGTTGTGATGGTCTGAAGAGCTTGGGGCTTTGAAAGTGAGCTTTGGTCACCCATCTCCTAGTACAGGGGAGTGCCCCGCTGCCTGTGAGTGGAGTCTGCTCTGTTGTGTGTATCTGGTCCACCAGCTCACAGTCTATGTGGCATATAATACGGTACGGAGTTTATTTCAGATAGTTTTCTGGACCCACTCCAGCAAATATTGTTTTGGTAAATGAAGGTCAGGCTCAGGAATCTGCTTTTTAAACAAATGTACCAAAGGGTTCTAATGCAGATGATCCTTGGACTACATTTCAGAAACTGGATTATCCCTCTTCCTTTCACCTATAACCTCATGACACTCAATTTTTAATTCTACTATGAGAAATTCATGAGCTATAGTCCCTATGGAAGAAATAAAATAAGCAAAAGCCCTTAAGAGCATGATGTTTGTAAAGGGGTTTTTTCTTGACTTCTCAGATATTGTTGGGGGCTTAGCTGAGGGTTCATATGTAGGACATGGCCAGACAATGAACTCTACTCTTCACAAGTATAAAAGTTGGATGTATGGAGAAGTATTCTGGAAGAGTTGAGAACAATGCAATGGTGAAAGTGATCAGGTGTATCTTGTTAAAATGATAAGTTTCATCTGTGCCTTACATACTTGAAAGGGATCTAAAAGACATCAAGTCAGGCTCTTTCCCTGACTCCAAACTTCCTAGACTTGAAGTATCCTTGTCTGTGATGAAGGCTCATCTAGTAACTTCCAGTTGCAGGAGTATTTATTCCCTGCTGTCTTTGTTCTGTACTAGACATCTGTACCTATAAGCTTAATGCTCAATAAACATGCATATGCTCGTGCTAAAATATGTGTGAGCATGATCATTTGTGTGCAATCCAGTGAACCAGAAAAATAGGCATCTGTATGTATTCCATCTTTAACCAGCTAGCTCCCTGGTACCTCCAGTTGCTATAGCATCATCTTTGAGTGCTCCATGACGATTTCCTTCACTGATGGAGATATAAGAGTTACAGATACGTACTTCTTTTCCTGGTGAGGTATACATTCTCTGTATCACGCACTATGCTAGGTTCTGTATATTTAAAACAATGAGTAAGACATGATCCTTGTCCTTGAGAAGCTCACAGTCTAGTGAGCAAGACAGAAACGTACAATTACTGGGGCGCCTGGGTGGCTTAGTCGGTTAAGCGTCCGACTTTCGCTTAGGTCATGATCTCGTGGTTCGTGGGTTCGAGCCCCGCGTCGGGCTCTGTGCTGACTGCCAGCTCAGAGCCTGGAGCCTGTTTCAGTCTGTGACTCCCTCTCTCTCTGACCCTCCCTTGCTCACGCTGTCTCTCTCTCTCTCTCCTAGAAATAAATAAAAATATTAAAAAGAAAGAAAGAAAGAAAGAAACGTACAATTACTGACAATAGAATTTGACACATGCTTTCACAATATAATGGTATAATGGAGTCACAAGGAGCAGAAGGTTGAACGGATTAGGAGAGGAAAGCTTGGGATCATAAGGAGGCTTTAGAAGGCAGGCAATGTTGAAGTAGGCTTTTGAAGCAGGAACTGGTAGTATGATGGATAAGAAGAAGGCACAGCAGGTAGCGTTTGTAACAGTCGGGGTTGTGAACAACTGTTGAGTCTAGGACAGAAGGAGGGTGGTGCAGGGAGAGTGTGGCAGTTATGATTAGAGATGTGGAATAAGATCAGATTGTGAAAGGCCACGCTAAGGGGTTTGAATCGTCTCCTACTGGAAGTAAGCACGGGAAATTTTAACCCAGAAATCCAACTTGTGGACAACATGTAGGAGGAACAGGAGAAGGTGAATCCTGGAAGAGTAATTTAGGAAATCTGCAAATCTCTAGGCCAGGGAGGGTGAGAGCCGGACCTGAAGCTCAGGCAGTAGAAATGAAGACAATGGCATGGATTTGAGAATATCTCAGAGACCAAATCCATGGTCCTTGCTAATCAGTTCATTGTAAGGCAAAGGAGCATGACCTTGGATATGGGTAGATAGGATAACTCAGTCATGATGCCGCATGCCACATGCGGAACATGGACCAGGGAACAGGCCTGGTGAAATACATAACAATTTGTATAGTTATTATCCAAAAGTGTATACCCCCCACTGGTTTAGGATTGCCAGATAAAACACAGAATGTCCAGTTAAATGTGAATTTCAGATGAAAAGTAAAAAAAAGATTTTATAAGTAAGTTCCAAATATTGCATGGAACACACTTGTACAGAAAAACAATGTTGTTTGCCTGAACACAAAATTGATATTGAATTGATGTTGAAAAAAATAATAATCCTATTCATTGCTTTTTGCCTCCCCCCTTTCCAGATCTGGCAACCCTCCTCTCTCTTTTGAGTGTTATTATAACAGCTCATTTCTCAATCCACCTGATCAATAACTTGCCTACTCAAAATGGTAAGAACTCAAATTTTTCACAAAATGGAGATCATTTCCTACAATTTCTGTCACTTGTCTGTGCTCTACCTTCCTTCTGCTGATGTGGTAATTCCTCCATCACTCTGCTCACCGGTTAGATGCCATTTGCTCTACTACCCCATATGTGGCTTGATACTGAATGACGCTCCTGTCCCAGCCCCACTGGGCACCCACTTCACTGTTGCCGATGTCTGGAATCTCTTACCTCTTGAATCTACCTCCATGTCTCTTGTGTTTGCATTTCCTTCAATTGAATAGGGAAGCCTCTTCCCCACCGTTTTATCTCTTGTTTCACGAGAAAATAAGGTCCTTCCAGTAGCTATGGGGGCCCTTGTGATGCCATTCTTCCCCCGGCCCCCAAGCTTTACAACACAACCCAGGCACTAAAATCAATTTTCCAAAGAGCTTCTGGTACATTCAAGGATAATCTCGGGGCGCCTGGGTGGCTTAGTCGGTTAAGCGTCCGACTTTCGCTTAGGTCATGATCTCGCGGTTCGTGGGTTCGAGCCCCGCGTCGGGCTCTGTGCTGACTGCCAGCTCAGAGCCTGGAGCCTGTTTCAGTCTGTGACTCCCTCTCTCTCTGACCCTCCCCTGCTCACGCTGTCTCTCTCTCTCTCCTAGAAATAAATAAAACATTAAAAAAAAATTAAAAAAAAAAAAGGATAATCTCACAATGAGGGGCCATGTTGGTAAAGCTATCACCAGACATGCCCCTTCTGACTAAGCCACTCTGCAACCGAGTCCACATTGATCACATAACTATGACTTCATTTCAGCTTCCATTTTCTTGTTCATTTCAGTGTCGGCCATTTATACAGTATCTCTTCTCTGGATTCTCTTTTAAGTCAGTTATAACATCTGTGCTCCCTCATCGATTCACGAGTTAAGGAAAATCTTTAACATGTATTTATTTTATATCTGTGTGAGAGTCCTAATTTTACCGTTTTTGATAATTATATTTTAAACAGAGCCAAGAAAGGATTCCTCTGCCAGTAAGGGCTGGACAACTTGCTTCTATCGTAGCTGCAACCACGATCTGCAATGCTCATCTCAGAATTTCTATTCTGCAATGTATGTTCCCAATTGCTTTTATCTGACACTGGTTAATCTGAGGTTTTTGTACATATGCAGAGAGTTAATAAAGAGCAGTTATTAACTGCTCTAGGAAGTTAATAACTTCTAAATTGGAGGGATATTATATGATAATCTGAACAAATTAATCATTTAAAAAGTAGCAGCACCTTAGGCCTTTTCCAATTTGCAAAAACCTGAGGAGCGAAAACACTACACTTACATAACACAAACAGGCACCTAGAACATAAGCCCAGTGGGACTATCTGTCTAGCTTCCCAAGCTTTTCCTGAGAAACCCAATATGCCTCTTTCTCTTCTGGTTTGGTCATACAGCCAAGTAGGCCTCTTCATGCAGCTACTCTGTCTGCATTTACTAAGGACCCAGTCCATGGCCTTGAACAGGCAAAGATGGATAGACACAGCCTCACAGTTGGACGAACTATTCCAATGAGGGTGCCAAGTATTATAGCATGAACAGATGGCCCAGAAAGGACAGGTGTCTTGCCTTCACTTGCAGGTCACAAAGGTACTTAAATCGAGACCTAAGAGGGGCACCTTAGTTAAGGCTCAGTCAGTTAAGTGTCTGACTTCAGTGCAGGTAATGATCTCATAGTCGTGAGTTGAAGCCCCGCGTGGACAGCTCAGAGCCTGGAGCCTGCTTCAGATTCTGTCTCACTCTCTCTGCCCTCCCCCACTTATTCTCTTTCCTTCCTCCCTCCCTTCCTCCCTCTCTCTCTCTCAAAAGTAAATAAACATTTAAAAAGTTTTAACTGAGACATAAGAGCTGCAAAGCAGCTAACCAGTGAAGGAGTGGGAATTCAAGCCTCAAAGACTGGGAATTGTACGTGCAAAAGCCTAAGGGTGACAGAGAGAGCACATGGTGCCCTCAGAGACTACCAGCCATCTAGAACATAGATGCAATAAATGATAATGTGGACAAAGGCAAGAGCCAGACCTCTGTCTGCTACATCTAACCGGAGGAAAAATCCAACAATCATATCCAGCATTTCTTAGATGCTTACTAGATACCAGGGATTATAATAAGCATTTTACAAATGTTGCATTGAATCCTCACCAAGTTTCCGAAATTTCCCTCTCTGTATCATGTCTTAATTGCAAAATTGGTATATGCTTGTTTTAACACATTAAACATCTCTCAAACCCTAACCCCCAGCAAAAGTGGCAATCTGTCTTATGTTCTTTCACATACTTTTCAGTGCATATCCAGCAAATATAAATAAACAACACATACATATTTGTAGGAAGATGGGCTTGTACTCTTACACTCTTTTGGCAGTGGCTTTTTAAAGATACCAATGTAGCTGTTTCTTTTGAAGCCGATAGCACTCTGGCAAACATGACGAATGTTCCTGAGACCCGCCAGACTCTGCAAGAAGCGTGGCAAGCACCAACCCCACAAAGTGACCCCCTACAATAAAGGTCCAATGCTCCAGGAAAGTGGCATTAGGACAGGAAGCAGAGAGGTTATGATGGGCAGACTAAGCCAATTTTCCAGAAAAAGGCTAATACTACAAAAATGACTGTGTTGAAGCTTGAATGTGTTGAGCCCCAACTTCAGCTCTAAGAGAACCCTCACTGTTAAGAGAGGCAAGCATTTTGAACTTGGAGGAGGTAAGAGCAAGGGCCAAGTGATCCAGTTCTAAGCTTCATATTTTGTTATATTATGAAGATGAAAAAAATCTGGAGGTTATATTCGAAAACAACACAGTATACATGGACACCTTTCCAGGTCAATGCATACAAATCCAAATCACTCTTTTAAGCATACACGTACTAGCTTACAGTAAGAATGTGCCAGAATCTATTCACCAACTTCTCTACTAATAGACATTCAAGGGCTTTCCCCCCAACTGCAAACAGTACTGAAATAAACACAGCTTTGTGAATATATCCTTATATACTGATGCTTTCATTTTTGTAGCCTAGATTCCCCCAACATGGGTAGGTACCTTGAAAATTTAGAGACACCGTAACAGTAAATTGTTAATGTTCTTTACAACCTATTCATTTTTATACTTCTGCAAAGTTGCAGAAAATAAATGGTTTCTCCAGGCAACTCCACGAGCTGTGTACAGAATGATGAGGTCTTCAGGTCTTTTTTATGGTCAACCTGAAGGTTTTAGGCTAAACTTTACATACTTGGACAATGAGACCAAAAAATATATTGAATGATAAAACATCTCTTTCTTCCCACATCCCTTCATTTACTGCTGAGGGGCTCCTTGCTCACGGCTGGGGTTGAGCAGGTGCTGGGCTGTCAGACTGCCAGCTTCTAGGTGGAGAAGTCGTCAAATTATGAATGAATTCCTGTCATCATGGTCACATGACACGCCCCTTCTGACCGAGCCACTCCACAATCGAGTCAAAATTTACTGCCGTAACTACAACTTCATGTTTAGAAATATAAGAAGACATATTCTTAGAACTATTTGCTACATAATACCTTTTTTAAAGATTTATTTGCATTACTTCTCACTAGGTTTGGAAAATACAGCAGAAATGGCACTTTAAAAAAACAGACAAAGACAGAGGGGGAAACAATCTTAAGTTCAAAGCTAAAGCATAAACCTTATTCTGAAACTGAGCAATCTGTTTTCCTTATTGTGACATAACCGCACTGGCCTTTAACTAGTGGATGTGGAAGAACTTAAAGCCTCTCCTTTTCAAATGTTTAGCTGCCTTTCTACCGGAACGTTCAAAGTTCCCTTTGTCCTGAGTAATTCAGGCAGCATCAAGAGCATGCGCAGAAGCTACTCTTTGTGGGGGCCTCTGTCATTCCATTTGGCTTCTTTGCTTCCCTCACAGCCCCTGGCCCTCAGGTTTGGGGTCCCCTGCCCTTTATGAGTCTTGGTCAGAGAGAGTCTATCTCTCACCTAAGGTGCCAGATAGTCCCCTTTCCAGTGCCTGACACTGGGAACATCTGGACGCATCCATCGGATACAAAACTGCTAGACTTTACCATGGAAGCTTGATGAGCCAAGAAGGAGACATTTTCTAGAATCCATTCTGGTGAAGTAGACGCAATTTCCAGAGGCAGTTTGGCAGTTCTGGTGGAATTATTTGGCACCCAAATCAGTGGTGTTGGCAGTACCTAGTGCAGAATCTGTGCCCAAAGTAGAAGCAGAAGGGTCTCCACTAGGCCACTTCTGCTGTGTGGTTTTGGTCACCATTCGTGGCTCCAGACAGAGTCTCCATGTCTGGTTCACAAGCCCTCCTGGAGTTCCATGTGCTCCTGAATATCCTTTAATAACCTCTGTTCCTGCTTAAATTAAACAGGACTGAATTCTGCTGTCTGCAACTAAGAAGCCCTTTGATGGTCCCTCAAAAACATTATGGTAAATCTTTGTGGTTTTAAAGTATTTAATAAGCTAAAGATTTAGGTTCATCATTTTTTAAAAAATGTTTATTTAATTTGAAAGAGGGAGAGAGAGGGTCTCCCGGATGGCTCAGTCAGTTCAGCGTCCGACTTCAGCTCAGGTCATGATCTCATGGTTCATGGGTTCAAGTGCCCTGTCAAGCTCTGTGCTGACAGCTCAGAGCCTAGAGCCTGCTTCAGATTCTGTGTCTCCCTCTCTCTCTATTCCTCTCTTGCTCGTGCTCTGTCTCCCCCCACTTCTCTCTCTCTCTCAAAAATAAATAACATTAAATTTTTTTAAAAAATCAAAGAGAGAAAGAGAGTGGGGAAAGAGCAGAGAAAGGGAGAGAGAATCCCAAGCAGGCTCCCTGCTGTCAGCACAGAGCCTAACATGGTGATTGATCTCATGATAGGTTCATCATTTGAAAAATAATCAGAACTTCCCATCATTTCCAATTTGACCCTGATATTACACTATCTTTTGGGGAAACTGTGGTTAGCCACCTCTGGATTACTGTTATCTTTCTCTATGTGCTCCACTCCCCATGCTCTCCTCCTTTCTACCTCCTTCCATATCTCACCAAAACCTACTCTCAGGAAAGCTGGTGTGCATGCTAGCATGGCTAGGTTTAAGTGACTTATGAGAATATCCTATGTGGTAGGAGAAGGATTTAAACAAAGGAATAAATCTCTCACTGTGGGATTTCACAAATATCAGCAAACAAGTAAGAGAGGTGTAAGTAGGGCTGGGGTCAGGGGTGGGGGAAGCTGGGGCACCATGACTATTGCTTCTTCCACATTAGCATAGGGCCATTTCTAGAGTAATAAATATTCTCTCATGAATCACTCGCATTCCAGTTAAACAAACCCGTACTTATCTTGCTGAAAAAACAAATATGCCATTATGGATGGCACTACCTGGCTTACAGATCTTGGCCGGCTCTGCACACCACCAGGACAAAGCCCAAGCCCCAGTCATTGGGCCTCATCATGGCCCCACTTGCGCTCCTACTGAGGAGCCCCTCATGTCTTCCCCCTCTGTTTCCTGGCACACTCCCTCCCCACTTACTCAGTGGCCAAGTTCTACTCATCTTTCATCCTTTGCTGGGTCAATGCTTCCTCTGTGAATTCCTCCACAGTCCCTCACCTGGCTCCTGACTCTGACCTCCACTCTCAGGGCTCTCAGGTTGTGTTGTCATTATGTCTTTGAGTTGGGTTCTCCCAGCACTGCTGTAGTCCTAGAGAGCAGGGGCCTGTCTCAATCAACACTGAAGCTCCCAGGGACCCAGCCTACAGCCCTCAGTAGACACTTGTGAAGTGCCTACAGGCATACATGCCTAAGAGTTTCTCCAAAGTGACAGAGGGGAAGACCAGAGATCCCTAAGATTCACACTTTATTTTCAAACTCCCCCAACTAATACTTTTGGGGGAATATCGGTTTACAGAAGCCCTATGTCAAGAGAGATTCCTCCATGTAGCTCTTTATGACCTATCCTGGCAAAGCAAAGGCATCTTCCCGCCTCAGTGTACTTAACAGTTACAGCCACGTAAGATTCAGCTTGAGGGTGCAGGTTCTGGAGTCAGCCCATCTGGGTTCAGCCCATCTGCTGTTTATGGGCTAGCTGTGCAATCTTAGACACATTACTGAACTTTTATATTCCTCATTTCTTCACCTGTAAAATGAATTTGATGATAGGATCCATTTCCTAGAGGTGTTTTGAGGACAAATTACATTATTATATAAAATGTTTAGGGGTGTTGGGTGGCTCAATTGCTTAAGGGTCCAACTCTTGATTTCAGCTCAGGTCATGATCTCACACATTCTCATTGTTTGTGGATTCAAGCCCCACATTGGGCTCTGGGCTGACAACATGGAGCCTGCTTGGGATTCTCTCCCTCCATCTTTCTCTGCCCCTTCCCAACTCACACAATCTCTCTTGCTCTCTCTCTCTCTCTCTCTCTCTCAAAAGTAAAGAAATAAACATGAAAAAAGCAAAAGTTCATAAAATGTTTAACTCATTAATAATAATACAATAATAGTAGAGCCCTTTAACTTCCACTTATAGCAATGGACAGATCATCTAAGCAGCAAATCAACAAGAAAACGGTGGCTTTGAGTGACACACTAGGCTGGATGGACTTAACAGATATATTCAGAATATTCCATCCTAAAACAGCAGAATACACATTCTTTTCAAGTGCACATGGAACATTCTCCAGGATAGATCACATACTCAGTCTCAAATCAGCTCACAATAAGTCCAAAAAAACTGAGATCATACCATGCATATTTTCAGACCACAATGCTATAAAACTTCAAGTCAATGACAAGAAAAAATTTGGAAAGACCACAAATACTTGGAGGTTAAAGAACATCCTATCGGGGTCCTGGGTGGCTCAGTCAGTTAAGACTCTTCATCTCGGCTCAGGTCATGATCCCCCAGTTCCTGGGATCACTCCTTGCATTGGGCTCTGAGCTGACACCACAGAGCCTCCTTAGGATTCTCTCTCTCCCTCTCTTTCTGTCCTTCCCCTGGACTCTCAGTCACTCTCTCTCCTTAAATAAATAAATAAACTTTAAAAAAAGAACATCCTGCCAAAGAACGAATGGGTTAGCCAGAAAATTAAAGAAGGAATACAAAAGCATATGAAAGCAAATGAAAATAAAAACACAACAGTCCAAAACTTTTGGAATGCAATTCAGAGAGGAAAGTTACTGCAATACAGGACTACATCAAGAAAGGTCTTAAATACACAACCTAACCTTACACCTAAAGGAACTAGAAAAATAACAGCAAATAAAGTCTAAAGCCAGCAGAAAAAGGGAAATAATAAAGATTAGAGCAGAAATAAATGATATAGAAACAAACAAACAAACAAAAACCCAGAAAAGATCAATGAAACAGAGCTGGTTCTTTGAAAGAATTAATAAAATTGAAAACCCCTTAGCCAGACTTACCAAAAAGAGAAAGGACCCAAATAAATAAAATCACAAATGAAAGGGGAGAGATCACAACAAACCCCACAGAAATGCAAACAACATAAGAGAATATTATGGAAACATATATAACATATAAAAGAATATATTATGAAAAACTATATGCCAACAAACTGGGCAACCTGGAAGAGATGGATAAATTCCTAGAAATGTTACGAGCTACCAAAATTGAAACAGGAAGAAATAGAAAATTTGAACAGACCCATAACTGCAAAGAAGTTAAATCAATAATCAAAAACCTCCAAGCAAACAAAAGTCCAGGGTCAGTTGGCTTCCTTGGGAAGTTCTACTAGATATATAAAGAAGAGTTAATACCTATTCTTTTCAAAAAATAGAAATGGAAGGCAAACTTCCAAACTCATTCTATGAGGCCAGCATTACCTTGATTCCAAAACCAAAGGTTCCACCAAAAATGAGAATTACAAGCCAACGTCCCTGACAAACATAGATGCAAAAATTCTCAACAGGTAACTAGCAAGTTGTAGGCAACAGTACATTAAAAAAAGCATTCACCACTATCAAGTGGAATTCTTTCCTGGGGTGCAAGAGTGGTTCACTATCCACAAATCAATCAATGTGATACATTAATAAAAGAAAGGATAAGAACCATATGATGTGTTCAGTAGATGAAGAAAAAGCATTTGACAAAATACAGCATCCATTCTTGATAAAGGGGATAGAGGTAACTTAGCTCAAGATCATAAAGCCCATATACAAAAGACACACAGGTAATATCATCCTCAATGATGAAAAACTGAGAGCTTTCCCCCTAGGAAACAAGACAGGGATGTCCACTCTCACTGTTACTCTTTAATACAGTACTGGAAGTCTTAGCCTTTGCAATCAAACAACAAAAAGAAATAAAAGGCATCTAAATCAGCAAAGAACTAGTCAACTTTTCACTATTTGTAGATGACATGACACTCTATGTAGAAAATCTGAAGGACTCTACTAACAAAGGACTAGACCTGATATGTGAATTCGACAGAGTAGCAGGTTATAACATCATCATACAGAAATCTGTTGCATTTCTATACACCAGTAATGAAAAAGCAGAAAAAGCAATCAAGGAATTGATCCTATTTGCAAATGCACCACAACCAAGTAGATACCTAGGGATAAAGCTAATCAACGTGTTAAAAGATCTATACTCTGAAAACTATAGAACACTTCTGAAAGAAAAAGAAGAGGAGGCAAAAAAATGGAAAAACATTCCATGCTCATGGACTGGAAGAACAAACATTATTAAAATGTCTGTATACCAAAAGCAGTCCACACATTTAACGCAATCCCCATCAAAATAAAATTAGCATTTTTCACAGAGCTAAAACAAACAATCTTAAAATTTGAATGGAATGAGAAAAGACCCCAAAGAGTCAAAGCAATTCTGAAAAAGCAAAGCAAAGCTGGAGGCATCACAATTCTGGATTTAAAGCTATAAAACTCTAGTCATCAACATAGTATGGGACTGGCACAAACACAGACACATAGATCAATGGAACAGAATAGAAAATCCAGAAGTGGACCCACAACTATATGGTCAACTAATCTCTGACAAATCAATGGTAAAAAGACAGCCTCTTCAAAAAATGGTGTTGGGAAAACTGGACAGCAACATGCAGAAGAATGAAAACTGGACCACTTTCTTACACCATTCACAAAAATAAATTCAAAATGGTTGAAAGACCTCAATGTGAGACAGAAAACCATCAAAATCATAAAGGAAAACACAGGCAGCAACCTCTTTGACTTCGACCACAGCAACTTCTTACTAGACATGTCACCAGAGGCAAGGGAAACAAAAGCAAAACTGAACTATTGGGACTTCATTGAAATTAAAAGCTTCTTCACAGCAAAGGAAATAATTAACAAAACTAAAACTAAAAGGCAAGTAATGGGATGGAGAAGATATTCTTTCTTTCTTTATTTATTTATTTTTAATGTATATTTCTGAGAGAGAGAGACAGTGTGAGTAGGGGAGGGTCAGAGAGAGAGGGAGACACAGAATCCGAAACAGGCTCCAGGCTCCGAGCCGTCAGCACAGAGCCCGATGCGGGGCTCGAACCCACGAACCATGAGACCACGACCTGAGCCGAAGTCAGACATTTAACTGACTGAGCCACCCAGTCGCCCCGGGATGGAGAAGATATTCTTAAATGACATATTGGATAAAGGGTTAGGATCCAAATCTATAAGTAACTTGCCAAATTCAACACCCAAAAAACAAATAATCTAGGTATGAAATGGGCAGACGACATGAATAGACACTTGTCCAAAGAAGACATCCAGATGGCTAACAGATGAAGACATCCAGAAGAAGACATCCAGATGCTCAATATCACTCATCAACAGGGAAATACAAATCAAAACCACCTCACACTTGTCAAAATGGCTAGAATTAACAACACAAGAAACAACAGGTGTTGGCCAGGATGTGGAGAAAGGGGAACCCTTTTCCACTGTTGGTGGGAATGAAAACTGGTGCAGCCGCTCTCAATAACAGAATGGAGGTTCCTTACAAACTTAAAAATATAGCTACCCTACAACCCAGCAATTGTACTACGAGGTATTAACCAAAGGATACAAAAATACAGATTTGAAGGGGTATATGCATCAATGTTTATAGCAGCATTATCAACAATAGCCAAACTATGGAAGAGCCTAAATGTCCATCGACCGATGAATGGGAAAGAAGATGTGGTGTATATGTACAATGGAATATTACTCAGCCATCATAAACCATGAAATCTTGCCATTTGCAATGACATGGATGGAGCTAGAGTATATTATGCTATATGAAATAAGTCAGAGAAAGGCAAATACCATATGATTTTACTCATACATAGAATTTAAAAAACAAAACAGATGATCATATGGGAAGGGGGAAAAGAAAGAGGGAAACAAACCGTAAGAGTTTCTTAGGGATGCCTGGGTGGCTCAGTCGGTTAAGCATCCAACTTCAGCTCAGGTCATGATCTTGCAGTTAATGAGTTTGAGCCCTGCATCAGGCTCTGTGCTGACAGGTCAGAGCCTGAAGCCTACTTTGGATTCTGTGTCTCCGGCTCTCTTTCTACCCATCCCCCACTTGAGCGCTCGCTCTTGCTCTCTCTCTCTCTCTCTCTCTCTCTCTCCCACTGTCTCTCTAAACTAGTAAATGAATAAACTTTTTTAAAAAAAGAGTCTCTTGGGGCGTATGGGTGGCTCACTCGGTTAAGCGTCTGACTTTGGCTCAGGTCATGATCTCACGGTTCGTGGGTTTAAACCCGTATCGGGCCCTGTGCAGACAGCTAGCTCAGATCCTGGAGCCTGCTTCTGATTATGTGTCTCCCTCTCTCTCTGGCCCTCCCCTGTTCACGCTGCTGCCCCCTTAGAAATAAATAAAACATTTTTTAAAAAGAGAAAAAAAACTAAAAAAAAAAAGAGAGTCTCTTAAATACAGAGAACAAACTGAGGGTTGATAGAGGGAGGAGAGTGGGGGATGGACTTGATGGGTGATGGGTAGTAAGGAAGACACTGACACTTGTTATGATGAGCACTGGGTGTTGCATGAAGTGACGAATCACTGAATTCCACTCCTGAAACCATACTGCACTGTATGTTAACTAGAATTTAAATAGAAAATTGAAAAATAAAATAAATAAAAATAAAATGTTTAGAGCAATGTCTGGCATATAATAGTTCACTTAATGTTAGCTATTATGATCATTATTAAATCTGAAATCATTTAATGTCCTTGAACATTATTCAAATTTATATATATGCAAATTCCACTAATGTATGCTCAATGATGCCAACATTAATCATATCAGAATTTGCCCCATAAGCATATTTTGAGCATAGGCTAACGTGCCCGTATGCACAAGATTTCAACAGCCACCGTTTCACAGACTAGCTGCGAGAAATGTTTTTCAGTGAACTTTGCCCTGGCAGTTAACAAATGATAAGAAAGTTCATTCAATGGGATTTTAAAGGCAGCTAAATTGCCCCAAGTTTAGACTACCTGAAGCTGCTGGTGTGGCAAAGCTCACCCTGGCAGTGAGGGCACCAAATCCGTGACCCCTGCTAGTTAATATGAAGAGGAGGGAGCCGAGGGAAGAGACATACATGAACAGAGAATGTGGAATGAAAGAGAAAGCAGTGGTCTGACATGCTGAAGATTTCTCTTGGGAAAAACAGAAGAGCTTGTGAAACATGAGTTTTAAGAAGAGTTGTTGGTCTATTTTCCACCCATTCTGTTTTCCACATATATAATTTCTTCTGCATTACTTGGTCATTATGACTATTTAAGATTATTATCACAGCTTGCCAACAAGCCAAACTGACTCAAAAACATCTCAGAGGAACTCATTTTCCCAGCCTAACTTTCTGTTTATTTCCAAAGACCAAAATTTCAAAGATGTATTTTTCCATTTGCCATGGCATTAACTGGTCCTCAACTCAGGACCAAACATGTTTCCACCAGACTAAAGAGTGTTTTCCAGCTCCCATTTGCCAAGTGCTCTACATTCACTCAGGAAACTCTGGTTAAAACAGGACCCATTTACGTTTGCATTGCTTTTATCTGGATCTTGTTTCAATCAGCCAACTTATTGCCAAAAATATTAACTCAGTCCTAACTTCACTGTTAGAATAAAATGGAGCAAGCTTTTTATCCAAACAATATGTTAAATTTAGCATATAACTATCTTTGGCTCCAGGATTATTTACGAGCGTTTCAAGAGGGACAAGAACATTAGAAGGGAGTGATATTCCAGATTCTGTAGCTATTATGGGCTGAATTATGTGCCCCCAAAATTCACATGTGGAAGCCCTAACCCCTGCTAGCTCAGAATGTGACTATTTGGAGACAATCTTTTTAAAGAGGTGATTAAGTTAAAATGAGGTTTCTAGGGGAGGGCCCTAATCTATTCTGTCTACTGCCCTTATCAGGAGACAAAGGGACTCACTGAGAGACACCAGGGGTGCCCACACACAGAGGGACAGCCACCTGAAGAGGTAGCAAGCCGGCAGGCATTTGCAAACCAAGAAGAAAGGTCTCCAAGGAAACAAAACCTTTCAGCACCTTGACCTTGGATTTCCAGCCTCCATAACTAAGAGACAATACATTTCTGTGCTATAAGCCCCCGCAGTCTGTGGTCTTTCATTCTCACAGTCGTGGCCGACTAACAGGGAGAATTCAGGTGTAGCAGTTAATCCTCTATGAAGTGACAAATCACATTCTTAAACTCTGAACCATATCAACAATATAATCGTGAGGAGTCATTGCCAAGTCCTCATCTTTGGTCCCGTCCCCCTCATCCCCTTCCCCCAGTGCCTTTGGTCTGCATGGGAGTGGGTCTCCCGCCCTCCTCCTGTTCTCAGATATCTGCCTGATGCATCAGTATCACTGGGGGGCTTGGAAAAACAGCCTGCAAGGCCCCACTCCCCAAGTTTCTAATCCAGTAGACCAGAGATGGGGCCCAAGGATTTGCATTTCTAACAAGTGATCCCGAAGCTCTGAGGACCGCCGCCCCAGCCGTCTCCCCACCTCAGCCATACCTGCAATCACAAGCAGTGCCATATATCTAGAGGGCCCTGCGTGGACCTGGCAGGTTAAGCTTATAAATTAATTTATGCTAATGTAAAGAAATATATTACCCCTCCCAGGGCTTTTGATTTTATAGGGTCATTTAGAGAGTGTATTAATGATGGCTGGGAATATCTTGCTATAAGTCACAGGCATGCTGTATTATTTAGGGCAGGCTAATTGCTATTATAGGAACCCCAAATCTCAGTGGTTTCCACATAGTAAGGGTGTATGTTTCTCCCAGAGTCCAGTGCAGGTTGGGACGTGGGACAGTTGCTCTGCTCCACACAGTCATGTGGAGACCCAGATTCCTTCCATCTAGTGGTTCCCCATCCTCAGCAGCCTTGGGGTCCTTCACTGATCCTCTATCTGGCAGCAGGTGAGGAAAGAGAGGAGGCTTTGGGGGGAGATTCTTAGAGGCCAGGCTTTCCATCCACATTCCACATTCTCATCATTACTATCCATTGGTAATGGGTGGTTCTATTGGTCAGAACTCAGTCACATAATCACCTAACTATACGGGAATCTGGAGAATATAGTCCAGCTGAGAGGAAAAGGGAACGAGGCTGATGCACCACCTGCCAATCTCTGCCACGTGGAACTACCACAGGCTCTGAAATCATGAAGCCATGGCAATTTCAAAGGCCTAACCATGCAGACTTACTTCAGCCATTTGGCCTTACAGGAAGACAACCGTGCTATTGCACTGTCCCGGCTCCTTTGTGCCTGGCTGCGATACAAAGTGTTTGGGTATTCATGCAATCTCAGGTAAAACGAGGCACCAGCTATGCAGATCAAAGTGGCCAATATTCAGGTGTCCAAACTGGTTAATCTGGAAGCAAACATTTGCTGGAGAAGAAGACAGAGCAGAGGAGGAGATATCATTTGCCAAGAACAGAGCTACATAGTATACATCAGTTCTATACTTGATGACCCCATAGAGGATGGACTACTATTTTGATTTTGCAAATGAACAAAGAAAGGCTCAAAGGGAGGTAGGGATTGACACAGTAAGGCTAAACAGAGTCAGGATTTGCACCCAGGACTGTCTGACTACAAAGTCTGGTCTGTTTTGCCCCTTTTACTATACTGCTTCAACGTGGCAATACAAGTTGATTGATTTTAAAATATGTTTTTAAATTTTTTTACATTTATTTATTTTTGAGAACAGAGACAGAGCACAAGCAGGGGAGGGGCAGAGAGAGAAGGAGACACAGAATCTGAAGCAGGCTCCAGGCCTTGAGCAAAGTGTTAGCACAGAGCCCAATGTGGGGCATGAACCCACAAACTGCAAGACCAAGACCTGAACTAAAGTCTGACGCTCAACTGACTAAACCACCCAGGCACCCCGATTCATTTTTAATTGATTAACTTTAATCAACTAAATTTATCACAGATTATTATTTGTCCCCAGAAACCTGACAATTTCCCCCTTAACTCCTAAGGCGCTAGCTTTGGACAGAGAGCATCCCACTTTCGATAGCTGGGTCCTTCATGCCTTGGACTCTCTGAGCCTCAGTGACCCCATCCATAAACCAGAAATCATGTCACGGCCTTGTGAGGACACCCAATGCATGTCAGAGCATCGGGGGTCTTCTCACTTCTCTGTGGGTGCCAGCTTCTTCCTGGTATTTTCATGTCATGCCGGCAGGAGGCGGCTGTTAGGAACCAGCATGGATAGGGAAAGGGGCTGGGTGAGGAGAGGTATTAGTACTCTTGGACCTGTTCTGAGCCTAATTGCAAGCACTTTGTGCACATGTAAGCATTGAGCAAATATGGGGAGCGAGGAGGTGATGATAAAAATGAAAGCAAATGTTAACACCCTGACGAGGTTTTGTTGCTTCTTATCTGGGAGTGCAAGATACATTCCAAGTTTTCTCCTGGCTTATCCAGTCCCGCTTGATAACTGGTACTGGCCAGGATCACACTGAAGACAAGGCCTGACCTCCCATAACAGCCGCTTGGTTCTCCTACTTTCCTATTGTGGACTCGCATAGCCCACACTCGGGGCCCCCTGGCCCATCCCGTCCCCTCGCCAGCCTTCCCTGCAGCATTGCTCAGGAACCTGCCTCCACCTCCTTCTGCAGACCCATACCCTCCCTTAGACTTCTAGGCCTGCATGGCAGCAGGGAGCAATACCTCTCCATTGGCAGGGGTCCTCGGAACTTGTACCTTTTCATGGCACTGAGCAGTCCTGCTCATTGCGCTAGGGATGAATGAGCACAAGGCAGCATGGTAAAGAAGGGAGGGTTTTGTGTACAGAGAACTGTCACTTTCCAAATGGGTGACACATCAGTCACTTCCCCTCCCTTAGCCGCAATGGCCTCATCTGTAGAAAGAGTAAGAATATGGACCTCATGGGGTTCTCGTGAGGGTGAAGCAAGTTCACCCAGGGACTGGCTCACAGCAAATGCTCATCAGATCATAGGCCCCTTGACCTTCTCCTCCCCGCCGGCTTACAGAATTCTCAAGGGCAAAATGTCCCAATTGACCCTCAGGTCGCCAGTGCTCTATGCAGAGTGGGTGTCCAATACACCGAGAGTGAAAGAATGAATGTCCTCAGAGCACAGAGTCATTTCCGGAGCATGAATGAACAGATTAACTGCTCTGCGCTTTCTTGAATGTCTCTCTCTTCTCTTGTCTTTCTTCTCCAAAGATGATTAAGAGGACATGGTCTCTCAAGTTCTTCAGAGAGAAAAATTAAACCAGTCAGGATTGCTCACTAATGTTACAAGGCTCATCCAAGCTTGGGCTGGCCCTCTGGGAGGCATTAGGGTGGCCCTGAGGGAGACAGCGGCAGCTGCTGCTCCAGCCTGCCACTCCTGTGCCTGCGTTCTGTAAGGCAGAGGCTGGCTCCAGGCTGCTCTGGAGAGGGGGCTGGCCTCTTGCTCGGAAAGCGGCTGTGCGGATGCTGGTGGCAGTTGCCACAGGGAATGGCCAGAGTGGGATCCTCGAACCCAGCATGGCCAGACACTTTGAGTTTCTGAAGGCAGTCCCAGGGCTGAGCTTTAGGCCTCCCTCTCTGCCCAAGGAGACTCGGGCTTGTGGCTAATGGGTCTGGACTTTTGGCTCAGAATATAAGGTTCCCACAGCCTGTTTTCCTCTAGCATGAAGTAGGATCAAATATGGTTTAATTCCACCTGGATTTTGTGGGAAGACTCGGGAACCAGTGAACAGCTGGAAATTCTCGGGAGGCCCCGCGCCCAGTCCTACAGAGCTCACCCCAGGTAGCTACAAGGTTTGGATGGAGCTGCAGAAGCTTGGGGGGGAGGGGGGGAGGGAGAAAATGAGGAAAGGTCTGGAACTCACACCATTGAGCTGCCAGAGCTAGAGACATCTGGGATTGTAGTAATCATGAGACTAATAAGTAAAATGTACTGAGCACTCAAATATGGGTAAGGCTTTCCCTGTATTATCTCCTTTGAGCGTCCTAACTACTTTATGAGGTGGACCCAACCATTTCAGAATCAAGGAAACTGAGGCCCAGAGGGACAGTCATTTGTTCAGGGTCACCTCCCTGGCAATCGTCAGTTTGAACTATTACTTTGTACTGCCTTCTGTATTATTTTACTTGACACTGCCTTTTTATTGCAGTTCAGGGGTTCTCGTATCTCAGAGGGCACTAAAGTCACCTTGAGGCCTCACTGACTGAGACACAGATCTCTGGGCACATCCCTAGACATTCCAATTCCATAGGCCCAGAGTAGGGGCCACAGTTTTACAGTTCTTCCAAGATCCCAGGTGAGGCTGATGCTGCCAGTCCAGGGACCCGACTCTGAAAAGCAAGGTCTAGAGCAAACTTACACCTACAAGATCTCCACCACAACAGCCCAGTAGATAGAAAATCAAATCAAGAAGAGTAAGACTTCCCAGGAAAACAAAAGGAGTTTGTTTGTACTGATGTCAACCTTCAATTCCACAGAGTAGGAACTATTTACAAACTTGTTTACTAGAGTATCAATACCCAATTTTTCTCAAGACTGATGTCCACATCACCTGTAACTTATACCTGACCAAGTTCAAAAACAGGAAAACAGTTTAATACAGAGTTTGAATAACTCTGTAATCCCATTTTAGTTTCCCATCTCCTTGTTTGGTTGGTTTTGGGTGATTTTAGCATCCCTTTCACCCCAAGGTCAGAATTGGTCTGGGTGCCACAGGTGGGCTAGAGGTTATAACCGAAAAAGCAGCCCTGAAAGTTCAGAGAACTGGCCCTAACTGCCACCTCCAGCTGTGTGACCCTGGACGAGTCATTTCATCTTTCTGGGTTACACTGGACGGGCTTGCATTTGTCCCCTTGCTCTAGCTTCCTACTTCCAATCTAAAGCTGTGGGTGGCCATAGGCAAATCTTGGTGGGGACCTGGGGACTGACACAGGAAGTGGCCTGTTGACAATGGACACCGAGCTGACTCCAGTGTCTCCTGTCCAGCCCTGTCCAGCACGTGGTCCCCCATCTCTGAGATTTGAACCCTTGCTTTTTCTTCTGAGTGCTGGTATGGCTCCCCCCCTAAGTCTTGGTACTCCAGGCAATACTGTTGCAGACAGGCTCCGGCTCCTGGCCCCACCTCCCTGGGTGCCAGAATCTTCCCTGAGAAGTCCCCAGATTCCTGGGAAAAGGGTGGAAGGGGTCTTGCCAAAGTAAAACCCAAGCTAGAACCCAGAGCTCTGTGTCCTCTCCTTCCCTCTTTCCACTACTTCCTGTGACCTCTAAGAAGGGCTGCTAGGCCATGGCAAGGTTTAGTAGAACTGGGGCTGCCACACATTAGCTGGTTGTCCTTCACCAGAAGGAAATGAGCAAGTACATCATAGTAACATGACACTTGAGCTAATCTTTCTGTAATTATGACCCCTATTTTAATTAACTAACCAAATGGCTTTATAAACGAACTAGAGATGTTCCCTGGGGTTTGAACATGAACCTGCCCTCACCATCCACAACTCTAAGGCAATGCAGTAGGTAAACTACCCAATTACAAGGTTCTTCCACTGCTTCCAGAGTGACGTACCTTTGGGTAACGACACTCACCTAATCCTCAATAATTTTCTCTGCATGGGGAGGCCAGTGAGCTTCTTTCTACTATGACTGGGAGAGCTGCATGAATGAAGCCTTAAATGGAATTCTTTTCTATTTTAATTTCAGCGAGATGAGCCAGAAGAGATTGTATGTGCCACCTAAGAACGAGACTGGAGATCCAAGTCCCAGGAACAGGTCTGGAGGGCGGCGGCACTGTCCCTGCCAGCTCTTGCCTCTTCTCTCTGCTCTACGCTTATGGTTTCCTTTCATCTCAACCCAGATTTCTCCTTATAATCCTGCTGGCCTTTGGTGTTTTGTGTACTCGTCACAACAAGTGCACTCTTGAATCCCCTTCACCTATTTCACCCATCCCCCCACCCACCAGATTTTGAGTTCTTAAAATCTGGACTCGCTCAAGTTACCTGGAGTTAGAGTACTTATTACAGAGACCCCTGAGGGACAAGGCCCAAGCATCAGGCAGCCACCACTCCACCCACACCTCCACATGGCACATGCAGATTCTCCTTGCTGGCCTCTCATACTACCTTGCCACCCAAAATCTTTCATGCCAGAGAGAGAGAGAGAGAGAGAGAGGGTGGTGGCGGTGGCAGGAGGGGGGGTAGGGCCGGGGGAAGCCACCTATACAGGAAACATTCAGTATCTTGTCCTCTTACCCCCCAACACCTCCCCCCCATGACGGCTTTATCTCAAAAACAAACATTTAAATTTCAAATGATAAAATATGCATTTGAAATCCCCTTGCCTTCTGCCAGTCCACCTCTGACCCTACCTTCTGCCGCCACTTGAGTAAACTTGAACGAGCTAACAGGAGTGATGCTATTCCTTAACGTTTCATTTATGAGAAAAAGAAATACGCGTTCATGGGGGGAAAACAAAAGTTCACCAGTAGGAGCTCCCTTACTCATTTAGCATGAATAACAGTGAAGACACGATTACAACGGCATAAACCAAACCAGGCAGTAAGTGGGCAATTCCCCTTCTGTTCCAATATGCCCCAATTAACACAAACTGAGGAAGGAATAAATTTAAGCAGGAACAGCTTATCAACATACAATTAGCACTCAATAATTTATGCCTGTAATGCCAGATCAAATAAAAACATTGTGTCATAAATCACCTACTCAAGTAAGCCACCAACCCCGGTGCCGAAATGATCTTTTGGTTGATTTGCTTCCTATTCACCACTCTTCTGCTATGAAAGGTTTTTTTTTTCCCCCTTCTCAAATCCCAGACAGCGAGGCAGCTGCATTGGCATTTGCTACTCCCCAGAGTTTGAGGTGATATTAAGCCACAAACAGAATTATCGCGAGGGCCAGCTCAGCCCCTACCGAGCATGCACCATCTCCAGCAAGGCTAGCCACTGAATAACTGCAAATAAATTGGTGCCTGGCCTTAAACATTTCTAAGGAAGGGAATTCCTCATTCTTCCTCTCGCAGGTATTTTTAGATCTCTATTTTTACAGGTAGAAGAGTTTTCATGAATCTTCCACCCAATACCTAAAAGAAAATACTCTAATTTAAAAATGGGCAAAAGACATGAAGAGAGGTTTCTCCAAAGAAGACGTACAGAAGACCAACACACACATGATGCTCAACATCACTCATCATCAGGGCAATGCAAATCAAAACTATAGTGCGATATCACCTCACACCTGTCAGAATGGTTAAAATCAAAAACACAAGAAACAACAGGTGTTGGCAAGGATGTGGAGAAAAAGGAACCCTCGGGCACTGTTGGTGGGAGTGCAAGCCGGTGCAGCCACTGTGGAAAACAGTTATGGAGGTTCCTCAAAAAATTAAAAATAGAACTACCCTACAATCCAGTAATTGCACTAAGGGGTAATAACCCCCCCCAAATATAACAACACTAATTCAAAGGATACATGTACCCCTATGTTTGTTGGAGCATTATTTACAAAAGCCTAATTATGGAAGCAGCCCAAGTGTTCACTGATAGATGAATGAATGAAAGAGAAAGTGATATATATAGTATATAAATATAAAGTGAAGTGGTATATAAATATATACAAAGTGAAATGGTTTTCATATATATATAAAGAGAAGTAGAAATATATATAAAAAGATATATACTACTTTATATATATATATATATAATGGAATATTACTTAGCCATAAAAAGGAATGAAATCTTGCCACTTACAATGATACAGATGGAGCTAGAGAATATTATATTAAGTGAAATAAGTTAGAGAAAGACAAATACCATATGATTCCACTCAGACATGGAATTTAAAAAACAAATGAGCAAAGTAGAAAAGAGAGAGAGAGAGAGAGAGAAATCAAGAGAAGATTCTTAACTATAGAGAACATGGTTACCAGAGGGGAGGTGCGTGGGGGGATGGGTGAAGTAGGTGAAGGGGATCAAGGAGTGCACTTGTGATGAGCACGGAGTATAGAACTGTTGGATCAGTATGGTGTATACCTGAAATGAATACACTGTATTTTAACTACACTGGAACTAAAATTAAAAACTTAGTAAAAATGTTAAAAAAAAATATCTTCTATCCAGAGCTTCTATTTTCATTTAAATCAATTTATGCTGCTTGCAGGAAAGTTAAAGAGCCTGCATCTTCTGTGTAAGGCCTGTAAGTCTAAAGGCAATCATTAGGTCCTTGCATGTTTCCCATTCATTCCTTCACCACCAAATCTTAGTTCTTTAAACTTTCTGGTGTGCATCGCCTGTTTGTAATCAGATGTGTTCTCCATCTTTCTCCTGCCAACGCTGTTTCCCAGACTCTCTTGCAACTGACTGAGCCAGACAACACACTAGAAGACTAGAATGTAAAAGATGGGAAGAACTCAGAGTATTCCTCCATCTCTATCCTGGCAAATGCGGTCAAGCTTCATTATTCATGAACTCCATATTTGCAAATTGGCCTACCTACTAAAATTTGTTTGTAATCCCCAAATTAGTATTTGTGACACTTTCACGGTCATTTGCAGACATGCACAGAGTGGGGAAAACTCCCAATCGTCTGACACACACGTCTCCAGCTGAGGTCAAACAAGGCAACAGCCTGCCCTCTTATTTCAGTTCTTATCCTGTAAATAAGGTTCCTTTTGATGGTATGTTTAGTGTCATGTTTTTCTCATTTGCATGCTTTTCATTGGTGATTACACTGTTTAAAATGGTCTCCACACATAATGCTGAAGAGCTGTGTGGTGGTGTTCCTGAGCACGAGATAGCTGGGGCATATCTTGGGGAGAAAATACACGTGTTAGGTAAGTTTCATTTAGTCATGACTTACAGTGCTTTGGCCATGAGTTCAATGTTAATGAAGCACTAATATATTTTAAGTAAGGTGCCTTTAAATAGAAGGTTCACAGGAACCAAGCCCTATATTTTCCCTAGGAGCAATGGTTCCATATTTGCCAACTCAGAGTTTGTGGTGACTTTATAGAAGACAACTACCACAGATGACAAGAATCTGCTGTATTTCCCCGGGATGCCTCTACCTCTCTGGGATTCCAGCTCCCCACCATATAGTCCTTACCTCCTTGCTCTCAACTTCCGTGGAAGTCTCTGCCATGATTCTCACAAAAACACCCGAACTCCTGGATCCTGGTAACACCACCTTCCTTCCTGTGTCCCGGCTGTCTTAGAAATGATAGTAGTTTCTGCTATTGCTAAACTCTCGGGTACTTCCCCCACCCTTTGACTCATCAGAACTTCCTTTTCTGTATTAAATGTCCTCTGTTTAAAATATTAGAATGGTTCCTGTATCCTGGCTGAATCTGGACTGGTATACTTCCCCTTATTGATCTTGTTTTCCAACTTCTTTATCTCTCTTTGTGGCAGGCAAAATAATGTCTCCCCAAAGATATCCACGTCCTAATTCCCAGAACTTTTGAATACATCAACTTAGATGGCAAAAAAAAAAAAAAAAAAGTCTTTGCGGATGTGATTAAGGATTTTGAGATGGTGAGACCATCCTGAATTATCCAGGTGAGATCAATGTAACCGCAAGGATTCTCATAAGTGAGAGAGAAAAGAGTTGAGTCAGAGAAGGGATGTGAGAACAGAAGCAGAGATCAGAGTGATGCAGACATGAGCCTAAGAAACGGAGGCAGCCTCTGGCAGGCAGAAAAAGCAAAGAACAAATTCCCCCCTGGAGCTTCCAGAAGGAACTCAATCCTGCTGAAACTCACTTTGGACTCCTGACCTCCAGAACTATAAGATAAAATAAATGTATGTTGTTTTAAGCTGCTTAGTTTGTTGTAATTTGTTACAACAGCCATTGAAAACACACTCTTTTTGAGGCTACTAGGATCCATATCTTTCAGGATGAAGAGCATCGAGTTGGTTCCAAAATGTATTTAATTTCTGGTGTGGTCCCCATATGTGGAAATATCTGAGGAACTCATAGCAGACAGCAATCGCTGACAGCTGAATTCATTTAATTTCCTGAAATCAGAAAACTGAAGTCTTCTTACACCTCTCCAGATATTTTTCACTTTCATTATAGAAATTTTCTAACATATACAAAATTAGAGAGAGTAATATCATAAGCCCCCATGTACCTATCATCCAGCTTCAGCAATCATCAACTCATGCCAGTTTTGATTTGTAAGTATCTTTATAATTCCCCTTTCTCTGGATTATTTTGAAGCAAATTCCAGGTATCGTTTCCCCACAGTTGCTTCAATATCTGTGAAAGATAAAGACTCTTTAAAAAAAAAAAAAAAAAGACCGCAAGGGGTGCCTGGGTGGCTCAGTTGGTTGAGCGTCCAATTTTGGCTCAGGTCATGAGCTCACAGTTCATGGGTTCAAGCCAGGCATCAGGTTCTGTGCTGAAAGCTCAGATCCTGGAGCCTGCTTCAGATTCTGTGTCTCCCCCTCTCTCTTACCCACCCCCACTCACACTCTTTCTCTCAAAAATAAACATTAAAAAAAAAAAAAACATGAGCACAAGGGACACCTGGATGACTCAGTCAGTTAAGCATCGAACTTTTGTTCAGGTCATGTTCTAGTGGTTCCTGGGTCTGAGCCCCACATCTGTGCTGACAGCTCAGAGCCTGGAGCTTGTTTCAGATTCTGTGTCTCCCTCTCTCTCTCTGCTCTTCCCCCACCCGTGCTCTTGCTCTGTCTCTCTCAAAAATAAATAAACATTAAAACAAATAAAGCATGGCCACAAATTTATTTCTGAATCAAAAAAATTACTAATTTTTATCTAATTAATTATGCAATATTGACATTTCTCCAATTATCTTATGATTTTGTTTGCATCAGTATCCAAATAAGACTCTACATTACAATTATTTGACATTTCCCAAGTCCTTTTTAACCTATAGGCTCCCCTCCATTACTTCTTCCTGTTCTTATAATTTATGCATGTCCAAATCCACATTATACATCACATGCCAAAACCCACAGTCTAGGTTTTGCTGACTTCATTCCATGATGTTGTTTAACATTCTCCTCTATCCTCTATAATTTGGTAGTAAGTTCTAGTGGCTTTATTAGACTTAGGTTCAATTTTTTAAACTAAGAGTATGTGAAAGATGGTGATGTGTATTTTAACATTCTATCTGGTTCACTCTCTTCTTTTGTAATGTTAGCCATCACTGATGTGTACTGCCTAAATCCATTAAGTTATTAGGAATTACAGAAAGGTGATATTCTAAAATCAATCCTTCCTTCTCTTATTATCTGGTCCTTTTATAAAGAAGAATTTCCTCTAATCAATTATTTGATTACTGTGTGATATAACTCATATAAGAAAGGCAGAATAAAAGAGTTATTTATCCACTATATGAGTGGACTCTTTGGCATCTTCCAAAGGTGGCCATCATATTTCCTATTTTTAAAATATTATTATAATCTCATATATTTAAGCATATTTTATGTGTTTTAATCCATTATAGTTTTTATTTTTATTGATGTTCAAATTGACCCACAATTAGCCAATGGGAACTTCTTCAAGTTGGTACCTGAGGTTTTTGACACAACACCATTGATCTTTGATAGCTTCCCTGCTTTGTGACATAGCAAGATGTTCTAGAATCGTCTTGTACATTTCATGCCCCCAGCCTAGAATCACTCATTTCTCCAAAAGGCCCTGCCTCTTTAAATTGGGAAATGATATTTCAAAATGGCAATCTGGGCATGAAATATGTTTATTGCTAATGGATTTGGTCATTGTTTTTAGTCCTTTTGGGTGGAGAGAGAGAGGAAGTACATTATTAAAGATAAGATGCTTCGAGAATTTAGAATGCTAATTCCAATGGCAATTCAAGACCACAGATTTGGATTTTGTTTGTTTTTAAAATTTATTTTAGAGAGAGGAAGAGAATGCAAGTTGGGGAGAGGAGCCAAGGGAGAGAGAATCTTAAGCAGGCACCTCGCTCAGCAAAGAGTCCAATGCAGGTCTCAATCCCACAATCCTGGGATCATGACCTAAGCTGAAGCCAAGAGTCAGATGCTCAACTGACTGAGCCACCCAGGCACCTGAAGACCACAGAATTTTTAACATAACCTCATGGATCTTACACCTGTATCGCTTTTTTTCCATTCTGAAAAACTTCATTCACAGTGACATCAACATAATTATATACTGTTTTTATCATATACTGCTCTAGAAGAATCTCAGAAAACAATACTAACACTTCTAGCTACATATTATAAGTAAAAATAGTTTAAGATGCTTTTTTCCTTTAGTTTGTTTCCTTGCTTGTTTTATTGCAATCCTTTTTGTCCTTAGGATGTAATCTACTAGCACTAGATAGAGGCTTTATGTATGCCTACTTTTCATTTACTCTATATAAACTATCTTTAATTTCTTTTCATGTTACAATAAATAAAAATCAGCCAGCAGATCAAATTTATCTTTTATCTGTGACAATGATGCTATTGGCTCCAATAAATTTCCTCCTACCTGTTTTCAAGTCAGTATCTATGCCAGAAAATGGAAACCACTTTGTTTCAAATGGGAGGGGAGGTGGCAATCTGATACAGAAAATTGATTACAAAATATTGGAAGGACTAGAGGTGCAGATAAGAAAAGGCAAAAGGACCCCCAAGGATGTGTAACTGTAAGAAAATGCCAGGGCCAGAAAAAGGAAAGGGAAAAGCTATATCGTTCAGAGCCATGAATCACACAGACCACATACGCTGCTGCTGGGCAGAAGCCACGAGCTCACGTTCCCACTAACATCGCTGCCTGGAGCACAACCCTCCTACCTTCTCATCTAACCTGAGTGCCTCTTATTAGTAGAACCCAACAGAATCCAGCTGGCAAGGGTGTCTGAGTAATGTAGGAAGAAGCTTTCGGGTCCTAGAAATAGGAGGTAATAGAAAGTCTGTGCGGGGCTGAGTACCAACTGACAACATGCAGCTTATCTACTCAGTGGCCAACATTTAGGTATGTTTTTCAGTAGAAGTGGTGGATTCATCTCCCCTGGTCCTTCTGAAAATCAACAGTTGAGGACCAAGATTAAGGGCATCACCTGTGGTAAAGCATAGAGAAAAGATAACTTGCATGAAAAAATGTAAAACTGTGTCACTGGCCTTGTTAGCATAAACCATAGTCATCCTCACTTCTGTGCTGTGGGCCATAAATACAAGGAAAACAAAGGTCACATGTTCGTGAATAGAGATCTAGGTAACTTGGCTTTTAAACTTTATTCTTTCCAGTTCTCTGATTAGGAATAATATGCCAATTAAGTAGGACAGCAGCCAAAGTAAAAAGAGACATACACTGAAATCTGTTAGCATCAACTGTGATAGTCATTCTTCTCTCGATGATATATTGTTGCTATATATAGTTTAGATATGAGTAATGAGAATGTGATTGAGAGCCAATATTTAGGGGAAAGCTAGGCCTACCACAACCACAAAACCCTGATGGAATGTCTTGGTGATGGATTTAGTCTTTTATTTTCATACTTCCTCAGTTTAGTTTTTTCTCGGATGCTTTTCTATTTAGGGTATTAAATGGCTTACATTTGATGGACAGAGAAGGACACTTACTAATTGTGAAATCTTAGGCAAGTTATTTACTCCTTCTAAGATTCTTTATTTATGAAATGGGGATAATAATAGCATCTACCTCGGGCACCTGGGTGGCTCAGTTGGTTAAGCGTCTGACTTTGGCTCAGGTCATGACCTCATGGTATGTGAGTTTGGGCCTGAGTCGGGCTCTGTGCTGATGGTGTGGAGCCTGGAGCCTACTTCAGATTCTGCATCTCCCCCTCTCTCTCTGCCTCTCCTCTGTTAATACTCTCTCTCTCTCTCTCAAAAATAAGTAAACATTAAAAACTTTTTTAAAAATAATAGTACCTACCTCACACAATTATTTGTGAGTGTTAAATGAGACAATATGCATAAGTAGCTCAGAATTGTGCTTGATACATAGTAAGTATTCAGTAAGGTGGGTGGTTTATATTCTTGCTAGAGAAATAGCTAAGAAATAAAAGGTCGTTTCAACTGTAATTTAAAGGTAATCTTATTTGAAACTTTCTTCTTATTAATCACACTGGATGATAGATCCAGGAATAGAACTTAATGCTGCCAAGAAAGGAGTCAGAAGAAATCTTACATAAAGAAAGGGTTAATGGCATCCATGGAAAATGTAGAGGTCTTCATTCTCTGGAGTCCAAGAACATCTACTCCTCTGAGACCAATGGGGATGATAATCGTAAACTGAAGCAACTTTAAGTGGGAAAAATAACCTAGGGAACGGTTGTGGAGACCTGGTCTGCGTAACCTTGATACTTCACAGGAGCAGATCACCTGCGTAGAGATGGAAAATTGAGCTATTGGAAAATAGGGAGATGTATGAACATGCCCCGCATGGATCCAAGGAGGAAGAGCCAAGATAAGGGAAGCTTTCTCCGACTGAGTTGGAGAGACCCAAGTTCTCTTCCCTCAGCAGAAGAGTGTCCTGCCTCGCTCTCTGATGGGGCTGAAGATGAAGGTCTGGCTCCGTGTAAAGAAGTGTACGAATGTTCACATTCCCTAGAGAGAAATGTAAACTCACAGTGGCCCATGTAGGTAAAGGTGATAATGTCTCGCTACAAAACATCACTCTGATGAAAACCTTAGTGCTTCTTCATGATCCAGGATAGTTAGGACAGTTGGAGACCGAAACTGAGACTGGGGTCCTTGCACTGTAGCAACAAATATATATGTATATATACACTGAATTATCATGAATGTCACTACTTCGGTACAGACTAACACAAACTGCATTCAGGCAACTCAAACTGGCAGCTGTTACTGGTATCGTCAGTTATTACGATTTTCTGAAATGAGAAACTCTGAAGAGACTGGAGGGGGCCAACATAGCAGAGAAGTAGGGGGATCCGAACTTCCCACGTCTCTCAAAGAAGTGTTGAAGCCAAAGGACTTTGAACCCCAAGAGTCTGGGAGGAAAAGAGACTGAATCACTACCAGGGATACACTGGACCACTTGGTAAATTTCCAAACAAAAAGGACAATCTCCTCTTCAGTAAATGGTAGTTGTGTTCTTAGAAGTTTCAGTGACCACTGAAGCCAAGCCCAACTACTTTGTGCTTTTCTGTAAAATGGAATTAGGTTTGAGGTTCAGATCATTACAACTAGCTCTTGGGAGAATGCAAAATTTGTATGGACCGTGGCACAAATCTTCGATATCTACCATCCCTGACCCTGATCATAAATGGCAGTAGTGTTCTTCAATCATGTTTCAGTCGAAATTGCCCCCCCCGCCACGTCTTCAATAGGCCTCCCCACCTAGAGGCCGTACAACCACCGTTAAGGTACGCTGCTATATAGTGTCCATGTTTTTGAAGGTGAGACAGCAATAGTCCAGGTGAATAAAACACTATTTTCAGGAAATACTCCCATAGCATAAAACATGAGCATACACATTTTTTACTATAGTGGTCAATTCAGTTTCCTCGCTGGGCCACAAGTATTGTAGACTCTGCCAGAAAGACACTAAATGACCCTAGACCGTCCACACCTGAAGAGACATACACACATCTGTCCTTTGGCCACATCTGACTTCCTATAGCAAGGCTATTACTTGCCAGCATGTCCCAAATCCATAGCTGACATCCACCCTAATCATCATTAACAGACTTGGAGGTCCCTGTTCACGTACAAACCATACAGATGATATACTGGCAAACAGGCCTGCTTTCCTGTGGGAAATACTGCCTTACAATACCTCAAATAGGACAGTCCTTATAATTCATTCAAAATCCTATTTGCTTGTGTGTGTATAAAGTATCTGGTAGAAAGGCAGCCGCATCTGAGTGCCAGCTAGGTTGAGTGGAATGTGTGTTTATTAAGTGGCTCAATGAGGGATCTTTCTAGTTATACTGAGTGCAGGAACCCCCTGAGGCTGAGGCCGGAGACTGACCTTGGATTCCAGAAAGCCCTGGAGAGCTCCATGGCAGTGGGTTCTCAACTACAACTCCTCTCTCTTAGTTGCTACCAACAGGTCGCCTTCCTCACTAAGGAAAGTATCATTAAGTTCAAATTCCCAGGGAGGAATGTTATTGGTCTGGCTTATCCTTTTGATTCAGGCTACAAGTTACGGGTCATCACTATACTTAGAGATAGGCCCTTTCTTCCCAGGTCAGTGTTCACACTTGTGGATAGAGTGAAAAGCAGGGACATATGGCCCACTGCTCACTTGGCAGAGACCATTCTCTGAGAAAGTGGAATGGCAAGAAGGCATTCTAAAATGTGTCTGAGATGCCTGAGGACTAAAAGAGTTTTCCAGAGATAAGATGACTGCTTCTCAGGATTGTATGGGGGAAGAGAAAGAGAGAAGGAAGAGGAAGTGCAGTGTAATGATGTATTCATTAGTCATGGTGGCTTCATTCAAATTTCACAGGCTGGTAGCCTAGAACCACAAAACAAAGATGTATCTGTCCCAGAAAATAGCGAAATCTGGGTTCTTGTGCCTCCTGACATCATAGGCAAATAATTTTCATGTGAACAGAGATAAGTAATTTAAATTTTACGACCCTAAGTTGCCCCCCGTTTTGAATGGATAAAAGTTCCCCATACCTCTCACAAAGTTGGTAGAGTAAGTAGGCCTGTTGCGGCTCTTAGATCCATGATTCTAAGACAATAGAGATTGAGCTTCTCTGAGAAGTCAGAAGATAAGGTCCTAGAGATATTTTAATATTATATAAACCCTCGGGAGGACCATGAATAGAGAGTCAGCACATCCCCACCCTTTGGAAATTTTGGATGTGTCTGTATATTTCCAGAGTTGTGGTTCTCAGGCCAGGCTTGCTTTTGCCCCCCAGGGGGTGCTTGGCAATGTCTGGAGACAGTCACAGCCGGGCAGGGGAGAAAAGGGGAGTCACTGGCTTCTAGTGGGCATAAGCCAGTCAGGCTGCTAAACATCCTACAGTGCACAAGAAAACTCCCATAATAAAGAATTTTCTGGCCCCAAATGTTCCTAGTTCAAGGTTAAGAAACCCTGTTCTAGAGTAAGGTCCCAGAGCAAGCAGTCGTCACATTCTCAGGGGGTCCACAACCTAAATAGGTTTACGCGCTACAGCTCTAGACTTTTGTAAAAGGCTACAGAGACTTCTGCCCAGCACCCCCACTGCATACCTGGCTCTTCTCCCTGTGCCAGGGTGAGCCCCCCATAACTAATTTCCTCTCCACACACACCTCTAGCTCCACACTGCGGTTACTCATTTTGCAGGAAGAAGAATCCATGTCCAAATGCCAACTCCCCTTTGAACGAACCATCTCTCCAGAGATCTGATTTTTCATTCCCTGGGCCAGTTCAAGGTCCTTGGCATTCCACCCTCTGACACTGTCACAGCCCCAGCACGTACCTGCACACACACCAAAAGCTGTGAAGTCCTTCCCAAGCCCAGCTGGTTACTCGGCGACTCTTGTTAAGTCAGTGACAATTTTCCTGTTGCCAATAATCAACTGTCTTTTTGCCTAGCTTCCGGCAGACCATTCCTCCATCCCTAGCACCCTCTTTTGGACAAATCCGACTTTCTAAAATAACTGACAAAGCAACAGGTATCCTTTCCCTGGTAAGCCAAAGGGAGCTCTGCCTAAGGGTAACAGTTGACATGGGACACATTAGGGTCCGTGTGTCAGCCCTGCCACTGCTTGGCTCTCTCAACTAAGAGACTTAAGTTCCTCCCCAGGAGATGCACTCGGGTCTCAGGACGGCCAGGAGCCCTCCGTGTGTATTAAAACGCCACCACAAAGTACAAATACACATTAAGCTACTGCAGTAAAACACAGCACAGCATCACCCAACCCCCACTGTTACCTGCTGTTAAATATTTAATTAAGAAATCCTATGAAGCAAACCATTATATACACAATAAAGAGAGAAGAAAGAAAAACAAAATGCTGGTGTAGAACAGAGCCCAGCCTGGTAGCAAGAACAATTTTCATTTGCTCTTACCCAGGGGCATTTGTAGAAAAGATTGTTTTGCCAAATATTTATCTTTTTCTTCATTTTCTTGAAGCATGTCTTTTCCAGAGAGAAAAGACATTTAACTAGTATTAAAAACATGTGTTTAACCCATTTAGAAAGTTTAATTTTCTTTAAAAATGGTTTCCGGAGCTGAGGTCTTCTCCAAGTTTCTGGAGCTGAATTTTCACCTGATCGTATGTCAGGTCTGACCTGCGTGACCCCACGTGGGCCTCCGTCAATCACAAGGGATTTTCTGTCCCTCCCCGCGCCCCCCCACCTGAGAAGACCCACCAGCCACTGGCATCCACTGGAATGGAAAAACAAAAGCGAGCGAAAGACCCGGTGGAGTTGTCTGACGTGAAGGGCTTGGTGTTCTAGGGTCTCGTTTGCTATCATTGTGAGGGCTATAAAGCAGACGGCTGGCCACAGGCCAGGGAAGTTTGGGATACTGTAGTCCTGGGCGGCCCAGGTCCATAAACATTCAAAGTCCGTATCAAGTTTATACCTCCGGCAGTAGGAACAAACGACACAAAACGCAGGAAGAGATGCTGGACACCACTTGGAGAGGTTAATGAAACATGAATGAAAGTAAACAAACACCTCACGCGCCATAAAGCAGTTCCATGCTGGGCCCATCCTTCTAATGGGAAATGGGGCCAAATGTAAGGGAGGTGCCAGCCCCCAGCATCCCCGGGGCCGTCGCTCGGATTTTACAGCACCTACCAAATCCACAGAGGCAGAGAGAGCACAGTGGTTCAGCCTGGTGCCTTTGGCTCACCTGAATCGCTTTTCTGATTCGCTCAGCTCAACCTGACCTCGAAAGCGAGCGGCATCTGAGGGTGAAGGTGTGAAGGGTACACTGTTTTTGTTTTTTTGTTTTTTTGAACAATTTCCATAGGGTATGATAGTTAAAGAAAAGGGAAACAGCAGCGCTCTTTCCCTCATGTCCTCCAGCTTCTTTATTCAGAAGGAAAACCACCAGTGGACTTGGTGCTAAATAATGCATTCCAAGCTTTCTTTTAGAACCATGGATTTTGTAACATGAGATGAGGCAGCGGTCAACTCTTCAGTAAGTGCAGGTCTCTTAGAAGGGCTGTCTTAGGGGCGCCTGAGTGGCCCAGTCAGTTAAGCATCAGACTTCGGCTCAGGTCATGATCTCATGATTCGTGAGTTCAAGCCCAGCATTGAGCTCTGTGCTGACAGCTCAGAGAGCCCGGAACATGTTTCGGATTCTGTCTCTGTCTCTGTCTGTCTCTCTCTCTCTCTCTCTGTCTGCCCCTTCCCATATCACACTCATTCTCTCTTTCTCAAAAATAAATAAACATTAAAAATTAAAAAGAAGGAGAAGGAGAAGAAGAAGAATGGCTGTCTTCATGATCCATATGCGAGAGAAACTGGACTTTTCCCTGTACCTCCCAGCCTTAAAGGGCATCCTGGGCACCAAGGTGCTCTTGAGGACAGGAAGACCTCTTTCCAGCGCAACGACATCAGCATCCTCTCAAGTTCCCCCTAATTTTCTTCCAGAAACAGTGAGGAATCTTGCAGAAGGAAAACAGCTTTTTCTGAACATAATGTGGCTCGATTTAGATATTCTTGCTAAACACATCTACAGAATGTATTCAAGAAAAATTGCTCCAAAGGAGAGATTCAAGACTTTGATCCTGGTTTTGCACACACTTGCACAGATATTGCTAAACTAGAAACATAGCAATTACTCTTTTTGCTACTGTCAGAGTTAGGCAAACATGTGAATCCTGAAACTTAATTTAATGCTATCTGTATATGTTTACTTTAGTCCACTGTTAACAATGACCTGGATAGATTTGGATTTAACATACGAATATACAGGTTACAAATATCACTACACATTAGGAAAGTGGCTTTAGTGACCAGGAGAAAAAAAGAAATCCAGGTAGCAATAACTGAGAGGATTAGTTTACTCACAGGGTATTTGGAGTCAGCCTTCAGCTAGCTCAGCAATCCTACCTCTAGCAATTACACCAACATCAGGCTCTCATCATTTTGTAGTTTTGCATCTGAAGCAGCTCAGTTCCAGATGACATAGAGTTTAACACTCAAAGTCTCATTTGCTCCCCTGGATCCCAAACTAAACCAGCAATGGCCCTCAGCTGCAAGAAGGAATAAACAAAGCAGGTCCTAAAAGGCATATGGTGGTAAATTTATTACTTAAAAAAAATATCTGGACACAGATTTCATACATAATTCAAAAGTACTTTTGTACCATATATTTCTATAAAGTACAACCACGGGAAGTCAAACCACCAGCAGTCAGAGGGCAACAGATTTTTTTTTTTAATTTTTTAAAGTTTATTTATTTTGAGAGTCAGAGCACAAGCAGGGAGGGGCAGAGAGAAGGAGAGACAGAATCCGAGGCGGGCTCTGCGCCACACGAATTTGGGGCTCAAATTCACAAACTGTGAGATCATGACCTGAGCTGAGATCAAGACTCAGATGCTTAACCAACTGTGCCACCCAGGCACCCCAGAGTATTTTTAAGGAAAGAGACAGAGAGATATGAAGACTAAAGAAGTTTAAGAACCACAAAAATCAATCCTTATGGAAAAGAAAAAGAGAAACATTGAAGCAGTGTAAAATACATAAAAGCAATGTAAAAATACAACCGTCACTTGAGTAGTAAAAAAGACGTATTATAACTTCAGCAAAAATCTGATTGTACTTTTGAAGAAACGGGAGCAGGAATGGTGGATTAAGCACAAACAAAACCTTAGGATTGCTCAACGAGAGGAGCAAAAAATAATAGAATAAAGAAACATGCCGATTTTTCTTTAAAATGGAAAAGGGAACTAGAAGAGTTTCTCTGTGGCTACATACCAAGAAGTGTTGGGTTTTATTAATTAGAAAGTCAAAGACTGGATAGGGTGAGGAGAAGAAATAAACCAAAGACCAAAATGTAACAAATACATGGGTAAGTACCGATTTACCAGATCCCAGCAATTATTGAACTTCATGAAAGAGAAATAAAGAAACTCATTTTTCTAAGAATAACTGTGCACTGGTATATCAGATGGGATGTATGTATACACTTATATTCCCTAGGTAAGTTTTTAAAATTTCAGTTGTCAAAATGAGAGTTTATTGAAGAAAAATAAAGTCCTATATACACGCCTACTCATTGTGTCTAGCCTCCAGAATGCTGCTTAATGCTATGATTAGAACTATGGGGCAAAACCAATATTCTTAACCAAATGTCTGAGCTTATAAAAAAGAATGAAAGAACAAATAACACCTCATTGATCAATATTGGTTCTTTACCCCACAAAAATATATTAAAGCTCACTTCCTCTTAGCTAGGCACCACCTTGAGAAAAACAGAATATAGAGTCTTTGACCTTGACAAAATTTACATATAGTGGATAAAAAAGAAAATAGGGGGCATTGTATTAACATTTTCCCACACCATGTTCCTTTTTGGGAGACCAATAGACATTAAAAAAAAAAAAAAAACCTCTAAAATTTTTCTATCCACATAAAAATGATCTTGTCTCCTGTCCTTAGACCTGCTATGCTAATTCACTAATTCAGTCATTTGCTCACACCTTCTTGCCATGACCAACCATCCAGCAAAAAGCTATCACTGAATCTGGATTGTGGGCTGTACCACCAATCCAGAACCAAATGGGAGTGGGAAGAGCTAGAGATTAGCAGATGAGGGGCCATCTGGAATAGATTTCTGAGTAAAGTTCCAAGCCTCAGTACTGAGGTCCAATCACCAGAACAGACCTGGAGCTAAGACGAAAAAACCACCTGGCAAATGTAGGTAGGATCCAAAGGGAAAAAAAAAAACAAAAAACCCAGGTGATGGAATTCACCAGGAAACGATGCAGAATATGGACGCATTCCCTCCGAGAGATTGCTCCAGCTGCACTGGGTAGTAAAAAGCAGTGGGTCTTA
Organism: Crocuta crocuta; assembly: GCF_008692635.1. NCBI lineage: Eukaryota > Metazoa > Chordata > Mammalia > Carnivora > Hyaenidae > Crocuta > Crocuta crocuta. Next base: position 9,314,471 of record NW_027551572.1, read on the forward strand.
CAGGTTAGACGACAGCCTTAAAATGGAATTGGTGCAGGAAGAAACTGAGAAGCAGCATAGGGAGAAGGCATGTGGCCTTCTGCTGGATTGTGCCTTTGCTAGTGCCTACCTTCCCGCCAAACTGAGATTCAAGAGGTAATAAAAATACTAGTAATGGCCAACAACATGACCAGGTCACAAAGCCAGGCTTGGAATAAGCAGAGTTCTCATGATGAAGGAGCTGAGGGTGTAGGATGGAGGGGAGGCGTGTGCTCAGGACTCTGTGTCATCATTAGCAAATCTTCATTCTCAGCCTTTTCAGTGGGCTTTAGAGGAGTTTTAAAACACTGATGGTCACAGTAATCTCTTTGGCCCTGTTTTGGGATTCCTTTAACTGTCACTTAAAGGCTAAGAGATATGGGGCATCTGGGTGGCTCAGTTGGTTGTGCTTCTGACTTCGGCTCAGGTCATGATCTCATAGTTTGTGGGTTAGAGCCCCATGTTGAGTTCTGTGCTGACAGCTCGGAACCTGGAGCCTGCTTCGGATTCTGTGTCTACCTCTCTCTCTTTCTCTGCCCCAACCCTGCCTGTATGTGTTCTCTCTCTCTGTCTCTCTCTGCCTCTCTATCTCTCTCAAAAATGAATAAACATTAAAAAATTTAAAGCTCAGAGATAAAGGGCACTGGGGTGGGTCAGCTGGGCTCTGCACTGGCAGTGCAGGGCCTGCTTGGGATTATTGTTCTCTCTCCTCTCTCTCTACCCTTTCCCTGCTCATGCTTTCCTCCCTCTCTCTCTCTCTCAAAATAAATAAACAAAAGAGACAGAAACCTAGGCAAAATGACGAAACGGAAGAACTCTCCTCTAAAGAAATTCCAGGAAGAAATGACAGCTAAAGAACTGTTCAAAACAGATATAAGCAATATAACTGAACAAGAATTTAGAGCAATAGTCATAAAATTAATCACTAGGCTTGAAAAAGGTATGGAAGACATCAGAGAAGCTATTGCTACAAAGACTATGGAGCTTAAAAATAGTTGTGATGAATTAAAAAAGGTTATAAATGAGATGCATAATAAAATTGAGGCGTCCAATGCATGCATTGAAGAGGCAGAGAGAATAGGTGAATTAGAAGACACAATTATAGAAAAAGAGAAAGCCGAAAAAAGAGATAAACTGATCCAGGAACACGAAAGGAGAGTTCGAGAGCTGAGTGATACAATCAAACGGAACAATATCCGTAACATAGGAATTCCAGAAGAGGAAGAAAGAGGGAAAGTCCCTGAAGGAGCCCTTGAACAAATTGTAGCAGAGAACTTCCCCAATCTGGGGAAGGAAACAGACGTTGAAATACAAGAGGCACAGAGAACACTCCTCAGACGTAACTTGAATCAATCTTCTGCACGACATATCATAGTGAAACTGGCAAAATATAAGGACAAAGAGAGAATTCTGAAAGCAGCTAGGGAGAAAAGGGCCCTAACATACAAAGGGAAATCTATCAGAGTGGTGACAGACCTATGTACTGAAACTTGGCAGGCCAGAAAGGAATGGCAGGAAATCTTCAATGTGATGAACAGAAAACATATGCAGCCAAGAATCCAAGCCTGTCATTCAGAATAGAAGGAGAGATAAAAGTCTTTCCAAATAAACAAAAATTGAAAGAATTCATCACCACTAAACCAGTCCTACAAGAAATCCCGAGGGGGACTCTGTGACGGAAATGTTGCAAGGAATGCAAGGTACCAGAGACATCACCACAAGCATGAATCCTACAAAGAACACAATGACTCTAAACCCTTATTTTTCAATAATAACACTGAATGTAAATGGACTACAGGCTCCAATCAAAAGATGTAGGGTAGCAGAATGGATAAAAAAACAAAATCCATCTATTTGCTGTCTACAAGAAATTCATTTTAGACTGAAGGACACCTTCAAATTAAAGTAAGGGGATGGAGAAATATCTATCATGCTACTGGAAATCAAAAGAAAGCTAGGGTAGCTATACTTACATCAGAAAAACTGGACTTTAAAGTAAAGGCAGTAACAAGGGATGAAGAAGGGCATTATATAATAATTACAGTGTCTATCCATCAGGAAGAGCTAACAACCATAAATGTCTACGCACTGAATACGGAAGTACCCAAATACATAAAACAATTAATCACAAACAGAAACAATCTTATGGATAAGAATGTGCTAATAGCAGGGGACTTTAATACTCCACTTACAGCAATGGATAGATCAACTAGACAGAAAATCACTAAAGTAACAATGGACTTGAATGACACATTGGAACAGATGGATTTGACAGATATATTTAGAACTCTACATCCTGAGGCCATGGAAATCATTTCTCCTCAAGTGCATATGGCACATTCTCCAAGATAGATCACATACTGGGACATAAAGTAGCCCTCAATATATATAAAGGAATTGAGATCATACCATGCACACTTTCAGATCCGAATCCTATTAAACTTGAAATCAACCACAGAAAGAAGTCTGGAAAACCCCCAAAAACATGGAGGCTAAAGAGCACCCTACTAGAAAACAAACAGGCCAATCAGACAATTAGAGAAGAAATTAAAAATATATGGAAGCAAATGAAAATGAAAATACAACAATTCAANGCTCTGGGCTGGCTGTCCGCACAGAGCCCGACGCAGGGCTCGAACCCATGAACTGCGGGATGATGACCAGAGCCGAAGTTGGACACTTAACCAACTGAGCCACCCAGGAGCCCTGAAATGGACAAATTCCTCAACACACACTCACTACCAAAATTCACACCGGAAGAGATAGAAAATCTGAACAGACCCATAACTAGTGAAGAAATGGAATCAGTTATCAAAAATCCCCCAACAAATAAGAGCCCTGGGCCAGATGGCTTTCCTGGGGAATTCTGCCAGACATTTAAATCAGAGTTAATATCCATTCTTCTCAAGCCATTCCAAAAAATAGATAGGGAAGGAAAGTTTCTGGACTCCTTCTATGAAGCCAGCATCACTTTGATTCCTAAGCCAGACAGAGATCCAGCAAAAAAAGAGAACTACAGGCCAATATCCTTGATGAAAACAGACCCAAATATCCTCAACAAGGTACTTGCAAATCGAATTCAACAGCACATAAAAAGAATTATCCACCATGATCAAGTGGGATTCATTCCTGGGTTACAGGGCTGGTTCAATATTCGCAAATTAATCAATGTGATACATCACATCAACACAAGATAAAAACTATATGATTCTGTCGATAGATGCAGAGANCATCAAGGCAGTATGGTATTGGCACAAAACCAGACACACAGACCAATGGAATAGAATAGAGAACTCAGAGTTGTACCCACAAAGTACGGCCAACTAATCTTCGACGAAACAGGAAAGAGTATCCAATGGAAAAAAGACAGCCTCTTTAACAGATGGTGCTGGGAGAACTGGACAGCAACATGCAGAAGAATGAAACTAGATCATTTTCTCACACCGTGCACAAAAATAAACTCAAAATGGATAAAGGACCTGAATGTGAGACAGGAAGCCATCAAAACCCTAGAGGAGAAAGCAGGAAACAACCTCCTTAACCTCCACCGCAGCAATTTCTTACTTGACACATCCACAAAGGCAAGGAAATCAAGAGCAAAAAGAACTATTGGGACCTTATCAAGATTAAAAGCTTCTGCATGGCAAAGGAAGCAATCAATATAACTAATAGGCCACCCACAGAATAGGAAAAGACAGATGCAAATGACCTATCGGATAAAGGGCCAGTATCCAAAATCTATAAGGAACTCATCAAACTCCACACCCAAAAAACAAATAATCCAGTGAAGAAATGGGCAGAAGACATGAACAGACACTTCTCCAAAGAGGACATCCAGATGGCCAACAGACACATGAAATGATGCTCAGCGTCCCTCCTCATCAGGGAAATACAAATCAAAACCACACTGAGATACCACCCCACGACAGTCAGAGTGGCTAAAATAAACCAATAAGGAGACTCTAGACGCTGGCAAGGAAGTGGAGAAACGGGCACCCTCCTACACTGTTGGTGGGAATGTAAACTGGTACAGCCCCTCTGGAAAACAGTGTGGAGGTTCCTCAGGAAACTAACAATAGAACTCCCCTATGACCCAGCAATAGCACTGCTAGGAATTTACCCAAGGGATATAGGAGTGCTGATGCATAGGAGCACATGTACCCCAATGTTCATAGCAGCACTCTCAACAATAGCTAAAACATGGAAAGAGCCTAAGTGTCCATCAACAGATGAATGGATCAAGAAGATGTGGTTTATCTATACCATGGAATACTACATGGCAATGAGAAAGAATGAAATCTGGCCATGTGTAGCAACATGGATGGACCTTGAGGGGGTTATGCTGAGCGAAATAAGTCAGGCAGAGAAGGGCAGATACCATATGTTTGCACATATAGGAGAATTAGGAGGCACTTAACAGAGGACCATGGGGGAGAAGAAAGGGGAAAATAGTAGGGGAGAGGGAGGGAGGCAAACCATGAGAGACCCTTGAATGCCGAGCACAAACTGAAGGCAGATGGGGGTGGGGGGAAGGGGAAGGAGGGTGATGGGCATGGAGGAGGGCACTTGTGGGGATGAGCACTGGGTGTTATATGGAAGCCAACTTGACAATAAACTATTAAAAAAACATTAAAAAATAGAGACTAAAAAAATAAAATAAACAAACACTTAAAAAAGTTGAGAGATGGAAGTCTTCTTTTCTCTTTCTTCTTTTCTCTCTTTTCTTCTTTTTCCCATGGAGTCCATGAAGTTATGAATCTCTTTTCTCTTTTGTGGTTTGCCTATCCTCTTTCATAGACCATTCTAAGTCCAACTTCTTTACTTGACGGCGTGTTTCCTTCCTTTTCTGTTCCTCAGATATTTTTTAAATATCTAGATAGATAGGTAGATAGATAGATAGATGATAGATAGATAGATAGACAGATAGTAGATAGATAGATGGATAGATAGACAGATAGATAGACAGACATACCCCTCCTTACCCTGCCATCGCATCAGCATATCTAATACTAAAGTGATCATGTAATCTAGGCCGGTGGCATTGGACTGGACTACATTAAAATGAGATGCAAGTAATTCAGTCTTGTTTAGACCCCTTTGGAAAACCCTGAGGCTTAGAATGAAATGATAATGTGGATCACACAGGTTTATCCATTGTCAAAAGTATCTAGTTAAGACATTTTGATGTATGTAAATTTTATCTCAAAAAACTTAAAAATTATTGATTAGAGGATAGGGGGATGAGTGGAGGTACACATGAATGAAACAAGAAGAGCAGAATAATAAGAGTGGTTGAAGCTGAGTAATTGGTACATGAGAGTTCATTTTATTACTCTGTTTACTTTGTGTATGTTTAAAATCTTACATAATAAAAAATTAAAATGATGGTTCTATCCTCTGTACTATGACATGGCCACATATGTATATTCATATATATGAATGTACACACACACACACACACACACACACATATTCCAGAGGAAGGGAGGAATTTGTTTTAGAGCCATCTGGTCCTGATTTTATCACATGTGGTTCACCATTCACCCAGGGAGGAAGAGAAGGCTTTGACGTCTATCAGCCTATCCGACACTTTGCACTGACTTAAGCATTGGGGTATGAAGTCATCTTTATTTTTTCTGATCTCCAGAATGGGAGCCACATGAATGTGTCTCCTTTGCACTGAGATTTTCAATAGCCCCACTTTATATAATCCTCTCGATCCCTTGCCACCAACCAAAACATTCGTCTGCACTCCATTACTCGGGATGAAAATGGAATCTGCAATGTGATATCTCAAGGAACGGCTGGGTATGTGACTAAATACTCTCCCCTAAAATTCCCCTCAACTGACACTACTCTTAGGGACACTGTTCTTCTCGTTCTCATCTGGTACTTTATTTCCTTTTCGCCGATACATTCTTAAATTACCAAAGTATAATATATGGTTTCTCACCAATTCTCTAGCAGGTTTGTTCCACCACTTGACATGGGTTACTTCCCATCCTGTTTTATTTTTCCCACTTTTGCTGCCTCTCCTTAATATAATCTCTTAAATTCTGTGTAATGGTTTTTGTGCCAAATGTACTTAGTCCATTTCCACGCACAGAAATGTATTCCATTAAATACGAAAGGCCACCTCCCAGATATCTTTAAAACTAGTCTGTTTATAAACCCCTCAACAGACACTTTAGTGTAAGATAAAATATTTAATGATTTGGAGTAATGATGGATAGCCTGCTTTGAATTATGGAATATTTAAAAAGAAATATCCTATAAAATAAAAGCTACTGCTCCCAGTAAAGGACAGAAGCTTACAAATTATTGGAAGTAGGAATGCTTACAGACTTATTCTGATGAAGAGACAATAATGTCTTTCAATTAGCATGCTAATAACTTTTTGAGTAAATTTTTGCTTCAAAAATACTGGGAACAGCATGCCTTCCTAATGAGGTTGTTATGTAAGCCTGCTTCCATTATTTATCTGTTTCATGTAACTTTCTTGTTCTTTAAATGTAAGATGAATCAGAAAAACCTCTGCTTCCATCTTCATAAATTTTGAGATCCTGGAGTCCACCTGCATGAAATCCAACTATCATATAATAAATCATATAATAAGTGTTTTATATATTATATAATGAAGTGATGTTTTTCTCATTGTAATCTGATTTAGACTTTTTGACATGGTCTGTAGCTGTTCCTACTGTTTTTATTTCCTCTCAAGAGGGACGGCAATATCCACAGAAGAATTCACCATTGCCTCAGATGACTTAATTGCAAAATGTAGAAAAGAAAAATTCTGAGTCCACTAAAACGAGGCACAAAGCAAATGACAGGAAATGGCTGTTAACCAGTGCTGAGTTGAGGCCTGGCATCTTGGAAGCAGTTCGGATTAACACCGCGGGGTCGGGTGAGTTTGCCCGGCCAGGCTGCCCACTGCCCTCCCTCTAACCAGCCCTCCTCTCAGGTGCCCAGAGCCAGTCACGTTCTGCTTTCCTTCCTGTCCACGTGACTCCCTACAAGCCAAAAGCTCTCATACTGGGCAATCCCAGGACCGGCCATCTTATTTCTTGCGCTTTCCCTTCACCCAGAAGTGCTTCAACCTTTGTCTCAAGCTGTCCACTGGGGCCTTCTGTCTAAGTGTTAAAGGCACCTTTATCACTGGAACCCAGGGTGGGTCTGAGTCCTTGGACCCAGCTGTGGGGTTTGAGTCCAAGTAGAAGAAGGACCTTAATGAGGCTAATGGCTATATAATCCAGCACAAATACAATGTTACTTAAAGTGAAGTACAATGTCCTTGATGCACTCAAACTTGGGCGTACTTCCACATTCAGCTAAAGTGAAGAGTGATGGTTAGACCATAAATTTACTACTCCAGTTCAGTCCTGAGCACATATGTGGGTATTTCATTAATAAAAATGTGTCAGAAGTTCAGCTTAAAATGAACTTGACGTTTGAGACCAGGAGAAATGAAGGGAAACATCTGGAAATCCCCAGAGCCTTCTCTTTTCTCATCTAAGCTCCTCTTCATTAACTACAAGTGGATTTTCCAGATTGTGGATTTTCAGAGACAAACTCCTCTTGTGTTTCCCTCTGTTACCCAGCTCAAACTAATTTGGATGTGCCTGAGCAAAATACAATTAGGCAGAAGAGTCTGTTAAGAAAAAGAAGGAAGGGAAAGGAAGGGGAGGGGAAGGGAGGGGAGGGGAGAGAAGAGGAGAAAAAAGAAGAGAATGTAGCCCAAGAGTATCATTAAAGTTAGTTTGCATATTTATCTCAAGAAACTCCAAAGTTACTTTCCTAGGAAAATTCGAAGGCTGTTTCTGAAGACATCCCTAGCATTATGTATATACCTTTGCCTTTGTATCTATATGGATTTGAAAACTCTTCCAAGATTCCTGGCTACCTGAGAATGGACACTTCAAGGAATGAGGGTTATATCTATGTTCCAACATCCAGAGTGGGTATTCCGGATGCAGGGACTTTACTTGAATCAAAGGGCTTGGCAAATTTACCCTCTAAACTGAACCCAATAAAAAGAAATTTAAAAAAAGAGCTACAAATGGACACGTGAGGTAGCAGAAAAAGAAGGAAATATGTTTTGAGCACCTACCAGGAACCAGACATAGAGCTAAGCCTTTGACATATATTTGTGCAATAAATCCAACTTGCCCTCTCCAATCCTGCCGTCCTCCATTATACATAGAGAAAACCAGGGTTCAAGCATGTTAAATAGCGCATAAGTGATGGAGCCTGGAGTCACGCTCTAGTGGCATCATGGAATCATGCCAATTTGCTTGTCTGGGTGACCCCATGAACACTAGGTTTCCAGAAATAAATTAATGGCAGACTGGAAGGACATTTCAGACAGTGTGCCACCAAACATTTCTTGGAAGATGTTTCCTGCTCCACTTTTTTCAGCTCCTTGATCAAAGGAAAGCTCGCCTAATTTGCATATGATTAGTAGATGATAGCTATGATACTAAATTACTCAGTGACTAAATCAGGATTACAGAAAATATTGACAGGCTGAGTAATGAACTGAATGAAGTAAGATCTTTCTATGCGGAGGTAAATATAAGGTCTATGTACCTTACACCAAAAAACCAGTTGTACATTAAAAGGCTTAAGAAGATCCAGTATGTGGGGGCGCCTGGGTGGCTCAGGTAAGCGTCCGACTTCGGCTCAGGTCATGATCTCGCAGTTCGTTACTTCGAGCCCCGCATCGGGCTCTGTGCTGACAGCTCACAGCCTGGAGCCTGCTTCACATTCAGTGTCTCCCTCTCTCTCTGCCCTTTCCCGCTCATGCTCGCTCTCTCTGTCTCTCAAAAAAATAATAAATAAACATTTAAAACCAAAGATGCAGTATGGGTACACAATGGAATATTATTCAGATATAAAAACAAGAATGAGATCTTGTCATTTGTTACAACATGGATGGATTACAACATGGATGGACCTAGAGGGTATAATGGTCAGTGAGATAAGTCAGGCAGAGGAAGACAAATACTGTATGATTTCACTTATGTGTGGAATCTAAAAAAAAAAAATGAATACACAAACAACAACAATAAAAATAGGAAGACTCATGAATAGAGGGAACAAACCAGTATTTGCTAAAGGGGAGGGGATGACGATGGGTAAAATAGGTGAAAAGGATTAAAAGGTACAGACTTCTAGTTATAAAATGAATAAGTCATGTGGATGAAAAATACAACATAGGGAATATAGTCAATAATACCATGATACAAAATGTAGATGGTGTCTACATTTATGGTGGTAAGCATTTCATAATGTATGGAGTTGTCAAATCACTGTGTTGTATACCTGAAACTAATACATTATATGTCAACTACACTTCAATTAAATTTTTTAAAAATAAAATTAAAAAATATTTATTCTTAGTTTACACACAAGTTAGTTAGCATATATAGTGTGCAATAATGGTTTCAGGGGTAGAATCCAGTGACTCATCCCCCACATACAATACCCAGTGCTCATCCCAACATGTGTCCTTCTTAATGCCCTCGCCCATTTAGCCCATCGCCCCCTGTCCACAACCCCTCTAGCAACTCTCCATTTGTTCTCCATAAGATACTCTTAAAATTAAAGGGTGCCTGGGTGGCTCAGTCGGTTGGGCATCTGACTTCGGCTCAGATCATGATCTCATGATTCGTGGGTTCAAGCCCCACATCGGGCCCTGTGCTGACAGCTCAGAGCCTGGAGGCTGCTTCGATTCTCTGTCTCCCTCTCTCTCTGCCTCTCGCCCACACGTGCTGCCTCTCTCTCTCAAGTATAAATAAACATTTAAAAAAATTTTTTTAAATATACTCTTAAAATTAAAAACACTTTAAAACCAATTGTACAATAATACACAAGAGAGACAAAATTTAAAAACAACCACTTACAGAAAATGTGTTTCAGTCAACAGTGGAATCAGGACAAGTGCATAGGGCCATGTTGGTTATATACATATGATTCTAAGCTATATTACAAGATGTACAAGGTCTAAAATAAGGGTGGTGATATTTTAATTGCAATGTGCATTGATCAGATTATAGCCTTAAAAAACAATTTGTTCATTCAATAAATATTTATTGAATGCCTTCTCGGTGCTAAATGCTGTGCTAGGCCTCAGGGAGCTGACGAGGAACAAAACAGGCACAGTCCCTGTGGTCATGAAGCTTAATAGTCCAGCTAATACAAGCAGAGTGAAATATGCTTAGAGAATGGAAAAGAACTTAAAAGCTGTCTCAGAGAACAATAAAAGCGATGGAGGGTTTTTAGCCTTGAGAAATGTCTTCTCTTGAAGGGCTTTTGAAAAGTTGATGAGAAAAATGAAATCATGTTTTAAGGTAGATTTTAAAATATTGCAAATATGTTCTTGCCCTCTCTGTGAAAGGATTACACATCCCTGGTCCACAAATGTGAGGCTTGGCCATGAACTTGTGATGCTCCTCCTCCCGTAGGCTGCCAAAGCAGTCACATGACTTGATCCGGCCAATGAAATGCAGGGAGCATGTGGTTAAGGAGAGAAATTGTAGCTAACCAAGTTGAAGGTGGCTGTTTCTCCTTGTTTTTGTGGGAAAACAATCCAGTGAGTGGATTGGTTTCAGGCAGTAGCAAAATATTCAGCTTATAACCCAAAGAATGAGCTCCTTTTACCAAACGTGCTACTTTAACCAAAACCAGCAGTAAGGTTAAGTTTACTAATAAGTCCAACAGAAGCATTCAAGGCTGCATTCTAATCATTACTATTTCTCAAAATTAGGTGGCCCACCTATCATTAACACATATTAGTGTTGCCAATTTCACTCTAATTGTGGGCTTGATTCAATTTGCTCAAATCAATTTTATTGACGTATAAGGACATCTATAATGTATCACAATGCAGTTTCAGTTAAAAGTTTAGTGAAGGGGCTGCAAATGAAAAATTGATACTTGGCTTTATTACTAATGCTGTTTACTCTATTCTTGCACAGTAATCTGCTTCTGCTTAAGTGTCCAGCATTAGGAAATGAGTTATCATTGGTGACCTCTAAGTGAAATTGTAAAGGCATCAGATAACTTGGTGGGTGGCTTGTTCATGAAAAAGGAGTATACTGGGCCTCCTTTCCTTCGTCCCGGTCAATACTCGGGCTTTTAGCATGCACTAAAGCCCCTTTGGAAACTTGTTTATGTATTTCTTACAGTTGAGAACTTCTGCTTCTAAAAGCAACTACAGAGGGAACTTCAGTCGGGCTTTGCTTTCTGAGAACATGCCCTCCTCGCCACGTCCTTCCTTTTATTCCTCATTCTTGCAGACAAGAATGCTAAATTAGGAATCGCTTTATGACCACCTGAGCAAGGGGTCTTTCTCGATAGGAGAAGATACTGCCCTAGCAATCCCTGCTGGCCTGGAGAGGTGTCTCAACTCCAGATCTGTTTACCAGCCTCTGCGACAAGGGGTAAGGTGCCCCTTTTTCACATCATCACTAGCTAAGACTGAAGGTGACCAGCAAACCTCTCATGCTTGTTTTGAAATCATTCACGAAGGATACCGAGATTCTAGAAAACATGGTCTTTATGTTATAACCCAGTCGGAGAGATGAGAGGAACATAAAATATGTTTTCAAAGAAAGTCAGAGACAAAACATTTTGATCATAGTTTAAGACAAAATAGTTGATCAGCCCCTATTTTCAGACAACCGGCACCAAAAATAATTATACTCATGTTCAGAAAAGGAAGTGTTTCTAGTAAAACGGGGTGGTAATAGACAGTTACTTGATAAAGATGGATCTTGAAAGGGGATCTGAGAGGACAGGAGAGGGTTCGTTCCAGGGACACAGAACGTGGGTGACAGGCAAGGAGCGCGGGCAGGACCAGGAATCTGCTATTCTGGCTGTGGTATCTAACATGGCGTCTCACACACAGCAGCACCTGCTAACTGCTGGCTCAGAAAGAGAGCACTCTTAGAAGTGAGACCAAAATGACTGGATTTGGTCCTTGGGCTTTATCTTTTGGAAAGGGGGTGAGGGGAGCCTTTACTGTCCCAGGTTCCAGGCAGCCACTCTGTGCTGAGGCATTTTCTCATGCCAAATTTGTCAGTCTTCACACTTATCTGCCTTCCAAGGCCACCATAGACTGAAGTCATCTCACCTTCCTCAGACATCTCAGAGTATTTACCTGCATAAATCATTGGGCAACTAACTATGCACAATCTTTTGTATGTCCTCGTGATGCTTAATTTTGTCAACCTTGACTGGGCCACAGGATGTCCAGATGTTGGTCAAACGTGTTTTCAGGTGTTTCTGTTAGATGTTTTCGAATGAGATTAACATGTGAATAGATAGACCGAATGAAGCAAATTGCCCTCCTTAACGTGAGTAAGCCTCATCCAAACAGTTAAAGGCCTAAATAGAACAAAAAGGCTGACCCTCCCTCAGGAATAGAGAATTCTTCCTGCCTGATGGCATTCTAACTGGAATATTGCCTGCTTCCTACCTTGGATTTGAACAGAAACATCAGCTCTTCCTGACTCTTGAGACTGCTAGCCTTCATACCAAACTATACCATCATCTTTTCTGGGTCTCCAGCTGGTCAAGCATTCTACAGATCTTAGGACTTGTCAGCCTCCATAATCCCATGAGCCAATTCCTTATAATAATCTCTTAATCATATATACATGAATATACTTTATATTATATTGTACCCAATTGTAAACTTCCTGAGTTCTGAGGTTGGTAGTCTTCAACATCTGTAGCCCTTTTCAGGAGTTAATGAAGGCATGACCATGGAGGGCAACAAAGCTACCACATATGGTTGTAAAGATTATGCCCCACACGAGCTCTCAACTGAGAGGGCAAGTGGAGCAAAAATCCAGCAGCAGGTCCAGCTCCCAAGCGGTTTTCTAGAAGAGGGCTGTGCCCATCTAGAGGAAGAGACCCTGTTCCTACTTCTCAGAGGCACTAAATGGGTTTGCTGAGGCCCTGGGCAGCAGTGTTTCACGGAGGACCCAAGCATGGGCTATGTGAGCATCCCAGAATAATACAGATTGCCTGCTGTGCCCAACAGTACAGGACTCACCTAACTCTACCTTACCGTGGCCAGAGAGAAGTCTCAGGAATTGGCATAAAACTTTCACAAGATGCTCTAAAAACAAGTGCTCCTTCAGCTGGTTCAGGATGAGGGCTATATACATTATACTAAATGATTAAGTTCCCATAATTTTAGTACATGGGGGGGGCGCCTGGGTGGCTTAGTCGGTGAAGCGTCCGACTTTCGCTTAGGTCATGATCTTGCGGTTCGTGGGTTCGAGCCCCGTGTCGGGCTCTGTGCTGACTGCCAGCTCAGAGCCTGGAGCCTGTTTCAGTCTGTGACTCCATCTCTCTCTCTGACCCTCCCCTGCTCACGCTGTTTCTCTCTCTCTCTCCTAGAAATAAATAAAACATTTTTTTTAATTTTTTTAAAAAATTGGCTTGGTGGTAGATCATTTTTCCCAACTGTAGACCAATGCAAGTGCTCTGAGCACGTTTAAGGTAGACTAGGCTAAACTGTGGTGTTTGGTAGGTTACATGTATTAAACATATTTTCAACTCAACGCTGAGGTTATCAGGACGTAATCTCACCATAGGATCTGTATTTAATTTATTAATTTACTCACAGAATGGCCAGAAAGACTAGAAAATCGTACTCAGAAAACAGGCAGGAAAGATGTATGTCCGACATGAGCCGGGACAAGAACCAAAATGAAACACTGAACCAGCCCAGCAAAGACACTTCTGCCACAGCCATCGAACGCCGGACGCTTCACCATCCGCAGTGATCGCCAGCCTTTGCCCCCAAAATGATTTCGCCACCACTCCTGCTTCCTTGCACCACTACTTCTGGATGCTAGTTGTGTCTGAGAAACAATTTAGTGAGTATGGAATGGAAAATCACGGTCATTTATTTCAACTTCATCTAAACTCTTCAGTGGGAGATCCTGTGTTAAATAAAAATGCTCTCAGCTCCTTAAACCTCAGGCAATAACCTGAGCATACAGCATCTCATGCAGGTTGAGCACCTCTCAGAACTAACTCAGCTGAGAAGCACTGAACTGGGCAAGTTTATACACAGGTGAATTTATACATAGGTGAATTCTCAAATAAGAAAACCATTTTCAGCCAAAGTGTCCTTAATTCCAACACTTCCTATGTTGCTAGAATCTGTGTTAATAACAAATGCAAAGCAATCCTGAACACCTACTTAGGAAACGGCTTCAAAAACACTCAAAGCTTCTCTCTGTTGGTACACCTTACAGGCGTCATTATGATGAAACTTGCAACCACATTTTAGCATAAGGGAGGGGTGCATTGGTTTCACTTTAGAACCTGTACCAAAGCCCATAATGGTTTGTTAAATCTTAAATGTATATAAAACATCAAGTGTACTTTCTGTCTTGAAGTCTATTCTCCTAAACATAGAAGAAATCGCTAAGGCTCCTACCCACTTTGTAGACTGCTAGCCACTAAACAGGGAGCCACCATAAAGAATTGTTGACTGAATGTGTAAATGAATAATAGTACCTCCACATAATGATATGTGGATGAAATGAGATGATACTGGTGAAAATATTTGGAATTCTTAAGAAGAAACCGTGCTGGGTGAATCGAAGGCAAGAGAGGTAAAGAGTAGTTTTTAAACAAAATGGTACCTGAGTCTTGCAAATAATGTTTTGTTTCTGTTTTAAAGAAGTCACGCCAATATAGATCTTGTTGTTATTTTACAAAAATCAGGAGAGGACTTCTGTTGTCTGTCTTAAGCCTTGTGCTTCTCGTGGGACAGTGGGTGAGAGCCTGGTTCTTAGGCTCCATGTTTTCACCATGGCACTGAGGTGAACCATTAAAAGTGTTAAAAATCCTTATTAATAAAACCAACCCTAGACGGCAGTGCTCCTCAGGGACTTTCGTCTCTGCTATCTTTGCTCCTGGCGTCCTGATCTCTTGCTACTCGTAACCTTCGTCCTGTTCCCATCAGGCCTCACTCTCAGTCAGTCCCCAGAACCTTTAGCTGCTAACTCTTGATATTTTTACCATTTCTGTGTGTTTTGTTTTCACGCTGAAAAGCCTTCGAGATAGAGAAGAGGTCATTTGGCATCACACCACCTATGCCACATCTTCGCAAGGCACTGCTAATAGACACTATAAGATTGCCTTTCTGGTTAAATGAGCTCTAGCATGAAGGAGAGTTGAAATTCAATTCAACTAGAGCAATGTCTCAAAGTGCTGCCTTCCCATGGGAAGAGGGATCCCAGAGATTGTGAACTCAGAGGAAAACCCCCAGGGTTTGATGGACCAGAACCTCCTCAGCAATTTTAAGGTAATGAGCCCTCTGCCCTGAGGACAGGGCCAAAGACAAATCCTATGTGCCTGTCGGTTTACTTAATAATTGGTCTACACCACTCAGAGTGTGGTCGTTTGCCCACGTGCTACAGATCAGTGACAGGTAAGAACAGAAATAGAGAGCAAGCACTGAAAAATTTTTATAGCAATTTGACAAAGAATTCCGAATATAATAACAAATTTGCATTTCGTATGTCTTTTATTTTTCTAATGACTCCTTATTGTATTTTACAAAAGCATGGATCTACAAAGTATTGGAACGTTTTTTAATGTCCCTTCACCACAGCTTGATAAACACTGACTTAAAAAACACCTAGAAATAAAAATGAATTATTTGCAATGACACTCGAGAGTGCTATAAGGTGTAATTCCCAGGGAGTTTCAGCTTAGAGATTTACTGTAAACAAATAATACTAAATGGGTACATGTGTTTGTACGAAATGTTTTGTCATGACTTGTGTACTTATTACCTAGCAATACGAAAAATATGAAAGGCACTCCAGCCCAACAGCCCCACTTCAGAGAGGTGAGTTCTTTTCCAAGTCTAAGGAAGATCTAGTAAGATGGTAATAGCAATGGATGCCATTTGGACTCTGCCATTAAAATAATATCAACATCTGCCCTTTCAAGTTAGATGTTGAGAGTATGATTGTTTATCTGGCCCTTCATGTTTCTTCATCATGGCTTGAGGCAAGCTGCCCTCGTCTCCTGTGGCCTCTGGCTGGCTCTGGAATGCCATCTTGGCTCACAATAAAGCGTAAGAGGACATCTCAGATCTCACCCCTCCTTGTCTTCCCTTCCCAACACCTGTTACCAAGCCGTTTTGTTGGCGGGAGAAAGGTGGGGTGGTCAGTGCAGAAGGCGAAGAAAGTTACTGTCATCGCTGTTGCTGAAAAAGAAGTAGGAAAAGCTGAGCTGCATTTCCTAAAGAATGTCTCCGGTCTTCCCCTTGTAATAACCTGCCTTGATGTCTGCTGTGATATGCAGACTGTCTCTGTCACTGTCTCTCTTTTTCTCCCCGATTTTTCATTTCCTATTAAGCAAAGAGCAGTCCCCCTCATCTCTGGGTATAACTAGAGAAATCAAACCTATCCCTTGTAATACAACCAAGAGTCACAAGCTTAGGAAGAGCAGTTAGAAAATCAGATGACGTCACAGATCTTTCTGGCATGTGGTTACATTTTTTATGCATCTTGAGCCTTCTTGAAAGAAAATGGCTTGTGGATCAGCTCTTACACCGGCGCAAAAACTTTCATCCCAGAAATGTGCCCAGAATTATGAGAATGAACTTAATTTTTTCCTCAGACTAGGCCATATTTAATAGTTCTAGTAGACATTATGTCAGATGACACTAGATTTTTGTAGCAATCCAAGGTAACTCCCTAGCTGGTGTGATTTGAGGCCGGGAACAGAGAGGTGAGCTGCTGCAAATATGTTTCCTCATCAGTCTGCCCTAATCCATGGAATTCTACCATGAAAATATTCCCTTTTGCCTTAGTTGGCTCAGGCCGCCATAATAAAATACCGTAAGTGGGGCAGCGTAAGCAACAGACACTTGTTTCTCACACTGCTGAAGACTAGGAAGTCTGAGATCAAGGTGCCAGCAAGGGTTTCATTCTAAGGCTTCCTCGTGTGGCAGCAATCTCACTGTATGTCACATGCACAGAGTATGTCTGCGGGCGGTGGTGGGGACCTCTCTGGGGTCTCTAACAAGGGCACTAATCCCATTATAAGGGCTCCACCCTCATGGCCTCATCTAACCCTAATTGTTTTTTCAAAGCCTTCAGATACCATCATATTGGGCATTAGAACTTCAAGATATGAGCTTTGGGGGGACTGAGACGTTCAGCCCGTTGAATTATGAGACCCTATCCATGGTATCTTTCAAATTAAAACATTTTAATTACTTAATGCTTATTTTTATAAAGTTGGAGTTTTTAATTTTTTTCCAGCTATTATCAAAGCATATGGGGCAGGGAATGGAGAAATAATATGTAACTGGCAAAAAAAAAAAAAAAAAAAAATCAAATACCTAGGATCAGAAGCAAGAAAAGGCAAAAAAGAAAAACAAAAAAAATGATGGTTTAAGAATTTTCTTGAGGCTGGCCCCTGTAGGATGTGATTAAGCCATTCATTTAGTCTGTAGCGGTGAACTGAACAGGTGAGGGGCTGGTACTGAGCTGGGGTGCAGGATAAACCCGCAAGAAATACCCTACCATAGCCCACTTTACAGACAACGAGTAAGTCAGACCTTTGAACAGGTAATTCACGTGCAGGTAGGATGCTCGTGCCGCCAGCAAGTCCCAGGTGGAACAGGGGCACAGTGAGGGGCCAAGTCTACACACGGGCTCGGAAAATTCTCTGAAAGACATGAAGTGACTGCACACGAGAAAGGTGTCCAGCATAGCTGTTGGGAAGACCATGGAAGGTGGGCAGTGGAGAAGTGGGTGGTAGGGAAGTAGGGCACTGAGTGCCAGATGAGGCAGAAAATAGAAATGCAGAAAGTGAGTGCTGGGTACGGGGCAGATCAGGGTGGATTCTGTGTGCCCTGCTGAGGAGTTTTGGCTTTATTCACAATCACTGAAGGATTTTAAGGAGCCACAGAGTAACAGAATAAAAGTTTCCATTGATGGAGTACCTGGGTGACTCAGTAGTTTAAGCATCTGACTTCAGCTCAGGTCATGATCTCGTGGTTCATGAGTTCGAGCCCCACGTTGGGCTCTGGGCTGACAGCTCAGAGCCTGGAGCCTGCTTCGGATTCTGTCTCTCTGTCTCTCTCCCTCTCTCTCTAACCCCCACCCCTTGTGCTCTGTCTCTCTGTCTCAAAAATAAACATTCTTTTTAAAAATTTAGAAAGTTCCCTTTGAGAGATCACATTTACCAGACAAGGTGAACAGCAGGTTGAGGAGTGAGACACTGGCTAAGAAGTCTGACAAAAGATTGTGGCAAAGGTCAGGATAAGAAATAACGGAGGGTGGAGAGGAGGAGATGAGACAGCCCTGGCGGGAATGGAGAGCCCAGCTGTAGACGAGTGCAAGACTTAGGGGAACAATCTCAACTCGTGTTGAAGTAGAGGGAAGGCTCAATACCCATTCACTGAGGAAAGGGGTTCCAGAGAAAGGACAGATTTTAAGGCAACACGGAGAGTTCTGTGTGAGGCATTTTCCACTGGTGATGCCCACAGGACAGCCAGCGGCAGCTGGAAAGGAGAGCCCAAGCTCAGGAAAAAAGGTGGGTGGGGCAGGCGCTCTATGAGGGGAGTGAGCTGCCTAGAGGAAAGCCATGTTCGAGAAGGGCTGCCTGAGCCAGGACCCTGGGCAGCCCCTAATGAACTCTGTGTAGATACCTGTCTTCGGGGCTACTTAGTGAGCTCCTGAAGGGTCAAATCAACACAGTTTGTTTTTTCATCTCCTACAGTGTTTTGCATATAGAAATTATTCTGGATGTTAGCAGCATGAGAAAGATTGGTTCGGGCTCTGACATTAAGTCCGCTGTGTCCATCTTCAAGTACAGGAGAACTGATTAGAAACTACAACAAGAATGAAATCTGCATGGGCCATTGTTCCTTGATTTCTTTCACTTACTGAATCACTCGTCTTCAAAGTAAAAGAATCGGGGGCGCCTGGGTGGTTCATTCCGTTAAGCGTCCGACTTCGGCTCAGGTCATGATCTCACAGTTCGTGGGTTTGAGCCCTGTGTCCGGCTCTGTGCTGACAGCTAGCTCACAGCCTGGAGCCTGTTTCAGATTCTGTGTCTCCCTCTCTCTCTGACCCTCCCCTGCTCATGCTGTCTCTCTCTCTCTCTCAGAAATAAATAAAACATTTTTTTAAAAAACTTTTTAAAATAAAGTAAAAGAATCTATCCTAATGACTCCAAAAAAAGAATTTGTAAGTAGATTTCAAGCCTTCAGGGAAGGACACATGATGAAGTGGAGGCAATATTTTGTAGAATAATCCCCCCCCCCCC
>NW_027551572.1:9333981-9441481 GCF_008692635.1 Crocuta crocuta
CCCCCAGTAGGAGTGGGTCAGAAATGAGGAGAATGTGGGGGAGGTAACAGGGTGTAAGGTGGAGAATCACCCAGTAATAGAAATGGCAGTAGGACAAAACAGCTTTCTGCTTTCTGCTGTATTAGTTAAATGGCCTTTATTGTCTTGGCTAAGAAAGGTCAATTAATCACCCAAAGTCTTATCTGACAGTAATTAACAATCAGCAGCAACAAAATATCCATAAGAGCTCAGAACAACAAAAGGTTTTGTTTGGTTGGTTTTCGTTTGTTTTCTCCCTCCATACGCCATCGAAAAAGGAGTCCACTGGCATGTCGTATTTCCTTTCATCGCTTCATTAGTGATTTTCGGCACCTAGGAAGGGGTGCGAAAAATACAAGTGCTGGAGCTCACCTACGCAGACCCACAGGTAATTAACACAGTCCCACTCCCCCTGCGGTATCATCTCCTAACAAGGCGCTCAAATGTTTCAGGACAAATCCTGGCAAGAAAAGACTGAAAAAGGTAGGCAGTAGGGGGCCATCCCTCTGCCTGAACTGGGCCTCATAAATCCCAGAATTGGTGAGGGGTAAAAAGGAAGACTGGTAAACTGAATTCCAAATCTGGGACACAGGAAAATTAACGCCAGTGTCAGAAATCCCGCTAAGTACTTCTCTTCCCCACAAAGATTTAAAAGCGAACAAACCAACAAACCCGGGTTGGTTTTTTAATTTAACACAAGCTTTGGTATTTATGTTTCTGCCACAAACATGAGGAAATTTTACAGTGTATGGATCCTACCCAAACAGAACTCTGGAAGTATTCCCAGAAACTGTCTTATGTGGACCCTCTCTGCCCTCCCCCACACCCTCTGCGAGGCAGCCCTTGTGACTAAGGCTTCACGTAAACCCGCACAACTCTGGTGAAGCATGACCTTTCGGTACTGAAGTCTTCTTGAATCGTTCCCATGGAAGATTCTGCCAGAAGCAGCAACCAGGCCCTCCAGGCTGACTGCTACAGGGCTGGGCTTTTAAAATATCTGGTTCTTCCCAATGGGCAGCGATCACCGGATCTGACTCAACGTGCCTGGAGTCCCTTTGGTGAGAAGGGTCACATCGTGCTTGAAGTAGATCAAAATGGTTCCCTTCATCATGTAGAAACTGTGCAATACCCCTGAACACAACTGCTTCCCTCGCTGCAGGAGTTAAGGGTGCCACTGTTTAATCACTTCCCCTTCAGCCTTGGTGGGTCATGACGGTCATAGCTTCTTGTGGTTGTGGGGACGCTGAACTGTCTATCCCTTTCCTGCCCCTGAGTCAGTCGGTCTCACTTTGAGTAGTTCCAGGGACAGAAAGCTCTGCAAGTAGCTCCTCCTCCTCTTGTTCTTCGTTCCAGAAGGATCTTCATTACACAGAGTCAAAATATTTTTCTGTAATGTTTAGTCATTTGTTTCAACACGGCCTTCTGGAACAAACATACTTCTTGTACATCATGGTGCCTTAACGGCTTGAAGGCATTCCTCACAACTCATTCCCTTCCTCCACATCACACCAGCTTTTTCCTCCCCCAGCCAAATACCACTTGTCCCTTCAACTGTTTTGTTTTGTTTCGTTTTGTTTTGTTTTTTTGGAGAGAGAGAAAGAGAGAGAGCAAGCATGCACATTTGCATGCATGTGAGTAGGGAAGGGGCAGAAGCAGAGGAAGACAGAGACTCTCACGCTGGCCCTGTGCCCAGTGCAAAGCCTGAGGCGGGGCTCCTCTCATGACCCTGAGATCATGGTCTGAGCTGAAACAAGAGTCCAATGCTTAACCAAATGAGCCACCCAGACACCCCTTCAACTGCTCTATAATAAGACTTCCAGACTCTTTACCCTTCCGGGGTAAATTTTTCCCCTTTAGGGGGAACATTTCCTGTTGTAAGTTCCCACCGAGAGAGTTCTGCTCCAGAACAGAGCCCGATAGCCCATGTGTAGCATGACCAGCACAGACAGATCACAGAGACCTGGCCTGTATGCTAGACCTGAAGTGATTCGACCCATGCCTGCACCTCAGCCCTGCCGCATGCTGGGAGTGGCCGCTGCCTCTGGACGATGGGCGAGGGGGGCCCCCAGTTTCTCTGGGAAAGTCGGCTCTTGTCTTCTCTGCTCATTTGAAACACCACCAGTGCCCACTGGGGCCACTTGGCTCCAGCACTTCTCAACAACAGCCAAAGTGACTTTTGATCAGAAGTTTTTGAACAAAAGAAAGATTGAGAAGAACTGAGTGCTCACAGGAGACTAACCCATCAACACAGTCAATATGCTGTTATATCATTCCCAGGATAAACAACCACAAATTCATGTGGCACCAGCTAAGGTAATGTGTAAGTGAACCCCTAGCGTGTTTCTACAGCTCTCTTCCCACCCGCTGCCCTACACAATGGGCGAACCCCTTCTCTCCAGGTTGCTAAGAATAGGGCCATACCAGGGCTGCAGCAATAAAATGGAAACAGGTTTAAAAAAAACAAACAAAACAAAAAACACCCAGAGGGACACATGTGTGGCTCAGTTGGTTAAGTGTCTGACTTCAGCTCAGGTCATGATCTCATGGCTCATGTGTTCGAGTCCCACGTTGGGCTCTGTGCTGACGGCTCAGAGCCCGGAGCCTGCTTTGAATTCTGTGTCCCTCTCTCTCTCTCTCTCCCCCTCCCCTGCTCACGTTCTGTCTCTCTCTCTCTCAAAAATAAATAAACATTAAAAAATTTGTAATAAAAAATGGAAAGAAAAAAAAAGAACCACCCAGAGCCTTGAAGAAGGTGGGACTGAAGAACCGCAAGCTTTTTTTCTTGGTGCTCTAATCGTCTGCACCGTGCCTGGCACTGCTGGGTGCCCAGGAAATGCTCACTGGTGGAACGGATGGACAGAAGGACAGCAGCTGTGAGGGGCCAAGAGCAGCTGACTCAAAGACAGAAGAGGTGGCCATAGGGCAGAGCTGACTTTCAAAACCCACCTCCCATGCCCAGGGTGGGGACGCAGCAGCTGAAATGGAGGACGGATGTCGGTGGCTGGAATCACGAAGGTAAGGAGCAAGTCGAGACGCAATAGCTGTGAAGCCTGGCTGTGTCACGTGGGCAGTTTTTTAAAAATACTGACCCCCAAGCCCTATTCTGGAAATGCTGATGGGTCTGGGCTCTCGTGTTCCATGATTTTGCTTTTTTAATTGTAAAATATATAGAACATAAAATTTCCCATTTTTTTCCATTTTTAAAAAATGTATTTTTGAGAGAGAGAGAGAGGAAGAGAGAGAGAGAGAAAGAACATGTGCGCACAAGAAGGGGAGGAGAGAGAGTGGGGGGTACAGAGGATCCGAAGCAGGCCTGGTACTGAGAGCGGAGAGCCCAATGTGGGGCTTAAACTCACAAAAGCTGAGATCATGACCCGAACCGAAGTTGGACACTTAACCAACTGAGCCACCCAGGTGTCCCCCATTTTTGCCATTTTTAAACATACAGTTCAGTGGCCTGAGTGCATTCACCTTATTGTACAGCCATCACCACTATCTGCTCCAGAAGATTTTCATTTCCCTCAACTGAAACCCTATGTACATTAAATTCTAACTCCCTAGTTCCCTTCCCCTACTCCTGGCAGCCACCATTCCACTTCCTAGGAAGAGACTCTCCTAGAGATCTCAGTCGAGGCACCTCGGCACCGATATTGCTTGAATGCTTCCTTGAGGGGCACCTGGGTGGCTCAGCTGGTTAAGCATTTGACTCTTAATTTCAGTCAGGTCATGATCTCATGGTTCTTGAGTTGAGCCCTGTGCTTGGGATTCTCTCTCTCCCACTCTCTCTGCCCCTCCCCTGCTTGTGCAGGAGGATTCTCTCTCTCTCTCTCTCTCTCTCTCTCTCAAAAATAAATCAACATTAAAAATAAAAGCTTCCTTACTAATTCCAATATGCAGACGTTGTTGACAACTACAGAGGACCAATACTGGTGGGCGCAGCCACGTGGACGTGAGGTGTCCAGGGTCATGCTGGTCCTTGAGGAGAGGGAGATTATGAGGCAGATAAAGCCTTCAGTACATGTGCTGTCTGCGTGGGAAGGGGAGGTGACTAGATGATAGAAATCAGGTAGGGAAAAGGACCTCAAAGGAGCCGGGTGTTTACACAAGGCTCAAGATTAGGGCTGGCAGTGTGAACCGAGATGGGGTAGAG
Organism: Crocuta crocuta; assembly: GCF_008692635.1. NCBI lineage: Eukaryota > Metazoa > Chordata > Mammalia > Carnivora > Hyaenidae > Crocuta > Crocuta crocuta. Next base: position 9,338,150 of record NW_027551572.1, read on the forward strand.
ATTTAAACTCAGGTCTGATGCCAAAGTCCAGCTTTCCTCTGCTATGCCAATGGTTCACCTCATTAATAAATATTTATTGAGTACCTATAATGTGCTAAGCAATGCTCCAAGCATAAATTTTCTGCTCATGTGGAGTTTGTATTCTATCAAGGAATCAGATAACAATCATGAAAATAAATAGGCAGTTAAGAATTTTAGTTTGTCAAATGAAACAGGAAAAAGGTAGAGCATGAGCTGGGATTGACAGGAAGGCTTCTCTGAAAGGTGATCCCTAAGGAGAAGCCTGAATGAGGAAACAGAGGCTGTCATGTTGAGTGCAAAGGGGTTCGGCAAGCGCAAAGGTCCTGAGACAGAAACAAGCTTGGTGTGCCCACAGGATATGAGAGAAAGCCCAGGCAGTCTCCTCATGGGGGAGTCAGAGAATGAGACAGGAACCGAGGCAGACAGGAACCAGACTGAGGACCTGAAGGCCAAGGTAAGAAATTAGGGATCAATTGTTCCAAATGAGAGTAAGATGAGACTGGCTGCCCTAACAAGAAGGAATGGAGCAGGAGTGGACGCAGGGAGACCAGGGGTGGTAAATGCAGTAGCCCAGAGGAGAGTGGTATTGATTTAGACCAGCGTTAGTGGAGTGGAAATGGTGAGGAGATGTAGAATGGTATTTTCCTTTCGAGGTAAAACCAATATAGGATTTGAGGGAAAGAAAAATGACTCCTAAATTTTGTACAGACATCTAAATGGATGGTGATACCATTTACTGAAGGGAGAGGAGATTTTGTAGGATAAAGCTTTCTATTTTAGGCAAATTATATTTGAGATTCTTGCTGGACTCCAAGTGGAGATGCTGAGCAAGCTGCTGGGTATACAAGTCCAGAATCAGGAGATAAGTTGGGTCTAAAGATGTCAACTTGTGGGGGGCTTGAGAATCACCTGGATGGAGATCTGTTTAAAATGGAGATTCCCAGGCACCTCCCCCCAGTGATTCAATAGGTCCAGTAGGTGGAATTTGCACCTCTAATTAACTCCCCAGATGGTTCTGTAAAACCCCATACTCTACCATTCTACTTCCTCTGGTTGACTCTAATCCATTAAACAATTCTTTAGCCACTTAACTATATATTTTTCCATCTTATTCAGATATTTTCAATCCTTTTACATTAAAAATGTAATATTAAATTATTATAAATTAATTTTATTATGTACTGCTATCAATAACGTATTCTAATGCGATATTATAGAGTGCTTACCATATGATCATATTTGTTTTAGTCCGTTCAGTCTGCTATAACAAAATGCCACAGGCTGGGTGGCTTAAACAACAAACATTTGTTTCTCACAGTTCTAGAGGCTAGAAGATGTGGGCAGATTGTTTGGTGAGGACCAGCTTCCTGGTTCATAAGTGGCCTTCTTCTCACTGTGCCCTCCTCACATGGTGGAAGACACCAGGGAGCTCTCTGGGCTCTCTTTTGTAAAGGCACCAATCCCACTCATGAGGGCTCTACCCTCACGACCGAAACACATCCCAAGGGCCCCAATTCCAAACACCATCATACTGGGGGTTCGGTCTCAACATATGAAACTGTGGGGGGGGGTGTTGACACAACCATCCAGTCTACGGCCATAATCTTTAATGATGTAATTGTCATATACAGATATGTTTCTCATATTTGTCCATCTTTTTTACAAAAAAACATAAAAGAAACTAAATGCCTTTTAGAAAAGTTAGCATACTTTATCTCCAGAATTCCCCTCTCAGCCCAACTGCTAACTTAAAAGAGAGGAGAAAGAGGGAGAAAGAGGGAGGAAGGGATGGAGAGAGGGCAAGAGGGAGGGAGGCAAGAAGAATTGGTTGCACTGAATTGAATTCTTCTTATGAATGTACACAGTTCTCTACTAAACAAGACTTTTCAACTTCTGAGAGCTCACACACCACATTAGAATCTGTTCCAAAATCATCCAGATGGCCAACAGACACATGAAACGATGCTCAGCATCCCTCCTCACCAGGGAAATACAAATCAAAACCACACTGAGATACCACCTCACGCCAGTCAGAGTGGCTAAAATGAGCAAATCAGAGAACTCTAGATGCTGGCGAGGATGTGGAGAAACGGGCCCCCTCCTACACTGTTGGTGGGAATGTAAACTGGTGCAGCCCCTCTGGAAAACAGTGTGGAGGTTCCTCAGGAAACTAACAATAGAACTCCCCTAGGACCCAGCAATAACACTGCTAGGAATTTACCCAAGGGATACAGAAATGCTGAGGCATAGGGGCACATGGACCCCAATGTTCATAGCAGCACTCTCCACAATAGCTAAAACATGGAAAGAGCCTAAGTGTCCATCAACAGACGAATGGATCAAGAAGATGTGGTTTATCTAGACCATGGAATACTACATGGCAATGAGAAACAATGAAATCTGGCCATGTGTAGCAACGTGGATGGACCTTGAGGGTGTTATGCTGAGCGAAATAAGTCAGGCAGAGAAGGACAGATACCATATGTTTGCACGTATAGGAGGATTAGGAGGAACTTAATGGAGGACTATAGGGGAGAAGAAGGGAGGAAACGGGGGAGAGGGAGGGAGGCAAACCATGAAAGACTCTTGAATGTTGAGAACAAACAGGGGAGAGGGGAGGGGGGGGATGGGCATGGAGGAGGGCACTTGTGGGGATGAGCACTGGGTGTTATGTGGAAACTAATCTGACAATAAACTATTTCTAAAAAAACAAATAAAAAATAAAAAATAAATAAAATGAAATAGTAAATGGGTAAAAAAAAAAAAAAGATGTGGTTTATCTATACGATGGAATACTCCATGGCAATGAGAAAGAATGAAATCTGGCCATGTGTAGCAACGTGGATGGACCTTGGGGGGGTTATGCTGAGCGAAATAAGTCAGGCAGAGAAGGACAGATACCATATGTTTGCACGTATAGGAGGATTAGGAGGAACTTAATGGAGGACTATAGGGGAGAAGAAGGGAGGAAACGGGGGAGAGGGAGGGAGGCAAACCATGAAAGACTCTTGAATGTTGAGAACAAACAGGGGAGAGGGGAGGGGGGTGATGGGCATGGAGGAGGGCACTTGTGGGGATGAGCACTGGGTGTTGTATGGAAACCAACATGACAATAAACTATTAAAAAAAAAGAATCTGTTCCAAAATTAGGCAGGGGATCAGCGGTCTTGCTCTACTATATGTATCAGAATTCTCTTTTTTTTGTAATCAAGACAGACTTGTCTTCCAATTTTTGACACCACTGCCATCCTCCATGATTGCTCAAAAAATGCCTGACTGGGTCTATTATCCCCACCTCAGACTTGAAAATCATGTCCCCCTCACCTCCATGTCCGTGCCACTGACCTGAGTCAGCTTGCTGGCCTTCAGGGAGGCCAGTGCCCTGCAGCCGCATCCCTTCCAAGCCTGGCTGTCTGAAGCTCATTCTCCTTGAGAAGAACCCAGAAGATCACAGGAAAAGCCAGTCTGCTCTACAGTGGGGTTTCCCACTCAGCAAGTGGCCCTTTCGTTTTGCTCCCCACTGACAAAAAAAAAAAAAAAAAAAAAATCTCTTCATTGTGCTTTCTGGCTTCTTTTTCCTTACAAGGCAACGTGGGTAATTTGATTTCATTGGGTTTTCTTTGCTTTGTGTTGGTTTTTCAACCCCCCAGCTCCACCCCCGACTTCCGCCCTCCTGTCACCATTCCCCCAGCATCACACTACACTTTTATGTGCCTCCTTCACCGCGCACCCCTCTTTGCACATGGTGCGCCTATCTTTCTAACGTTCTCTCTAACTTCCAGGCACCTACACATGTTAATTATCACCAAAGCAGATATTCCCAACTATCCTGATTTCAGGGTGAACATTCAGAAACCATTATGTGGTGATTGATGGGACCAGCTTTCCACATAGGTCTGGCCAGGAGGCCTTCTCCAAGGTTGTCGGCATTATTCAACGGCTTTTGTTGCTATTTAGATTACCGCTCAGGTGACGTCAGGGAGAGATCGGACTTGGGTCCAGGGCTACTGACCTCAATATCTCCCCCAGGCTGATTTAATGATGAAGATAAAAAGAATTCTGGAAACACGGTTCCGGGAGATTTTGTGGTAGAATAAATGATGGTGGTGAATAGGGACATGCACTCGTCATTAAAAGTGGCATGTTTATGGGGTGCTGACACGGTTTACGGGGTGCATGCCTACGAGTACCAGCCAGATCCATGCTTTTCCTAATGTCTTCGGCCTTTTCCCAAAGGTTTAGACAACACATCTGTGATGAAGCTGCCAGGGAATTCCTCTAGCTGAGTTTTTATATTTAACCACTGGCCCCGTGCACAGCTAGCATTCCAAGCATGAGAAGGCTTTCTCTTTAGCTGCGATCCTGAGGCCAGAACTGCCACATGACACAGTTCTAGGGGGCCTCATTCACATGGTGCCCCGTGTTGTGTCTCAGCGGGCACCATCACCACCCACGAGGGGCAGAACGGCACCCCCTGGGGTTGTGCTACCCAGAGGCCTCACATGGGACCCCAGCCTCACCCTACACCTCTTATCCTTCCTCTTACCATTACACAATCACACATCTGTCAGCTACTGAGCTTACAAGCGCTTTACCCCAGAGAGCACAGCATCATAATACAAGTCCTACGAGGCTGCTGTAACATTGACTTCCATGGAAATAGGATTTTACAGCCCACCAGGTGCACCTGGTCCCCGCACACATCTCAAAAAATCCCTGCATGGCAGGGACCATAAAGCAAGCACAATTTCATCCACCATTTTATCCAGAGAGCTCCAGCAATTCTCATTCAAGTCTATAGAGTTCCATTGCCTTGGGCTTTGGCTTTCTCCTTCTCTCTCCGGCTTTCTTTCCGTCACCCCTAGTTGTCAAGTTTGGTCTAGTTGAATGCAAGACTCTGACTTCTATTTTTAGATCCAACCTGTTGAATCCCTGATTTCTGGAATTCCACCAATGAGGTTTTAGTCCTTTAATTTAGCTCTTGGCTTTTTATTAATAAGGAAATTCATGACTTTGCCACTGTATCTTCCTTAGTCCCTGTATTATTCAAGACCTCTAGGGCTCTATGAAACAAAAGCCCAGTTTGAGTTAGCTCTTTTACGAAAGGGGCCATTCTGGAGTATCCCAATGAGCTGAAAATATAGAATGCAGCTTGGTCTCAAAAATAAGCTGGAAGGAAGAATTGATCACTGCTGTTCCTGTGTACATGTTTTATTCTTTCTTAAAGTGAATTGTTGTTGCTTGTTTCTCAATCCCCATGCTGAGGGACAATCACCATGACCTCCAGAGATTTATGTTTTGAAAGAAAGATCCATTTGCTTCTTCTGTCCCAACACCAACTCTCTTTGGGAAGTGAGTGTATGGTCCAGCTTTGATCTAGTATCCACCACTGCACAACTCAGGTACAGCTTAACTGAGCAAGTTATGTTGCACATATATAACCCTGTCACAGACCCCCAGAAAATGGGAAGCAGGAAGAGGTGGAAAGTGGGAAGAAATATTCCTAACAAAGCTCTTGACCTTCATGTTCAGGCTGATCCTATGCCAGACCTATATCCCTGAGCAAAGCTCCATCCAAATTCCTACTTAGATATCTGAGCTGGACCCTCTAGCCTGCCTGTATGACCTTGCCCCACCACACCCCATTAATCTTATTCCTCCCTATACTGATTGAGTTCAACATTCTTGCTGGCCAAGCACTCAGATCATAGACAAAAGGACTCCATATTCACCTCTGCCTTTCCAGACCCACACTCCACCACCGGCTTTGTATCCCCAGAGCACTGGACCATTGCTCAACGCATTTGCAGGCAACAGGAGAGAGGCTATGGAACCATTCAGCCCCTCTGGAACCTTTCCTGCCCAGCCGACCTTAGATCAGTGTTTTCATCTTGTTCTTCAATCAGTCCTTCTCCTCAGGTTCTCTCTTCTTTCTCGCTTTTCTCTCTCCGTACTCACTTCCATTCTCTACTCACTCTATACTTAGGTCTCTCTATATCTTCCCTTTTCCATTTTCCCATATCACTATTGCTTTGAGGTAACTGTCACTGCTAGCCCGTCGTAACATTATCATTCTCAAAACCCACATTTTGAGCGCACATTATTTATGTCTACCAACTTCATCCGTATATTTGGGGAGAGCAGTTGGTGTTCACAACATACTCAATAAGACAGAGAAATGCCCTTAGAAGAAAATGACGATTCTCAACTTTAAAATCCCAATTTTAGTCAATGCTTACAGATTGATAATAAAATTAATTTGGAAGAAAACATGCACATGATACATTTTTGAAAATGAAATACAATGAGAGGAAAATTTGCACGACTGGATTTGAATATATTTTAAATAAACTGTATCTAAAACAACATGATATTGGTAGGGATAGATTAATGGAACAGAGAATGCAGGTACAGATCCGTGAATACATCAGTGTTTACGGACTTAACTATAGCTTTAAATTTACTAAGGAAAAGAGGGCTGACATTAATGTGGAGAGAAACATTAATAATCATTAATGAAGAGAAACCATAAGTTAGAATCTTATCTATTTTATCCCTATAAAATGATGATTAATTAAAGATTGCAACATTTAAAAAAGATAATAACTGGAAGTAAATATGGGAGAATATGTTTATCGTCTTAGGGTGGAAGATATCTTTCTTACCAGGACACAAAAGTAAGAAATCATAAAAGACAAGATTGATGGACTTTACCCCCCAAAATATAAAACTGCTCTATGAAAGAGCACACCATAGGGTTGAAAAATAAATAAAACACTTAGAACTTATTTCCAGCATCTGTCATGAACATAATCTATAAAACATTTATGAATTAATAAAGAAAAGATGAAAACTGATAGAAAATAGGACAAGGATATGCATAAAGAAGAGTGAGAAGGAAAAAAAACATATATTTAGATGAAAAGATTCCCTGCATTATTATCACTCCAAGAAGAGCAAATGAAACCCATGAGACAGTTTTATGTGAGCACCTAGCAAAGAGGACAGGATCAGCTGAAACAAATAAATGACAAAGCTCCCACGCTGGAATGTGGAGAAACAGCACTTTCGTGTCTTATTGGTAAAACCGGAAAGAAGGACACAAACTTAAGGTGCCTTTCTAACACATATTAATCTTTCAATTTGATAATAACTGTAAACATTTCAATCTCACTTTGAGGAATCCACCCTGTGGAAATACTCTTATTAGCATCTGAAGATACATAGAGCAAGATGTTCTTGGAAACATAAGAAGTCTTAAATTGAAGGCCATTTTAATACTCACCGGGAGGGGAACAGTAAATAAATTATGGTCAACTATGCTATGGAATGCCAGAGAAGAGTTAAAAAGATTGAAACAAATGTGTGCTCACTTCCACAGAAAAGCAGTCATGATATATTATTAAATTAAAAGGATAGCCATGAAACAGCGTGTCTAGTGTTATTCTATTTATGTGAGATAATAATGTATTTGACTATTACTACCAAATAGCCTGAAACCATATACCCCAAGCTGTTAACAGTGCTTATCTTTGGAGGGGAAATTATGTATTTACTTTATACATTTCTGTTATTTGACTGTTACATGCCAAGCTTATATTCTGTCTCTACCCAGGAAAAAGAAAAGTTTTAAATATCCACTGGGCCAGTGTCCCTGCCTCTGGCCAGAGTCCACCATATCACCTGTCAGGGTCTTAAATTCAGCAGTATATGTGTGGAATCATCTTTCAAGGCTAAATCTGGGGTGTTTTTTGAATCTGCCAAATTCCACAAAGATGCAAAAATAACCATTCACTCAAACAATCCTTGCAGTGGACTTGAAAGGGCTACACTGTAAATAGCAAGACCAAATGACCAAGTATTGCATGGGATAAGGCCAAAATACCTTTTTATGCTTAAGTTTAGACATTGTTAAAAATGTGTGTGTGTGTATCTACCACGCACACGCACACACATGCATGTATATTCTTAGAAGCCATAAGAGGGTCTTTCTTTTATATCTAAATGTCAAAGACAGACTTCAGAAGCTAAGAATCTTGTGTCAAGCACCTAAACCAACACCTCAGGCCTGGGTCAAAAGGAAAATCGACTGATGGTTGGCATCCTTTCAAAGGCTTTTCAAATTATGCCAAATAATTAGAAAGAGATCGTGTTAAAGGCGTTCAGACAGAGTCTCCCTGGGGATTGTGGGTGGGGTAGGGGAGTGGGAGTGAGGACAAAGATCCTACCCTTTATTCCCCACCCCCACATTTGATTTTGTCATCAGTTGCTCCTTATTAGTGTGGGCTCTCTTTTTTCCCAAGGAAATTTATCTAATTTAATTGCAAAACATGTGAGACGGGCAATCCATCTTGCCCCACTGCCCATATAAACAATACAGAGGAGTGGGCTGTTTTCTCTAGCTTCCTCCCTGGCAGGGCCCTTTTACTTTCAAATTAAAGGAATTATAGGGTAAACATGGTAACCACAATTAAGATATTTTTAGAAACACAAAATCCTCCAGAAAACATGACACTAATACTGGTATTATGATTGAAGTTAGGAATTATGGTTATTAGAAGCTTTGCAGTTTATGTGCCTCATAAATCTAATCGCTTCACACATCCACTGATGCTGTTGCTATATTTACTGCAGACATCTATGATGACAGACAGTACCTTTGAGAAGGGCCAGATAAACAAAATATTTTACATACTCCAGCTTCTCAGTGTCTAATGGATTCATATCATGGAGAGAAAAAGGCTTCATTAGAGGAACGGCACCAGATGCTGAGAAGCCGATTTACCACGGAGATTTGATCTGAGTTATGTGTTCCTGTTTAATGGGAATGCTGCTGTCTACTCCTGGAATCCCGAGCACAGAATGGACAGGGAGGGGGGCCAAGGAGTGTCAGGGTGCTGCAGGGGAGATGGTAAGCTGACAACTCTGTAGATCCAAACTTTCCCCGACAACTCAGAAACTGGAAAAAACAGTATATAAAATCTGATGGCATGTGTTACGTGTCCAAGATTAGGAAAATCCATTGCCATTGGGAAGGCGTGGATTTCACAGTGACCCTCAAATTCTTCTCCCCTGATGTAGCTATACCTAGGGGCTTTGAGTGACCTTGAAGAGGAAAACAGAATGAGTAGGAAGTTATAACCCCCGAATCACCAGTATGGAGAGGAAGCAATTTTAGTATTGTCTTGACCTTTGGATGTTCCTTTAAATTATATGCCGCCCTCACTGCTGAAGTCCTAATCCCCAAAATTAAAATTTATGCTTGATAATGTGTATTATTATGTAGTAGGGGGCAAATTAGGGACATTTTTAAAGGCCATGGTTTCCTTCTGATTTTTTTTCCCCAACAAGAGCATTAATGCAGAAATATTGTCCCGATAGCTATGACATGATCAGTGATTTTCACTGCATTCCCACTCCCAAACAGCCCCCACAAAAATCTACTAGATTATCTAGATAGACTGCGGGCAGACATCATAACTTTTTCTTAGATTCATAATAGCCCCTAACAGAATGGCCCTTTTACACTGTGAACACTCAATAAATATGAATGATGGAAGTGGATGGACAAGAGAACATGCCAGAGAGGGAGTTCTCTACAGTCCCTCTAACCACTCGGACAACCCAGTTTAGATTTGTGTATGTGTTTGTGGGCAAGAGCAACACTCACCATGCATGAGTGTAGGCTGACAAAGTAGTCCGGGAAAGAAATGATGGTTTCTGGGGCCAGGAAATGGCAATGGGGAGTAAATACGCAGAAGAGGACAAAATCGAGGGATACTGAGAAAGTAGAATGAACAGATCTTGGCTGCTGTCTGGACGTATCAAGCAAAGTCAAGTGAGGAATCCAAGATGGCGCCCAGGTTTCTGGCTTGAGCAACTCACTGCCTGGGGGAAACTGGCTTGCAGAAGGAGATGAGGGATTTAATTACAAACACACTGAGTTGGAAATGCCTGTGGCTATCCAGATGGAGAAGACCACCAGTCTCAATGAGATATAAAAACAGGCATAATAAGAGTAAGAGAACAGAGTTAGGAAAGGCAACTAGGAAATGGACTTTATGCATAGAAAGACTTTATGTACTTTTCTTACAGTTAAAATACCGTTTTGAAAAGAACAATAAAATAAATTCCACAGAATGGCGAATTCCTTGAGAACTCCCTTTGAGTGGCATGATTTTGCCTTAATTCCTAACAAACAAGTGAGATTTCATTCTGGCCATCTTTACAAACAAGGACTCCATCCTCTTAAATAAATGGGATCCTGACATCTAACAAAACAGAACACACACCCATAGAACAAACAAAATCTAATGTAGCCACAGGAAAACATCTTGTATTATGAGATCACCCCAAACATTCTTCTGAAAAAGGAAAATCCCCAAATATTTGACATCATACTCTTTAAAAATAAGTTCTCTTGATAGGAGGAAAGAATTCTTGACCTTATCTAAACACGTGAAATCCTGATGGAAAAAATAAATGTGTGTGGAAGGCCAGAAGCATGAATTATGCATGCCACATCATCACACTTTTTCCTCAATATAGACCTGCAACACGCTTTGCATGGAAAAAGAAATTAGAATAGAACAGATATTGAGCAATTTTCTCCATAACTGGTTCTTACTCACCTTAAATGTAAAATTTTATTTAGCTTATTTCAAAGGGAGACATCCTTATTAAGGGAACACATTTACTGGCGCCTGTTGGAGAGAATTTAATGCAAACAGCCTGAAATAATTGAAGGAAAAACATCTTCTGACTGTTCTCAGAAGAGCTTAGCAAAGAAGAGGATGGCAGGAAAGAATTACTTTATTATATTGATTTTCTTGGAGAAATCAAAGGAGGATAACTCAAATAGACCAATTCACTCTTGCCAAACTCAGTGGAAGCATGTAGAACAGCCGTGAATTTAGGTGTCAGAAACTGTTTGCAATCATTTAGTTGAACATGCAAATCAGGATCCGCATATTATTACTCTAATAAAACAGCTAATACAAAAGGATATCTGGGTTCGTTTGCACATATTCCCTGTTTTAAATGACTGCAAGTATAATGGGTGTAAGTTTTGTCTAACAAAATGTTTACAGTCCAATCAGATCATTAACCTGAAATATGAAGAGAGTGACGCATTCATTGTGGTACGATAACAAAGATATTGGAGCACAGCGAAAGTAATTGGAATACAGTTCTCTTGAAGCTAAAATCTATTTTTCTTTTTCAAGGAGCGAAGCATTTCACTTTTATAAAGACTACCTCCCAGTAGATAACGTTGGTCATGCATTTGGTGGTTTATGGTCATTTAGGTAGATACCCTGATATAGCAAATTACATCACAAAAATAATATTGTTCCTTAATAAAATAACTTTAGATTTACTTTTTTAAACTCTTTTCTTTATATTTACTCTTCAAGTGGTCTTTATGAATATGCATATTATTTGGTAATTTACAGGATTCTAATTTTCTAATTCATTCTTCTGTCCTCAGGTGGGACCAGACAGTAAGAATCTGTGTTAGTGTTTCCCAAAGTGTGCTCCATAGAACACTAATTCCACAGGATGTCAAATATATGTTGATTAAGAAACAGGATTTTATAGTCAAATGAGAAAGGGAAAGGGAAAAAATGCTGCGGAACAAAGTTAAACAGATTTTTCTGTTGCAAAACTTCTCGGGTCTTTCAATGTGCATTAACACATTGAACATCTCCAAGGAAGTATTATGTATATATATATCTATATCTTATGTATATATATATACATATACATATACATATATCTTATGTATATATATATATTATGTATATATATATCTATATGTATATATATATAGATATAGATATACACATACTATATATATAGTGTGTGTGTGTATATATATGTATGTATATATTTATATAGACTATTGAGTTTCCCAAATACTATTCACCTCTGAACCCCATTTTTAATGAGCATTTTCAGAATTGAGGATTGGCAGTTTGTGTATTTCCACTCTCTGGCAGCTTCCATCACAACTGAAGCAGACAGGGTTAAGTGACAATAGGGACAGGTGGGCTAGGACACTCTAGAGAGTAGCATCCAACTAAGGGGGCAGGTATCCCTCAGTTTTGTCCACAAAAACTTACCAAACTTTTAAGAAAAGCAGGAAATTTGGTCTTTTGTGTGGCAGAATTTGTTTTAAAACACTTTGTGGGCCAGACACATCTGTCACAAACATGGTCCTTGAGCTTCCTGATTTGGACTTGTGTCCCCAAGATAGTACTTTGTAACCCATTCTATAAAACTTATGGGCCAGAGAAGGCACACCTATACCAATTTATCTTTCAGGTTATGATTTAAGGTCATTGGTAATGTAATGGCACTGGTAACGATTAGGAGTTGCTGGTCACACTGCTGGATGCTCTTAAAAATCAAGTCATGAAATCACCTTCATGAGATTATGTCCCTTCCTTGTAACCCAAAACACCCTGCCTGGATCTCTTACAATGTAATCTAGGAAATTTAAAAAGCATAATCAATGTTCATTGGGAAAAAAACAAAATTAATAGTAAATATATTAGCCTGCTGGGGCTGCCATAACAAATACCACAGACTAGGTGGCTTAAGCAATAAGAAATTTATTTCTTCAACGTTCTAAAGGCTATAAGTCCAACATTAAGGTGTTGGAAGGGCTAGTGCTTTTCTGAGCCTGCCTTTGGCTTGTAGATGATCATTTTCTACTTGTATCTTTACATGGTCTTCTTTCCATGGGTACGTCTATACCCTAATCTCTTCATTTATGGACACAACTCTTATTGGATTAGGACCCACTCTGATGACTTTACTTTTCCTTAATTGCCTCTCAAAAGGCCCTATCTCCAAATGCAATCACATTCTGAGGTACTGGGGGTTAGGATTTCAGTATGCGAAATTGGGGGAACACAATTCCGCTATAACAGGAAGTGACCTTACAAAAACAAAAGCTTACTAAGTCTCTTCTTTTACTTACCTTTTTACCTTATAAAAAATCGCCTAAGTTCACAAATAATCAAAATATAAAGACTGCCGCAGGAAGGAGAAGCATCAGATTAAAAATGTAAGAAGATGGTTGGAAGAAGTTTCTGCAAAGCCAGATGCTTTTAAATCAACATGGCCTGCCCACACCCAGCACAGGGCTTCAAAGAATCACCTACCATCTTGTCCAGGTAATACTTTGAGAATGTTTGGGTGAGGGGAGAGCAGAGGAGAGAGGTTGTTTTGGCATGCATGGCACACCCTGCAAATCATAGGGCTGAGCTATGCCAGAGAAAACATCAATTTCATGCCAAATTCCCAGAAGGAGTAAGGGGCTGGCTGGTAGCTAATAAAGGGTTGGGAAAGGTAAATCATATCAGATGGGGCTTGCCTTTTTTTTTTTTTTTTTAAGAGCATTGGCTTTAAAAACAAGTTAGAGAGAAAAGCAGAGGAAAGAAAAGAAACAGTAAACAGAGCTTAGTGAGGCTGACCATTTTAGCATAAAGGCTTTTATGACATGGCGGGGGCGGGGAGGAGGAATCCTATCGTTGGCTGTAGGGCTGTGCTCCAAAACATAATTCTAGTGGTTTCATGTCAGCATAAGGGCATTCCCGGAAAGCCAGACTTTGGTCTACTATCTTAACAGTTTTTATTAGCAAGTACAATGTTTCAATGAACACACTGTGCACTGACAATAATTTAAAGGAAGTTTATTTGATAGAAGTCAGGGAAGCCCAAAGTATGGAGGTAGGGTATTCAAAAGGTTCTCTTAGACTAGGAGAGAGCTTAGGGAATTCTAGACCTTACCGCCTTGGACGGGAAATAAAAGTGTAAGTGAGCTCTTTAAATGCATGACATTTGTACTAAGAATTGAGGCTTTTTTCTTCAGTCTACCTAAGAGACTTGAGCCAACTTTGACGGGGTGGAGTGGCCTTATGGCCATGTCTTACATAGTTATATAACTTAATAAGCATCCATGCTGAGTCCCAACCCAAGATTGGTCCTTGGGTTGCTGGATAAAGTGCCCTCTGTGTATCTTAATTTCATTGAACATCTGGTATGAAAGGAGTTGTTCCTATAATACTTCACTTATAAAATAGCTTCAGTTAAAGACCCCCAAATACTTACACACCTATAAAGTTATTATTTTGGCTACAGGCTGGGAGTGTGAGAATACTTCACATAAATAAGACAGAGATGAATTCCTGGCCCGCTTCAGTCTCAGATGTCGTTAATGTCATCAGAGTTCTGTGTTTATCCTACAACAGCCGAACTCATGGCTTGGCAGGTCAAACACCTTTCTGTGCACTTTTCAACCCACACTAAAGTCCAATGTCTGGGAAAACACTCAGGAAAATATTATTTCCATTTGCAAATTTCCTTATGCTCACATTGTTATTTTGGCAAAAGCAGACAAAAATTAAATGTCTGTCAAATGCATACCACTGGCTTCACCAGCTAGTGTATAATTCTGGCTTTGCCCTTTAATTTTCATTAGGGCAACAAAAATTGGTTTTAAATTTTTTTTTTAAGATCTATCTTCAGGAACCCTTATGGAAAATCACAGGTGTCAGACATAATGTGCAGAATAAAATCAAAACAGGCAAACCTTATCAAAACTGAAGGTCTTCCCAGAAAAAAAAAAACCATATTCATAATACTTTTTGGTGTGTATGTTACGACTCAAGCCTCCCTCTTTTAACCATTACACAAGGTTTCTTTATTTAATGAATATTTACTGAGCACGTACTAAGTGCTAGATGTTGTTAGGCATTAGGGTAGGTACAAAGATGAAATAGATAAGGTTCCTGTTTTCAGTGTGCTCATAATCTGGAGACAAAAACCAGATGCTGAAAAAAAGTAATTACACTTCAATGAAAAGGTGGCTTTAACAGAAACAGTTGACTGTTGCCCTGATAACCCATTTCATGCCAAATTTCATTTGGGGAATGGGCATACCAGGGTGATGGAGACAGTAGATTTCTGTCTGCTTAAAAGCCCTAAGTCATACAGTTGGTTTTCATACTCATGAAGGAGAGTTGGCAAACTATAGTCCACAGCCAAATCCAACCCACTACGTGTTTTTGTAAGTGAAGTTTTATTAGAACATGGGCTATGACCATGCGCTTACATGTTGTCTCTGGCTACTTTTGAGCTACAATGGCTAAGTCAAAGCGTTGCCCCCAAAGTGTCTATGTCCTAATACCCACAACTTGTGAATATATTACTTTACATGATTCAGACTAATCACATGAGTCCTTAAAAGTGGAAAGCCTTTCCCCAGCCATGACCAATAAGAGAGATAGCAGCATGAGAATGATTGGATGGCCCAATGCACTCTGAAATGGAGAGGGCTGTGTGCAAGAAATTCTGACAGCAATTCCAATGGGCTAGGGAGTGGATCCTTTCCTAGAGCCTTCGGAAAGGAACGCAGCCTTGATCTGAGCCCAGTGAAACCTGTGTCGGACTTCTGACCTACCAAACAGGAAGATAAGTTTCTGTTGTTTTAAGCTGCCAAGTTTATGGTAATTTGTTCTAGCAGCAATAGATAGAAAACTAATTTAGGCAGACACTGTATGGCCCCCAAACCCTAAAACATTTACTGCTTGCTCTTTTACAGGACAAGTTTGTCAACCTCTGTTCTTTAATATGCCAGCCAAATATTCCAAGGATGTCTCAAAAGCTGCTGGCAGATTGTGCCCCTAGTATCCATGCTCCTTTTCCTCTTTTTAGTGATCAAACCCTATGCACACACAGCTTTCATCAGGGCTCATGGACACCCAACTAGAGATGACATTTCCCAGCCTCCTTTGCAGCTAGGCATATCCACAATACAAAACTATTGTGAATGGAAGTGATATGTGCAATTTCTATGTCACCTTCTTAAAAGGAAGTTGTTTACCCTCCACTTTCTATTGCCCTTTCCCACGTGCTAGAATGCAAACCTGGTGATAATAAGCCACTTTTGACAACACAGAAGGGGATAAAATGATGAAGAATGATGAAACAACAAAATGAAAAAATATCTGGATCTCTGGATGACCTTATGAAGCAGAGCTGCCTCATTTTCCTGGATCTCACTCTGTACATCTGGGTATATGAGAGAAGAGTAAACTTCTATCTTATCTGAGTCACTATATTCTGGGATGGCTCTGTTTCAATAGTTAAGGCTTTACCCTAACAAGTACAAGGGGGCAGTCTTATCTTAGTGTAGGATTAGAAAAGAAACAGAGTAGCTCATGAATGAGCTACTTTAGACCATAGCCACCATAGGTGCTGGGAGCTTCCAGACCAACTTGAAACCTCAATGGAAATTTTAAAACATGGCCACAAATTCTATGGCATTCCTCCCATCAAGGGGTGGGATCTATATCTTCTTTTCTTGAATTGGAGAAAGCTTGTGTCTTCTTTGATTTGTAAAGAACAACAGAAGTGATGCTAGTGATCTCAGAGACTGAGCCATAAAGGGCCATAGAGCTTCCATGTTGTTTGGTAGAGTATTCATGATGGAGCCTATTGGAGAGGCAACATAGATACTCGGGTCAATAGTTCCAGCTGAGGGATCCTTCATCCATCTCATCTGTGTGCTACACATGTGAGTGAAAAAGCCATCTTGGAAGTGAACCCCCAGCCCCAGCCATTCCAGCCTCAACCATTTAAGACACTCCTAATTCTTTGAGACATTTCAGATTATGTGAAACAGAGAAGAGCCCTTTGTCCTTTCTCAATTTCTGACCCATACAATCCATGAACATAATAAAGCAGTTGTTATATTATGCCACTATGTTTTAAGGAGGCTGGTTACACCTAAGAATGAAGGAGAGGAGGAGTTGATGACGAGGCATAAAAATTCACTATCTTCCCAACCACCCAGAACCTAACAATTGGGATACATCATGAGGAGGCAAATGAGTTGTCTCCAACACGACCTTCTTCTTAAGGTAATACAACCCCAAAGTCTTCACTGGTTTGTGCCCCTAGGTATGGGTCCTGTGAGCTACTCCTGGGCTGGGAGTACCACAGGCACAACACTAAGAGGCAGTTCTGCTCAAATGTAATGACACTTAGAGGTTAACACCATTATGCTGATTTATTTGAGGGAAAAAAAAAAAGCAAGTGTTCAGAAGGTCCAGTGACAGAAGAGCTATCTGTCAGATATCTGTATCTGACAGAAAGACTAAAATAAACCTTTGTGAAGAAGGATGTCCTCCTACGGAGTGTGTCGAATAATTCAGGAAATGTCACATAGAAATGCCAGGAGTCTTGGTAGCATCATTCTAATTACTAAGGGGCAGTCCTGCTACAACAAAATTTGATTAGTACTGGTATCCCATTATGTAACTTGAATTTCTATGACATCTCTTTTCTTGGAAGTGTGCTGGTGTGCAATAACTTGGGCTTACGATGAATTAAAGACTGTGAACTTGCTGACATACACTGGCAGCCAGGATGGGATCAGTCCACAGGAAGAGAAAGAAAAGCAAATCTCCCTCCCTGCTGTAAACGATCCCTTTGCCACTGGAGGCCCCTGAGTCTTTGTTAACCCATGTTTGCTAGGATGTCGGGCCAATCTTAGGGATAAGCCTACTAGTTAAAATCAAAACCCATACCCTGTTTAACCCATTAGCCAGTTTAGTCCTTGAACTGCTCGAACAACCATATTTTTTTAATTGTAAATGAATTTATCCTGAAGATCTCACTGAAACTGCTCAATGCTCAGTAAGTCTTGTAATGGCCTTTGGCCAAAAGCAATAAAAGCTAAATCAAGGTTTACTGACGGAATGAGAAAGCAAATTAGAAAAAGCTTTACCATTTACATAATTAGATTTCAGTTAGACATGCTTATATGTGTAAAATCCATTGTCAGAACACATCTAATTTTCCTGAGACTTGATTGACAGCATGTATTTTCTTGACCAAATGGTTGAAGTTTCAGCTTTGGGGCACCCACTGGTCAGCTTTCCTTAGCACTGCCCCATCTACCCCTTTGCCAGGAAGCATTTGTGTTTAATTTTGTTTTGTTTTTTTTTATTGTAAACCACATCCTTCACTATCAAGCTTTGGGACCCACTTAAGTATCCATATGAGCAAAGTTAGTCTCTGAGAAATAAAGGCCCAGTGGGGATTTTTGAAGAGCCCTTAGAGGTAATGTATCCAAGTAACAGCTCATTGTTTCCTCAATGCACTGTGATACTTTCCAGAAGACAAAAACCCA
Organism: Crocuta crocuta; assembly: GCF_008692635.1. Classification (NCBI taxonomy): domain Eukaryota; kingdom Metazoa; phylum Chordata; class Mammalia; order Carnivora; family Hyaenidae; genus Crocuta; species Crocuta crocuta. Next base: position 9,356,376 of record NW_027551572.1, read on the forward strand.
CTAAAGAGACAGCAGGATGCATTGTGAAATACAGAGCTCTACATTATAGCCTCACATGAAGTAGAAGGCTTTCGGTATGATTGGACATAATAATGTCTAGAACTCCCAAGGAGTTTGAAGTAATATAGTCTGGTCTTCCATCACTAATCTATTACTAATTGTTATCTTGAATATTTTGATTGAGTGCAGCTGACATTCCCTCCCAAAATTTCCCACATAGGCATTGTAATGCTAAGAGCTACAGGAGAATACTTTGCCTTAAGGATACTTCTTAGAGTCCTAGATTCTCCTCCTAAGCGTTCAGCTAAGTATAGAGCAAGAACCCATTCACCAATACCTCTTCCAAAGAAGTTTTAAAAATGTATTTTCCAAAGAATCCTTTTTTTAAAGTGTACATATTTTTGAGAGAAAGAGAGAGAGCAGGAGGGAGAGATAATCCCAAGCAGGCTCTGCACTGTTACCGTTGGAACCGAACACAGGGGTTGAACCCATGAACCATGAGATCATGAGCTGAGCCGAAATTAAGAGTCAGGCATTTCATCCATTAAGCTACCTAGGCGCCCCTCCAAAGAATCCTTCTAATTTTGTCAAATTACAGCTACTCTGGAAAAAATCATTTCTCCTGCTAAAAATTAAAAAGGATGCTCCCTTTAAATATGTTTTATTATATGTATGACTCTTCAAATTTAAAGGGCAGAGTAGGCCAGTCCTAGAGTAGGCCAGTCCTAGACCTAATCCAGGAATAGCTTCTGAATAAGAGCACAGTTTAGAGCAAACAGATACCCAGAAGGCCTGGGTAACAGTCCTGGGCTTGCCCCTAAACTACTTAACCGTGGACAAGTTGCTTCATCTCGTTAGACCTCAGTTTCCTCATCTACAAAATTAAGACTGAAGTAGAGGATCTTGTGAGGTGTTTCTTTTCAGTTCTATGGATGAGAAAGACATGAATTGTACTTGGGTACTTCTAGTTCTTTAACCACCACTCTTATGTGTGTATCATCCACTTAAGTGACTCAAGAAACCATTACTTATTGAGCCCCAACCAAGTAGAAGGCACGTGCTTGGCACCATAAGTGGTATCAAAGTGGCAGACACAGAATCTACCCTAAGGAAACTCCCAGTTTAGTTGAGAAGACAGGACCAAGACCTGATTTACGTGGTGTTGTGATACAGTGTACAAGCTGTCACTGATGTCAGCCACTGACTGCCCAGTTGCATGTTTGGCAGACCTGCCTTGCAACAGCTCAACCTTTCCAAACCCTTGAGTCAGCAATGAGTGAGAAGACACACCCTCACTGGTTTGATCTACTGTCCCAAACCCCTTCCCCAGCTCCAGACACCCAAATACCCATCCAACTCCTGCCCTCACTCAAACATTGTGCACAATCCATAGGTGTCTCAGGCTATGAGTCTGGAGTTCTCACTTGTCCAGCAAGAGAGCAGATGCAGAATTGAATATGAGAGAGGCTAATGTCCGGAAGGAGACAGGAGCCCCGAACAGACGTTTTGTCTGCATATCTATTGAGCTCATGAGATATTACCCCCGTGATGAACGTGAAGAAAACAAGACCTTACACATATGAACGTGGAGAAAACAATCAAACAGTAATCATTAACTTGTGTGTGTAAGAAGCAAAGGGTCTGGGGTACAAGTGGAGTTTGCGATGAAAATACAATAGTATATTGGCATCAGATGGAAAGTACTAATGATCCCATTACAATATCTTGCTAGCTAACCTCGGGCGCTTTCACCCAGTGGTGGCAGCTTTCCACCCTAAGCTTTTTTCTAACCCATTTATGTGAGTAGAACTTACTTCCCCACACATCGGATGGTTTTCCCTGTCCTGTTTTCTTATGAATTATATCAATTAGTGTGCAGGCTAAGGTGCTGTATCAGAATCCCAAAAACAAGAGTCGTCTAAACTGGAAGTTTATTTCTAATGTAGTAACTGTCCAGAGGCTGGGTAGTTTTATTGTTCTCTACACTTGGCTTCCATTTCTGCATCCAAGAGAACTGATAAGAGTTTTATACTGTTAGAAAGTATTTCTATACCATAGAAATAACTGTTAGTAGCAAGGGTAATGGCAGAATAATTTGGGTCCCAGATTCTTGCAAGGTCTAGTGTTTAGGTGAAAAAACTACAAGACCCTTTAATTTGTTTAAATATCCAAAATCAAGCCTATCCCCGTGCTTCTCAAACGAATTCTGTAATCCAGAGTGTTTTCATAGGCCATGTCCCCAAGTTGCTCTGAGAATTTGTTATGCCTCTCCTGAAGAAGGTTTAGAGTGGAAAACCCTCACACTTCAAGATAGCAAAGCAGGGAAAAGGAAAAAAAAATCAAAAGTAAAGCAAAGGATATGACCAGACTGAAATGCAGCCAAGGAGCTTGCATTAAAAGGTTTGCTACTGTTTGGGCAGAAATAAGACCAATGTTTGCTTTCAGTGGGATTGTTGCAAGCTTGAAAAAACTTTAACAGGCTGTTTCCAATGTGCAAAGTTAAAAACCCCAACTTCTGTCGGATTGGGAGAGGGAGGGAGGGGGACAGTTTGTAGAGCAACGTAAATAGACACTTCAAAATTAATAACATTTACAGGCTCTAGAAAGCCAGGAGGGGAAATGTGGAAAGAACAGAGGTCTTCATCGGCAACATTCAAAGATCTGGGGAAATTGCATCTCAATGAAATCACCTGAGAGCGGAGTGTATCTTTTGGGGCCACCTCACTTCTCCAGTTTGAACATGTGTGATAAGGAATTCATGAGCTTGAGAATGTGCCTATGACATTTCTTCTACTATAAGCTTAATACTTCTATAAATGGGATTTTTTTTTTTCAGAGTCACAGGAGGGGAAGACAGAGCAGCAGGAGCAAAAAGAAACACTCTGTTTACCTTACATACTTATATTTTCTTTTGTGAAATGGCAGAAAGTGTCCTCTCCCACAATTGAATTACTTCAGTCTTTTTAAAGTAAAGTATTCCCCCAATATTTATATGGAAAAAATTGTGCTTATAACCAACGGAATGTTATTCCAATCAGTTTCCTCCAAATATAGTCTTTCCAACACTGTTTCTTGTTCTAGTCATTAAAGCCAAGCACAGTGAATCCTGTTTTTTGTTAACCTCCCTGTATCTAAAAACTTTAAGAAAAAGGAAAAACATACACCAACTTACATCTTATCATTTTCCTAATTCAGTTCACTTGCTCAGAGATAAATCCAGACTGATCCACGTTAACTCAAAATCTATGGTCGTTGGGCCTAGATATAAATTTATCTCAGTTCATGACAGATTTATGTCCCCAAAATTCTGGGTTGAACGCACTATATTTTAAACACTTTATCTAAAGCCTGGGTTATGATATTTAGGGTCAATAGGCATGCCTTTTTACTGTATTTTCATACATAGGTTTTTTTTTAACTACCTGTGTTTTTATTTATTTGTCTCTAGATCTTAATTATTCCAACCACTAAAAAGAAATGATACTTATGTGATGTGATAGAGGTACTAGTTGTTGCTACTACGGCAATCATTTTAGAATATATAAATATCAAATTGACATGTTGTACCCCTTAAATTTACACAATGTTATATGTCAAATGTATTTTAATTAAAAATGTTTTAAACTGTATAGGTTTCTTGAAGGCAGGCTAGAGATACATATGTAGGAGGGAGAAACTGACCTTTTGGCCTCCTCACTCTGAAGCCCATGTTTGAGACACCTGTCTAGACAGTGTTGTAGAGCAGCCAATGTGCCAAAATGCCAGCTCTTTTCTCTTTCCTTTCCTCCATCCAGTGTCTGCCCTTTCTGCCTGAGAACCACCTCTGACTGAACCAAGACTGGTTGGTTGCCAGAGCTCCAGGATTAAACCACCATGGGGCACCCCAGCTGGGTAAGCCTCTCTACACTTCCACCTTTTATGTTGAAAGCCTGTGATCAAGAAAAGGCGGACCTTGCTCCATCAGGCCATCGCTAACAGAGGATGGGTTTAACCAAGCTTCCTTTTCAAAGATAGCAGTCATGGTCACAACCCCACTACAGAGATCTTTTGACACTCAGGCGCTCAGAAATTTAATAAATACTGTTCTGGGATTTTATTTCCGCAAAAGCTCCCCCAGATCGAGGCTTTTTCTCTCATTCTCAGTGGACAAGAGCCCTGTGTCTTCCTTTACAAAACTTAGATGTGAAGATTCCATGTGAGTAACCCAGCCTGTGATCCCTGCTTACATCCATGAGAACACTTACTGTTTACAGAGGGTGAGCTGTTTTTGTGCGATTCAAAGCATTACTAATTAAAACCTGTTACCTTCCTAAGGGTAGATATATTCTCCTCCAGAGCAGCATTTGTCTGTCCCATTAGCATTAATGGGAGTAACACAAGTGCATCGAGAGGAGAATGGTCCCCTTGGGTCTTTGAACTTAAGTCTACTTCAAAACTGAAACCGATATATACAATGGTATCATTGATGCCATTAAAAATCATTATACTTTACTGCAACTTTTATAAAAGTAATTGTAAGCTTCATGAAATATACTTGGCTCCTGGGAGTTGTGCATTATTAGGCTGAGACTGGACATGATAGAGTGAATTACACTATAATACTTGAAAAATATTTTGGCCAGGGGAATTTATTAGATCCAGTCAAGCTTGTGCTGAGGTCTGTGTTCATAAAGACAATTAGCTTGGGTAGGTTTTAAAAGCATCTGCAATTCCACACTAAAATGCAGGAAAGGATCTGGTAAAAGGATGCAACTCCATGCAACCCACTATCTTTACAATGATACGTCTTAATGGGCTGCTATAAAATACCATCACCTTGTGTCTCTGTAATATCCTTCATTTGCATAGTCTTAAGTGTTTTAGAGGCAATATATAGCTGATGTTCCAATTATTTTAGAGGGAGAAGGAGGAGGGCATTTTTTTCCCAGTCTGTGAAACTGAGGTTTAGAGAAGCAACATGGTCATCAGGGTGAGGGATGGCTGCAAAGGAAGGGCTCCTGGGTGCCGACTTGAAACAGCAACCAAAAGAATTCAGTTGCTGGGGAGTCAGGGCAGTGAGTGATGCCCTCGATTTCCAGTCTAGAGGTCCTTGCCTGCAAAATTAGCTGTTGCATTCACTGTCTTGTGAGCAGCTGAGTGTGACCTCATCAACCATATGACCATGGGCGAGTTTAACAATTTCCTCATATGTAAAATCAAGTTTACAAAGTACCTACCTCAAGGGGCTGTTTTGAAGATTAAACGACTTAATATATATAAAACCCTTTGAATAGTGCCTGGCACATAGTAAGCACTCAATAAATGTTAGTCATTATTACCAGCCTTTAAGCCCAGCCAGGGTGTGTTATCCCTTAAGGAAACAGTGCTTGGTGAAAGTTGATTGGCAGAGAGACCTACCCCCGCTTCCTTCCAGTCTCCCCAAAAGGCCGGTCCATCATACTCCATTGCATCATCAGAGTCCCATGGCTTAGGGCTTCCTAAAAATACAAGTTGCCTGGGAAAAAGACATACCATTCCAAGTGTCTGGCATGCATGCCACAACCCGCATGACCTCATCAGGTTCTTTCCTGAGAGAGGAGGGAGAGGCTGTGTTCCCTGCTCCCGCCTAAATAAGGGCACACCAGAAAGCCACGGTTGGTGCCAACATCCTAGCCTACAGCCAGCTGTGACCTCAGAGCTTACCTACCGCCTTACGTATAATTTGCCCCTGACTCCTTTACTGGTAAGTTTTGTTCCCTGTTTCTGAATCTGCCTTGTGTTGCCTGAACCAGAACCCCAGGGGGCTGAGGTGTTCTCAGTAAAGGAACATGTGGCCATAGCTGCCTAGTTGAACGAGCTGCAGGCAAGAATACCAATGGTGCCAAAGATGCCTCCTTCCATCAACTTCCCTCCGCACTTGGCTGCGTGGCCAGTCACGGGACAGGAAGAAGAGCCCCCAGGGAGGCATCTGTCTGTCTCTTAAATCCCCTTTTTGTTCCCCCCCCNCTCCGTCTTCACACTTCTCGCATTTTCCTGAAATCGCCTCTGGTTTTCTCTGCTGAGACAGTGTTTTATTTATCTTCATGCTAGTGCAGTGCCAACATTAGTGGACACTCACACATTTCCTAAATACAAAACTTCTGGGCAAAGGAGTTTGCCAAGTCATTTCTTGGAACCCTGAGTTTTAAAAGCATTTTTTGCAGTTCCTGTACTGTACGTCTATTCCTCGGTGTTCTTGAAGGTGCTTTGATTTGCTTCAAAGTTGCCTTCGGATTTCTGAGCTTTCCAGCAATTACATAAATGCTAAACTGGACTTTTTTTTCTTACTTTTAAATGCCAGCAATAATAAACTAAGCCTGTGTTTGCTTTTTAAATGTAATGAAAGTCAAATTAGACCACCAGATCAATTTTGCAGATTATTTTCCTATCTGTGGGACTTCAGCCAAACTAACAAAAACTGTGGTTCCCCAGAAGGCTTAGGAAGTGTTCAAAACCACTGGCTTATTACTTTTTTTTTTTAAATAATATATATCTATTTATCATCTCAATAAACCTTATCAACCCTCTTTCATTCCACTGGCAATTTTCTGACCTCCAAGTGGAAGACTTGAGACCTGAATTCTGCTCATGGGTGAGTAATCACAACAAGCCCCTAACAGAACCTATCCCCAAACTACAAATATATCATCTTCAGCATTGTAAATCAAAGCCTCAAAGAGCATCATTTAGCCTGCAGCTAAAATTGCTTGTTTATCAGATGGTGCCTGCTTTAGCGTGAAGCAGTCCCTTGTAAATCTCTGGGACCTTTTACAGCATATACTTAAGCAAGCACATTGGCTCCTGGGAGGCTTTCTGAGAGCTTTAATGACTGCGGGCTGCTAAAAGATCCAGGCCACGGTTTAGTTAAAGTGGCTACGGGTACAGTTTGGCTCCATTTTGTAAACTCACAAAGATAAGGCGTCTGCTTTCTCCAAAGTGAGGGTGAGCATTTGTTCCTTAGGGAATCTTTCTATCTCAAGTGTTAATGTTCTTGTGGCTTTGGGCATTTTGACCTTTTGCCTGCTAACTTTTGATTTACTGAGGGAGTGGGTGCTTTCTCTGGGCTTTATTGCCATTCTGGAAAGACAATGAAATGCACGTGACTCTTCAAAATTACACCGAAACAATTTTCTTCTTCAATTAAGAACCGTACACGTCACACACAACGGTGTTCCACTGTCCCCTCCACAGCCCCCACCCTGCCAAATATAACACTAAACCCCTCTTTAGTTACATTTAAGAGTAACTATGTGCCATGCTTCTTCAACGGGGCAATTAACGTGTCTGCTATAGACCCTGCAAGCTGTTTGCTCACCTCAGCACTTTGTTTCTCAGAAAGAGAACAGTTTATAGATTCTAGCTATGTAGCTAAAGGTAGCAAAGGGAAATTGTCCACCAAATTCCCCTTGGTTTAAAAACCTAGCTACTTGCTAGAGTCATGAATAGCTTATTGACTGAATATACCACCAAGGACCCAGGCAACCTACCAACTACCTTACTGATGGACATTGGAAAAGACCTGATAAAATTCGCTAATTAAAGAAATCTTTACACAGTTCTTTCTTATATACAGTCTCCTTGATACAAGTTAATTAAAGTACTCTTCAAAACCTTCACCTGACAAGGGAAAAGCTCCTTAGAGAGCTGGAGGAGCAGCAAAGCATGTTTAAGGGGCCGGTGTCTTGTTTTCAGGCAATGATCAATTGTTTCCATACTAATTTCATAGCTACCATGCTCTGGGTTTTGGGAAGTAGTCTCTTTCTCCTAAAACCATGCCCTCTTTTCATAAGCCACAGCTTAATATTTCTGCCTTTGCTTCTATTAAAGGTAAAGCATTTTTTGTTCTTTATTGGGGGGGGGCGAGGTTTTTTGTGGGGGGTTTTTTTCCCCTACTAGTTTTACTGTTCTCCAAACAAGCACACTGATATGGGTAAGCTCTTCCCTACTTGGCATCTTTGGAGCTGAGGACTCCCGAGGATATGTATACAATACTTGTCATAAAAGCTAAAAATATGTGCACCTGTTGCACCCTGCTGAAATCACAACAAGCTGGCATAACACTTGGGAAATAAAAGCTTAACTGACTCATATGCTTCCAGAAAATAGACTTTATGCACTTATTCTTCCAAAACCAGGTCTGAGAGACAGTTTGTAATATTCAAGCAAATTAGATGACAGATGATGTTGGTGAGACCCTGAATGGTTTAAACCCCGCCCCCCCACTCAAAAGATGGGGGGAGCACCCTTCCGCTTCCCGTGTGTGCCCGGCGGCCACATTTTTAGCCCCTTCACTATAACCCTCAGGTGGCAAGAGCCTTCTCAGAATATGGGTAACATTACACACCACTTATTTAATACATTAATTCACGCAAGAAACACTTTTAACCGTCTATTAGACACGGTGCTAGGCTCTGGGACACAATTTCTCTAATCTCACTGGAGTATATAAGTCTACCAAGGCAGCACATCCATTAATAAAGTCAAAAATGTAAAATTGCAGCACAGGCAAGATCTCTGAAGGAGAGATACAGGATACTGTGAAGTCTGCCAAGCAGAAGGCTTCTTCCTGGTTTGGGAAGCCAGAGGCAACTCCTCTGAGAAAATAACCTTGGGATTAGAAGCACAAGTCAAAGTTACCCAGGCAAAGAAGAACACACCTAACAGAGGGAACAGCATGTGCAAAAGTGCTGGGGCTGGCAGGAGGTGCTTAGAGCAGGGCAGGCTGGCCAAGAGGTCGGCTGCAAAGAGGAGCCTCAAGCAGGATGCAGCCATCCTCAGTCCATATTAGGTTTGTATTTATCATACAAGCGGCGGGAATCACTGAAGTCTTCTAAACAGAGGCTAACATAGTCAAAGCTGCGTTTTGAAAATACCATGATGGCTGCAGGGTAGAAAAGAGATTGGAGATGGCCAGGAGTCATCTTTGTGGGGAGTTGAGGTCAGGGGCAGTTGCAGTAATTGAGGCAAGAGACAGACCAAGGACAAAGGTGGTAAGGTGGAAATTCAGAAGGAAGTAGACAGATTTGAGGGATATTTGAGAGGCAAATTCAGTAGTGATTGGGCATTTCGGATGTAGGAAAGAAGGGTACTGAGAATGATTCCCAAGCTTCTGATATGACCAACTGAATGGATGGTGGCATCATTTAGTGTCCCAGGAAAATTGGAAAAGGGCCAGGCTTGGGCACTGGGAAGAATATGGGAAATGGATTTAAAATGGCTCTGCAACATCTGAAGGTATCAGGTAGGCAGCTGGATAGACAGGCCTGGAGCTCTCAGGACTCTCTGGGCTTGAGATACTATCTCTGAGACATCTATATGGGGTCGGCCACCAAAGCCAGGTGTGTTAGTTTCCTAGCACCGCCACAACAAAGTACCACAAATGTGGTGCCTACAACAACAGAAATTTATGCTCTCTAGAAGGTTTTTTGGTGTTTTTTGTTCTTTAAGAGAGAAAGCAGGGGAGGGGCAGAGAGAGAGAGGGAGAGAGAGAGAATCTTGAGCAGGCTCTTACCCCCAGCACAGACCCCGACACAGGGCTTGATCTCACAACCATGAGATCATGACTTGAGCCAAAATCAAGAATTGTATGCTTCACCAACTGAGTCACCCAGACACACCCTCTCTAGAAAGTTTTTGACACCAGAAGTCTCAAATCAAGGTGTTGGCAGGGTCCAGTTCCCCTGGAAGGCTCTAGAAAGAATCCTTCCTTGCATCTCCCAGCTTCTGGTGGCCGCAAGCAATCTTGGTGTTTCTTGGCTTGTGGCCACATCTCTCCATTATCTGCCTGTCTTCACATCACCTTCTCTTCTGTGTGTCTTAGAGAACACTTGTTATTATATTTAGGGCCCAACTAGATACTCCAGATCGTCTCATCACAAGATCTTTACACAAAGGATCTTTATATCCACAAAGATCATTCTTCCAAATGAGCTCAGAGCCATAGGTTCCAGGGGTGAGGATTATGTCTTTGGGAGCCACAATTCAGCACACTACAGCATGCATGTGTCATAAGAATGAAATCACCCAATAAGACAATATAGAGTGAGAAAAGGGTCTATGCGTAGAATTTCCAATGCTTGTCGCATGCCATGCAGAATTCCATACACAGGAATTAAGTCCACGGATTAATAAGTTTCTTGTGTGTCTGAGATCATTATCAGTTAGAAACTCTCAAAGTTTCCCATTCGTTCATCACTCTCACCCGTTGCCTCCTTGCTCATGAAGAGTCTGCTGCAATCTTTTTTTTCTTTCTTCTGCTCAGTATATTCAGCACTTAATCAGCACCCTCATTAACTGTCTCTGAATGCTCTACATTAGTGTGCTACTTGAGGGAAGATTCTGTGTATTCTATTTCCCTGGGATTTTCCTACAGCATTAGTACTGGACCCATGACAAATAGCCAATAGATGCTTATTGGTTGATGGGTGCTGTATTAGTTTCTATTATTAGTTTACCATCATTATCATTAGGTTTCTAGCATTTCTATTAAGCCACAAACTTAGTGACTTAAAAACCACAGATTATCTTACAGCTAATACAAGTCCAACCCAGGGCTCACTGGGCTAAAATCAATGTGTTGGCAGGCTGCATTCCTTCCTGGAGCTTCTAGGGGATGATCCATTCCCTTGCCTTTTACAGCTTCTAGAGCCTTCCTACATTCCTTGGCTCATGGCCCCCTTTCTCTATCTTCAAAGCCAGTAATAGCAAGATGACTCCTGACATCCCATCACTCTGATGGCCTCTTCTGCTTTCCACTTCCACTTTTATGGAATCTGGTGATGACATCACATCTACCCATATAGTCCAAGATTAATTCTCTAGGTCAAGGTCAGCTGATTATCAACCATAATTCCATCTGCAATCTCAATTTCTTCTGCCATGTAAGGTACTATATTTACAGGTTCCAGGGATTAGGATGAGGACATTTTTGAGAGGTGAGAAGCTTTGTATTCTGCCTGTTCTAAATTTGTATGCACTTATTCATTAAATTACATGCCCAAAATGTTTGCCTTTGAATAGAGGCTCTCAGAATAGACACTCTCCTCCCTGCTTTCATGAGCAAGAAGACTATGCAACAAAAGAATGAGGAACTATTCACTGATAATAATGAGTTACCAAACAGCAGAGAAAAGACAAGTGCTAAAAGCTGGCTCCCAGTCCAGAAGTGGGGTGTCTTTTAGCCCTCTGGGTTTTGAAAATTCTGTAACATGCAAGGTTCTTCAGCATCCACCATATAACTGCCTAATCAAGTGCCTGGTAAGTAGAGTGATCACATTATGTATCATCTGACTCGGGACACCATTAAGAATACAAGGGATAGGGGCGCCTGGGTGGCTTAGTCGGTTGAGCATCCAACTTTCGCTTAGGTCANACAAGGGATATGGCAGGTATAGACCGGGTGTGTGGTCATCCTAAAAGAGGAAGAGAATGTATCCAGATGAAATCCTTTTTACCTGGTGACTGTGGACCAGAAAGGGCGAAGCGTATCCCATTTCCACATAAGACACTTGCTACTTCTCCCTAGTCACTAGTTTGGGACAAACTCAGACACCTGTAGAGTGCCAGGGCCTGACCAGCCTCTCCTTGCCTTGCCCCCCAACACCTCCACACATTCCAGAATCCTGTTTATATGTATGCATGTCTTTTCTTGTCCAAGCACCAACACATATCCCTTCAGATCTTCCTGATGGCTCTCCAACACAGGCCAAGAAGATGCAGCCCTGGCCTGTCCATTTTGCCAAAGAGGAAGCTAGATGCAGAAGAGTGGAGTGGCTTTCCCAAGGCCAAGTGGTTTTCCCGAGGTCGCAGAGCTGCTTAAACCAGAAAGTCAAACCACCCAGTACTGATTCCAGGCCAGGGCTCTTTTCCCCATGCTGCCAGACCCGGAGACATTGTCCATCACTATTCCATAGTTGTAACCATAGGAGTCAGAAGCATGGAAGACCAGTTAACTGCCACCGCCTTCTCAATAGCCCACTTGAGACTTACGTCTGAGGAGCCAAAGAAAATGGTACAAATACTAAAGTGCCCTCTCCAATTTGATCTCCAAACAGAGTAAAGGAACATCCAGATCATGTGTTCTTTGCCCTCCAGCCATTCTAAATTCAGCTGTTCCCGACTCCACTCTCTAGCAGGTGGTTGCAGCAGCATTTCTGAATAAGGACAAGGACACGTTTGCTATATAAAATGTAATGTGCCTTCCTTTCATTAACAAACACTTTTCCAGAGAGCAAATCTCATAGCTCAGGCAAATGTGAAAGTATCGCCTGTCTGCCAGCAGATTATATAAATCTACACCATATCCTTCACCAGGAGGTGATAAGAATTGATGGCTGTAAAGTGATACAAGATTAGTAGCACATTATAAATAAAGCCAATGCTTTTTCCACCATATAGGTTAAAAATTAGGAGAAAAAGCACAGGAAGAATTTTTATTCTGCTTCAAAGCAATCAAATATAGGTTTTAAAAAGTGGGAGCAATTCCCTCCAAATGGTCAACTCTTTCTAAAAAGCAGCAAAAAGGAGACAGGTTTGGGGTGGTGGCAGGAACTAACATTTAGATTTCAGAATCAATAACTGAATTTTCAAGGGTTGTGTTCCTGTGGTCTAGAGTTCAGACTGGGAGGGAGGAAGGACGTATGGGGGTAAAGATGGTGTGTGTTGTTAAGAAAGCAAAAGCAAACCAAATTTCTTAGTATCTGTTAACGGTCAATGCTCTCATTCATTCACTCAAGACAGAACTATTGGATACCCACCATGCTCCGGGCACCATTCCATGTCCTAGGCAAGGAAACAAACGTAATACCTGGAGTTCTTGAAATGGAAGAAGTTCTGAAAAGTTGTCCAATTTTGAAAAACACAACTTAATTCAGAATAGGGAAGTAAACAAAACTCCAGATCTGAGAAGAGGCATAGGAGAGAGACTAGAAGAAGAATGACCAGAGCTCTGGGTTCAAGTCCAGCTGTCAAGGCCTTTTCTGTAAAGGAGAGTGAACCCTCACAATCTCTCCAGGACATTCTCAAGCTGGCATGTGAGAATCACGGGTGGCCCCGGCTAGTTTGACTCAGGGAAAATAGTGTTAGGAGAAATGTCAACTTATAAGACATGGCAGAAGGGAGGCTTTAAAGATTCCAAGTAGGGGCGCCTGGGTGGCTCAATCAGTTAAGTCATTGACTCTTGGTTTCCACTCAGGTCAAGATCTCATGGTTTGTGGGATTCAAGCCCCGCATTGGGCTCCATGCTATTAGCACAGAGCATGCTTGGGATTCTCTCCCTCCCTCTCTCTTTCTCTGCCCTTCCTCGGCTCATGTTCATGCATGCTATTTTCTCTCTCAAACTAAAGATCAAAAAAATGATAATTTTTTAAAAAGACTCCACGTAAAATGTAAGTTTGCTGGTGAAAATGTATGAATATTAACATATTTGGGTGTATTTAAGGGTGAAGCACTCTGGTAGAACTATTATCTTAATTCTCAATTGATTCATGCTCAATCCCAGCCCTAAGTATACACATAGCTCCTCCTCTTTAAACGGCTGAGTTGAAACGCTCCACCACGAGTTTGCACCCTCGCCTCCCCCTCTCCGGTTTGGCCCCTGCTCCTCCACAACAGAGAACGGCTCGTGCGTGATGACAAGCGCCTCCGAGCTCTGTTGTCTGTCTTTCTCCCCTTCCTGGATCCCTCTGCTTTCCAGCTGGATTCGGGATTCCTTGCTTCTTCCTTCACCTGCAACCCTTCTCCCCTCACCTCCCTCTTGTCAGAGCCCTTCCGGAACCTCATTGTTCTTCAAGTCCTTCCTGCCCCTCCAAACCAGAACAAATCCATCTGCCACACGCTTCCCTTCCCTCACTTGCTTTACTGACTTTCCATCCATCTTCCCACCAGACTAGAAGTTCTGTGAATGTTAGTGGCTCCGGCAAGCTCAGAGACTGGTCTGTAGCAGCTACACAAGTATCTGTGGAATGGATTTGAACTTGTGGTAGGTGGACCTCCTTTGTACTCTCCGGAAACCCTGTACTTAGCCTATTACAGCATACACACCCTTGACTGTAGAGTCCGCTGACTTACCTTCTCCACTGAAGGGAAGGCAGGGAGTGTCTTTCATCTTCGTGTCCCCACTGCCTGCCCCAGTGGCAGACATAGAGTAGATCCTGAGAGTCCGACCTTACTTTATAAAAACAACAATTCATTCTGTGCCTATCATAAGCACTCAGTCAGCTTAACTATCGCATTTGCTGTTGGTCAAAGTAGGTCAAACATAAACACCTCTACATTTTTAGCCTTTCCATTCCAAAACTTGGCACCATTTTTCATAGCAAAGGACTCAAAGTGGGGTTAACAGTACGCTAATGAAGGGTACCTGGGTAGCTCAGTCAGTTGAGCATCTGACTTCAGCTCAGGTCATGATCTCACAATTTGTGGGTTCAAGTCCCACATGGGGCTCTGCACTGACAGCTCAGAGCCTGGAGCCTGCCTCCAATTCTGTCTCCCTCTCTCTCTTTCTCTGCCCCTCATCCACTCACATTCTGTCTCTCTCTCTCTCTCAAAATTAAATACACCTTAAAAAATAAAATAAAATAAAATAAAATAAAATAAAATAAAATAAAATAAAATAAAACAGCATGTTAATAAGGCAGGGGAGAATTCCTGTGATGTCCTGTTTTATTATGTTAACCGAGAGGCCTCTCACCACCACTCGGTTTGATTCTTTACTCCACTAAGACTCCATGAAAAGTGCATAAGCAATGAGAAGGACCTGTCGGACACCTACTCTGTGCCCCGTAGCATCCTTCCCTGAAGAATAAACAGATGGTCTCCCCCAGACACGTTTTAAAACTGGGAGATGGGGCTAAGCTACAGAGACTCTCTGACACATATGAAACATCTGGCCACAACATCAAGTGCTAGATATGAGGAAACAACCATCTTTCAAGTTGGTAGTGCGGCTCTGTACTGCCTCTGGGAAGACAATAAATCACCTCCCCTCTACCACTAGGAGGATCTTTTACAGAGGTCTGAAGCCACGGGATTCCAGTCAGGGCTGCCGGTAGCTCAGTTCCAGAGAAGCAGAAACAAAGCATTCTTTGTTTCTCCCCTCACCCCCAATGACTGCCACAGAATCAATCTGTGGATTTTTCCAATGTCAACAAAATTTCACTTTTAAAGTTAGCTTTGCAAAGACACCGTGTATCACCTGCTTTTAAGATACAAAAACATGCATTTTTTAAAAGATAGTGATTTTTGACAGTATCAGGTGTTAGCAAGGATATACAGCACCTGGAACTCACATACACTGCAGTAGGAATGCAAAATGCTATAACCACTTAGGAAAACATATAAAGTTAAACATAACTGACCCAGTAATCTCACCTCTCAACATTTAACTGAGAGAAGAGAAAACATAAGGACTTATACCAGCTTTATTCATAATAGCTAAACTACAAATAATCTAAATGTTCACGGACAGGTGAATGGATAATTGTGGTATGTACATTCATACAATGGAGTCCTACTCAGCAGTTAAAAGGGACAAACCACTCAGAAGTGCAACAAAATGGATGAATTTGGGAAAACATGATGAGTGGAAGATTAGCCAAACACAATTTAGTACCAATTGTATGGTTCTATTTATATAAAATTCCATGAGAAGAAAATTAATCTGTAGTGCCAAGAACCAAATCAGTGATTGCATGGGGCCAGGGCTGGGTGTTGACTGGAAGTAGACAATGGAAATGATTATGTCTTAATTATAGTGATGGTTACATGATTGTACACGTTTGCACAAACTCATTTAAATCGGGTGCATTTTATCGTATGTAAATTATGCCTCAATAAAGTTTATTTATTTAAAAGAGTGATTTTAGCTACATTTTTAAAAGGCTTTCTGGTTTTCAATCCACCTGGAATCCAGAGAATTTTTTTAACTGAAACATAAAGGTGGAGAACTCCCATTTCTTATAGAAATTTATCTTGTGTTCTTAATGATTCATTTCCTACCCATCAGCTTCAAAACAAAGCTCCTTTGGCAATCTAATGTTGAATAATTATCATGAATATGACCCTGATGTTTCATAAAGACTGCTCTAAAAGGTAGTTGTAAAGAGAGGCTTCCCTTTTACACGAACATGAGTGAAGTGGGGTTATAGTTAAAGCAGTGTTATTGCATTCTGCGTAACTGACCAGTGTATTAGTCTACATGAGTAATTCCATTCAGGAATCCGTTTCTCTAGGAAATCACTACAAAGAAGTCAATAAACTGCCTCATCGATATTTAATCAGGGTGGATTCTTCACCTGGTTGATCTAGTTCACTTTAGGGAGACTCTGTCTTTAAATCATAAAACACATGTTCCCAGACCAGGGGATGAAATGCCACATGGTAGGGATTTTTGAGAAAGGCAGTATACAGAAGTTAAGAGCACAGATTCTGAAACTCTGATTATTTAATCCATTCATCCTGGTCAAATCTAGGCTCCTCTTCTTACTAATGATGCAACTTTAAGCTATTCTTGCAAACTCTCTAAACCTCCATTTCCCCTGTGTAAAATGGGCATCTTACTATCTCTCTGCCTTACAGAAGTATTGGGCAGTCTCAGCAAGATGAGGCATGCACAGTGCTAGGCACATGTTACATAAAGGTTAGCTGCAATTATCCAGAGGCTAAGATAGCCCGTTGAAGCTGTAGCAAAATGAACAAGTGCATTATGGCTACTTAGCTACAAAAGAAAATCCAGAGACAAACAGTACATGACTCATTATGAATCACATTAATAAATGGACTAGATCTTAAACTCTGCACTTTTCATTTAAAATTTGGTCGTTCAAAAAATTCCAATTCCTGTCTTAAAAATCTTTTAGAAATGACTATTAAATTGGCTTCATGCCACACACAACTTGAATGAAAAAAAAAAATTCTGGTACAATACCTAAACGTCAGACCATGAAATTAACTCCGTTAGTGAACTACTCCTTGGCACCACTGTTTCTCTTCTGAAACACTCCATCGTCTTCCTAATAGAAAATGGCCCTTACAAGTTATATGTAAACATAGTCACTTCTAACCAAGAATGTTAAATCAACGTAGAAATATATGTGATTATCAACAAAGAACCCTCTGAAATGTTAACAGGACTTGCATTTTGGTCCTCATTTAAATGTGAAGGCTGACAACCTGACTTCCTACCTCTTATACTTAAGAGCCAAGCGGTAGCGAAATTGTCTCCTGAGGGCTCAGTTCATTTCTGCGTCTGTTACCCATGGGGACTCCCGTCTTTAGAACCGTGCCAAAGCAGATGAATGGAGAGAAAGGACTGGATGCTTAAGAAGGAGGTAAAGGAAACTGAAACAACCCTGTTTGGCTCAAGGATTTCCCTAGAGAAAATGTTTACCTGATCCTTTAATGAGGATAAAAACCATACCATTTTGCTACTTTTAAACAAATAATAATAGATGAAAATACCCTCTTTGGCTTCTTATAATTTTTGCTTCTGGTTTTAGATCTCTTTGATATAAAAAGGGAATTCTCTTGCATGCTTACTAAAGGCTTATAATTACTAATTTCAAAAACAAAAGAACTTCCCAGCTCCCATGCCAGGTTTACATTAGAGAAAAAAATCCAATTGGTGGCAATAAACAAAGTTTCTTTTCTGAGAACTAGTTTTAATGTTGGTTATAAAATACTCTATATTCCATGGTTGGTTAAGCAATCTCCATTATCACAGGAATTTAGAAAATTATTTTGCATAACTGTTTTCAATTTTAGTTCACTTAAGGAAACTAAATTCTCAAGATTACAAAATGCCAAATGTGCATTCCTCTACCCTTTCTGCATTGGAGCTCCCAGCAAAATGGAGTTCTTTCAGATTGTCAGAGCCACACTTCAGCTGCACTATTTCCTCTGGTCCCCAAGCTTGAACTCTCTTCTGCCTCTCTTCATCTGGCTAATTCTTACTCTTTAGGAAGCCTTCCTAGACACATTTGCCTCCTGCTTGTGAGGGATGGGCCCCCTTCTGGGGGGTTCCCCAAGCACCCTGTCCTTCCCCAGCCAAGATCTACCCACCTCCTCTGTTAGATGGTAATCTCTCCAGAGGCTGAAGTGTGTGCCTACCTTGTTCACTATTGTTTCCCTGCTACGTACACAGTTTTTAACAAATTGCTCATTTTATTTAATGTCTCTCTCACTAACTTAAAATGCAGGGGTCCTTTATACAGAGCCTTTCAACTCTGATATAAATACTGCCCATACACTCCATGGCTTCCACACATAACTCGCCACCTTACCTGCTACATTTTCGTCAACTCCTTCAATCAATTTAGACCGATCACCGGTGTCCCTGGACTTCCGTGATCCACTGTTCTCCCTGCCACTTCTAGCCCTACTTAATACTAGACCTGTGAATTGGTTTATCTCACAGACACCTCCGAATTGGAATACTTTTCCAGTTCATGGCTTTTTCTGCAGAGCGGTATAAGGAATTAACAGCAGATTTTGTAGCTTGGAGTGAACTAAGAGATCAATTCATTGACTTGAGTTCTAGTCAACTAATTTATTTAATCTGTTCATCCAAATAGCTGGCTTATAAAGACAACAGGTATTTGGGGGCTTGGGGGTGGAGAAGGAAGGGTGATGGCTTATCCCAGAGTCTTGAATAGGAAACCATCAGCCCTCACCCATGGATTTCTCTTCCAGCCACACACAGGATGTCCCAGGGCCTATGCCAACAGCATGGGCATTGAACCACGTTTCTATAATGTTAACTCTATGAGAAAATATCCAAATTGTAAATAATTGACTTCCAAATTTACTTGTAGAATACAACCTGCTCATTTAGGCTGCTTGTATAGAAGTAGTATAGCATGGTGTGGAATGAAATGGAGAGAGATAGGACAGGACAAAATTTCTATCAGGTACAGGTACTCAGGGTTCCTCAAAGGGCATGAGTACAAGAAGTGCACTTACAAACAGTGACCCTTTTTAGAGAGAGCTAATATGTAAAGTGCTTTGCTAAATTCTTGGTGCCTTAGCACAATAGGTCCTTGATGAAAAGTTCCTGATTCATAGAAGATGAATAGATACCATAAAAGGCAATTCGAGGTCCCTGGGTAAAGGAGCAATTCCTATCTGCAGTTCCTTTACCTAGGAGCACTGCCAGAAGTAACAGAGGAAAGAAGTGACATCCAAGCCAACAGAGCAAAGTTTTAAAGAAAAGAGGTCCAGAAGGATCCCTTCTGGAAGGCTCTCTTGAATGCTGGTCCATCTAGGTCTCTGCCATCACCTCTTCTCTTCTCCTTTGGACCCTCTGTGTTGCTTTCTCCAGGCACCTGGCCCCTTTTGGACAATCTAGAGCTCCATCATGGACCTCTATCCTGTTCTCACATTTACAGTCCTAGACACCAGCGGGGCCTCTCCCTGTGGATACCTTATAACACTTCATATTCCATTCCCATTCCCCACCCCACCCCTTTCAAAAAGAATTCCTATCACCATTCTCTCAAGCTCCCTACCTTAGTTAATAGCGTAACTGGCATCTCTTTGCTAGCTTTGATCCCTGACTCTGCTGTTCAACGTGTTACCACATTTGGTCACCCTACCTCCTACGTATCTTTTAAATCCCAAATGGCTGGCTTCTGAAGCACCTCGTCATGTAACAGCAGGACCTGGATTCTCCCATCCCTTCAGGGTCCCTTTCCTCTGGTGTATTTAAGGGAAGATAGTGATTTTTACATTTGCTTTTAAGTCAGTCCACCCTGATGCCTATTTCTCATCTATTGCCTGGCTCCTAACATGGTTCTTGCATCTACCTGGGTCCTCTGCTCACTTTTTGCTGGCCACTGCCTGGATTTCCAGAACCTGGGCCTTCCCTGGTACCTCCATGCTGGCCCAGCGAAGCCTGATCACCCTCATTTCCAATCCCAGGCCTACACACTGGTCACCATTTCATTCCGCAGAGCACCAGTCACACACCCAGACTTTTACTGAATATTCTGGAATAATAAAAGGAGAGGATACAGGTCAGCACAGATCAGCAAACCACTTAAAGTTCTCCTGGTCACCATTTGTCTGAGGTGCATATTCCTGCTTCAGTGAATTTCTACCTCCTTGAAAGCCAACCTGCACCGTCCCTTAGAGCCCTTCTCCCCTTCCTTATCTATCTAGAGTGTCTCCTATTGCTCCTCTGAGTTTCAGAATCCCCATGAAATTCATCTCTCTCGGGGTCAGGACAAAATTTAAACTCCTGCCAATCATATTTGCAACTCCTTGAATTTGCATCGGTCCTCAAAAACTCCAGCTCATCCTCCAAAATTCAGCTCAAATATCATCTTCCCCATAAAATCTCGCCCAGGGATGGAGCCTCATCGGGGTCATCAGTTCTGTTTTCTCCTCAGGACTGCTCTTCACTTCTATTAGCCTCGAACAAATGGCATCGTCCCATTTGTTTATGTTTCGGCCTCGTTTACAATACACTTTACCCACAAGAGAGACTCTGCGTTTCCTCCTTTGATTCCCAGGTCTCGCACTGCGGTTGCCACAGAATTAATAAATGTCTGTTGAGTGAAAAAATTAACTTGTGAAAGAACGGCCAATATGGAGGAGTCTGGAGACTCGTTATGATTGACTTACGTGAATTTTTTGGTTAGATTTCATGAGGCTGGAGGATGGGGACAAGGAGCACTCTTATTGATATGTCTTACACCCTTTACCAAATGGGAGGCATCCAAGACGAACTGGACTCAGGGTCCGATGTGTAAAGGAGAAGTCTGCTTGGAATACTAAGATTAGTAGAATATATCAACTAATTCCTTACCAGCCAGAGTGCAAAAAAGCGGCATTTTGGATGCTTAAAAGCAATGAGTAAACATGTTTTATTAGTCCTGATACAGATCGTGAACTGCAGAATCGATTTTTCTCAAGGATATATTCACAGACAATGGCTCTGAATGACCACTGCATGCCCTCATGTTGCTGTCATCAAGAGTGACCTCCAATGCTTTCACATGCACCACACCACACACACACACACACACACACACACACACAGCCTCTAAAAGCACCTTCTGAACATTTTGCTCCATCTGCTACACAAATTTACATATCAGAAGTGGGGGGACACCAAGACTATCAGTGCCCAAGAGCTACTGGAAGGCAGTTCCAGAGGACAAGAAAGACACAGCTGGCAGGAAGCTGGGGGTGATGAGAGCAACAAGCAATGAGTGCTATGTTATTGGTTTGAAGCTTTCCTGAATCACCAAAGTTTCCTTTCTCTAGCATATTCTAGCTTCGTAAAACCCCCAGCAGTGACATGTTTATGTTGTGATGCATAAGAGGTCCATGAAGTGCCAGAACCGAGCTGACAACCCCGGCGCCTGCCTCACAACAAAATGCACATCTAAAGGGAGCACTCGAATTGTAACGGGTTAACAACAGAACCACCCATCTGTGCACATTTGCAAAAAGAGGCTACAGAGCGCTGATGTGCGCTGTTGCCTCGTCATGGGGCTTTCATGACAAGTGGAGCCGAAGCCTGGTGTCATCAACTCTAAGTGGAATTTCCAGATCTGCGGTTATTCCACAATGTTCTAAAGCCAGGCAGAGGCAGGTGGGTGGTGCCAGGCTTTGAAGTCCGTCTATAGCCCATCCAGCCGGGGCATGTGTGCCAATGGTACCACACTGGATGGTAATCCCGTTGGCAAGACCTCTCAAACTACTTCCAAATCAGGCGTTCAAATGTTCTGATGATGGCAGCATAATCCATCCAGGTCCACTGAGGAAGCATGACAATGTCTGTTATTCGTGTACAAATAATAGTGATGCTTAAGTCAGCAATAATCATACTTAACATTCGCTGAACACTTGCTTTCTACCAGAAATTGTGCTAAAAGCTTTTCCACATTCAACCTCAACTTATTCTTAGAGCAACTCTAGGTAATGGCTTCTATTTTATTATTGTCTCCATTTTACAGTACAAAAAACGAAGGATTGAGAGGTTATATCACTGTTACCCAAGGTTAGTCAATGGAGGAGGAAGAATTTGAACTCCGGCATTTCACATTTAACCTCCATAGCATTGGTTAAAGGAGATAGAATCTGAGATTTGAACATCTATAGAAAGGTCCCCAACCAATGTGGTGAGTACCTGTATATACTGGCCGAGGTCACAGGTGCATGGCTCCTGCCCACGGGAAACTTGCAGGATCAGAACACTGTGGCACTCCATACCGCAAAGCAAAAGGACAGTAGCAAGTTGGGCTTGCAGTTCAAGCTCACCATGTGAGCTTAACCAAAAATGCAATTACCTCTGACTTACTGCATTCTGGTGCCACATTAAAAGCACAGTTGCTTGCTAAGGGAAATGTCATCCACATGTTTCTGATTCATTTACACTTAACTCATCCCAGTCTTTGTCTGAGGAGACTGTCATCCCAAATGACTTGTAAAAGCTTTCCAAGAGCCTTTTAACTTAGTCTTTCTTCAAGTTATGCCAAGAGTAAATGGAACTAGATCATCTTAAAATTTTAACCTTAGAAACCAAAATGTCTAAGGCAGCCCAGAAATATGGCCAAAAAGACATTCTCGGCTCTAGGAGGGACACTTTCAAAGCTGCAAACGTAAGAGCTCTCGGAAATTTCACCACCGGGCAAGCCTTTATGGTAGTTCAAAATCAGAGAGGACTTGTCTGAAAACCTCAATTTATAGCTCAGGTTAGAGCCTTTTTCTTTTTCTCTAAGAAAATATCATGAATACTTCTCAGCATGGAAGAGTAATGGACCAGTTGATGTTTATGTCAGGATTTTCATCTTCAAACCCAAAGTGTTTTGAAAATATACATGTATGCCTCATATATTGAGAAAGACAAGGAAGAGAGGCTGGACTACCACAAATGGAGAGGGCTAGGAAACGAAGAGCATGGAAAGACATATATACCATGCTTTCTCATGGCTATCAGCTTCAAATGCCTCCAGTCCCCGCAGGAACACAGTGCAGTGTTTACTGGTTTATTTGCTGTGCTCAGGGACATCCAGGCTGTCTGCCACTTCCTACTCAGGATATCAGCCCAACCAGGTTAACAGAAGAAACGGGTGCCTGAGAAAGCCATCGTGATACCAGAAGGCTAAGGCAACTTAAAATCTGTAGGCTTCATGGCTGCAGGAATCCTGTGAAGGTTCTCTCTGCCTGGATGACTAGAGTTAAAACATCTTCAAAGTGGCCCTCAATGTGGAAAAATCATTCTACGTATTTCCATCACCAGAGCAAGGGACTCTCCAGAGCTGAAGGCGTCCTGAGAGGTTGGATTTTTTATTTTTCACTTGGGTGGTGACTATGGCAAGAAGAGGGGCCTCTCAGAGGTCAGGACATAATGAGCCATTAAAACAATGCTAGCCACAGAGGCGGAAAGAGCGTGGGTACTATCAGGAATGCTAATGTATTGTTGATTTGCATGTGTATTTGATTTTCCTCCCAGAAACTTAAAAAGACATGAAGGTACAGCTCATTAAAATCTTTAAAACAAAACAAAAGCCAAACCACTTCTTACAGGCACCTCTGAGAAAGAGCTCACCCACCACATTCACCCACTACATTCACCTTTCCTTCAAACTGGTGTCTGAATGTTACAAATGGCTCCCTGCTGATCGTCTAGCACCAAGTCCTCTGTCTGGCCTGACTTCCCTTTAGAATCATTACATAATGAAAACAGACTGATGCTAAATCCAAAGAGTCACTGGCTGAACTGCTCCCTGAACAACAAAATAAAAATAGTATGGAAAAGTCGAGACCGATGCTTTGTCCTGTACTGTAAACCAAATTCCTGAGGTTCATTTTCCTTCAGAATTCTGAAGTTTTAAAAATACCATTTCTCTTTCAAAAAAAAAAAAGACTACTTAGGAACGTCAGGGAAAACTTCTGATGTTCTAAAGGGGAAACCCAGTACCATGTGGTGAACTCCTTGGGGTTATTTCCATAGGAGATGATCATTGAGAGAGGGGCGCCTGGGTGGCTTAGTCGGTTAAGCGTCCAACTTTTGCTTAGGTCATGATCTCGCAGTTCGTGGGTTCGGGCCCCGCGTCAGGCTCTGTGCTGACTGCCAGCTCAGAGCCTGGAGCCTGTTTCAGTCTGTGACTCCCTCTCTCTCTGACCCTCCCCTGCTCACGCTGTCTCTCTCTCTCTCTCTCTCCTAGAAATAAATAAAACATTAAAAAAAATTTTTTTTAAATTTAGAGATGATCATTGAGAGAGATTCTGCAGCCTGTAGCCGAATTGATGTGAGACTTTGGGCAAATTATATTCTGCCTCTTGCATAGTTATCTATGGCTTCATAACAAATTCGAATAAACAGCAGCCTAGAACAACACATATTATCTCACAGTTTCTATAGGTCAGGAATCTAGACCAGCTTAGCTGGGTTCCCTGCTCAGGATCTCTCCCAAGACGCTGTAATCAGGTCACCAGCTGGGGCTCAAGTCTGGTCTGAAGGTTCTTTGCAGCAGTGCTTGCTTCCAAGCTCATGTTGTGGGCAAAATTTTGGTTTGTCAAGGGCTTTAGACTGAGGATCTCAGCTCTAGGCAGCTGCCCACAAGTTAAACTCTATAGACTTTGTGGCTGCAGGGTTACTTACTGTCGAGATTTTCTTGGTAGATGACATTGGTCTGAAAGTCTCTAAAATGTCCTTCTGTGTGGAAAAATAATTGTGTTTCTGGACACAGGGACCTCCCCGAGAGAGCAACTTGCTTCACCAAAGCCAGCAAAGGAGAGAATCTGTAGGCAGGACAGAAGCCACTATCTTAGGTAGTTTTATCACAGAAGTCATGTCCCACCACTTTGTCATATCCTGTTGATGAGAAGTATGTCACTAGGGCCTCCCACTCACGAGGAGGGATCACACAGGGCATCAGTATCAGGAGGCGGGGATCACTGGCAGCGATCTTAGAATCTGTCCATCACATCTCTGTACTTCCATTTTCTTATCTGTACAATGGGAATGCTAATGATCCCTACATTATCAGATTGTTGATAGAATGAAATGTGTTTATTCAGGTAAAGAGCTTCCAAGAGTGCCCGACATGGAGAAAGTGCTCAATAAATATTAGCTATTGTTGTGATTGGTTTTATATTTTTTAATTTTACTCTTATTATTATGTGCTATAAGTCATGATCTTTTAGCTTCCTATTGGTTTTCTGCACACATCAGAATAAACAGAGTAGGGAATGTAGGAAGGCATGGCAGCCCAAGCGACTAGCATAAATCCACCCCAACTGGAATCCAGCTGCTTCCACACCACGACCAACCTAACAACACTGTAATGTCAATTAAAATGAAAAAAATAAAAAAGGGCCTTCTGGTTAAGACAGGAGAGATCACTGATGCCCCATAACTTAAATCTGATCCTCTCTCTACTCTCTCAAAAGCCAACCTATTTACTAAGTCTAACCTTTAATGAACACCATCAACTTCCTGTTTTTCAACACTATTCTGATCATAAGTTTATTGAAAAGAACCAGCATGCTATTTCCTATGAGCCCCAGCCCTGCCTTTATCTTCAATATTTTTAGATCTGGTTTGCTGCTCCAGCCTCTCCATGGGGAACATTTGCTGAGTTTGGTGTCAGTGTACCTCATTTTAAAAAAATCTATTATACAAACATCCAGACTTTAAATCTAAGAGACCAAAAGTGCTTGCACACAAAATAAACACATATTTATTTCCCTTCAACCTCCTTCACAAGGAAGGAAGCTGCCTTTTACGTGTTTAGTGATCACATCAATGACTTGAGGGAAGAAGCCAAAGTTAAAGAGTTAGGAGCTCACATTAGTGAGGATTCAACATTAAAGAATCTCTAAAGTCATAATATTGGTCAAAGAGAGACTTCTTTCGTACACAGATTGAGAAGTTTGTCCTGTTTTCTTTTCTCTGCACAGACCATGGGACACCAGAGGAAAACAAATCAGGTCCCAGAAATGTTTGCAATGCTGGCATTTTGCTTAATGCCAGACACAAGGCAGGTACTTTGTGTGTTTGTGGAGTAATTAAATGATTCAATGCCTAACTGACTGATTGCCAGACTAACTTTCTGACTGACTGAGTGACATGGTCTGTAAGGTCCAAGGTGTTAGTCTTAAATATTATCACTGTTTTCAAAATACAAACATTTTCACCACCTGATCAACAAAGACATGTTTCAATGGGTGCTGTTGGAACAACTGGTCACCTATATGCAAAGAAATGGACCTTATGCCAAATCTCATACCTTATACAACCATTAACTCAAACTGTGTCACAGACCCAAAGAGAAAACATAAAACTAGGAAACAGCTCAAAGGAAACATAAGAGAAAATCTTCATGACCTAGGGCTGGTGGAAGAATTCTTAGACATGCAACAAAAGCATGATCTATAAAAGAAAAAAATGAATAAATTGGATTTCACTGGGATCAGAATCTTTTGCTCACTCAAAGTCATTGCTAAGAGAGGAAAAGACAAGTGACAGACTGGGAGGAAATATTTGTAAATCATGTATCTGACAAAGGTTTGTATTCAAAATAAATAAAAACTCTCAGATTCAACAATATGAAAACAAGCAACACAATTTTTAAAAAGGCAAAGGTTTTGAGCAGACACTTCACTGAAGATATGAGGACAGGAAACAATGTTCTACATCATCAGCCATTAGGCAAATGCTAATTAAAACCATGATGATATGCCACTACACACCTACTAGAATGGCTAAAATAAAAAATATTGACAATGTCAAGTACCAGTCTATAAACAGAGCAACTGAAACACTCATACATTGCTGGTGGGAATGCAAAGTGGTACAGCCACTCTGGAGAACAGTTAGGCAGCTTCTTAAGTTAAATATATACTTACCATATGGCCCAACAATTCCAGTCCTATTTACCCTAGAGAAATGAAAACTCATGTTCACACAAAAATCTATACACAAATGTTTATAACAGCTCTATTCATAATTGCCCCAAACTGGAAACAACTCAAATATCCCTTCAACAGAGGAATAGTTAAACTGTAGTACATCTAGCCAATGGAATATTCTTCACCAATATAAAAGAATAAAAAATAAGACCTACACTAAAGATACATGCAACAACTTGGAAGAATCTCATAGGCATTATGCTATGTAAAAGAATTAGTTCCTAAAAGTTATATGAGTCCATTTATGACATTCATGGAAAGACTAAGTTACAGTGATGAACAGCTCAGTGGTTGCAAAGTGATAGGGTGGGAACTGAGGGAGATTTTGGCATGATAGAACCGGTTTGTAATTAATTGTGGTCGTGGTGACACAAGTCTATTCATGTATTAAAATTTATAGAACTTTTTTTTTTTTGGTGGAGGGGGCAAGATGGCGGAGAAGTAAGGAGCTCCGTACTTGCACTCGCGCCCATACATCACACAGAAAAGATCTGANTATAGAACTTTATACTCAAAGGGGGAGAAACCCCATTTTACCACATGATAATTTTTAAATTAAAAAACTAAATAATTAAGATGGATGTATCTGGTATCACACAGATAAACGTCATGGCCTTCATGGCTACCTCGTGACAGCTTCCTATATAATGAGAGGTTTCAGGTTTGAACAAAGGAGGAGACTAGAAGTACCTAATATGATCTCTCCCAGATTCACTCTAAAACACATCTGAAAACAGAGGAAAATGATAAAACTCACCAGATTACAGAGGACAAGGACTACCAGGATCCAAGTTGGTCCCTGAAAGAGTTTTCCACATGATCAAGAGAACTGGGTTGGTCAACGAACTTAGGGGTCCTTCCGTGCCGAAGACATCTCAAAATAAGTGGAAAGATCAATCTTCCCAACCACATTATCTCCTAGTCTTGTCTTTGCAAACAGGAAAACTAGGCATCTATTTTTTGCTCTTTTGTGAACTCCTCCACAGCCAGAGTGCTGCAATTCTCAAAATATAACTACTTAGCAAAGAGCACTTGGACAAGTGCACGTTAACAGGACAGAGCAAGCTATATACACAGAGGCAGAAGCAAGAAGAACCTAGAAGTTCGCCCTGGGGATTAAGGTGTTCCTTGTACCCTTTCTCAGATATCAGAGAATCCAGCAGAGATGAGGAGAGAAGTCCACCTTATTTTAGGAGGGCTGAACTATATTAGCTAAGCAGTCTGCGGAAACTGTGCCCCAAGGTTTGTATCTTGGATCTCAGATCCAAGAGAGGGAATCTGAGAGGTGGATTTGACCAAGATGGGATATCCCAGATGGATAAGGAGGCAATGGTTGAAGCCACCTGATTTATATCCATGGCGCAACCACTTACTAATTGTGTGACCTGGGACAAGTCATTTACCATTTCTGTGCTTCATATGAATAAAGAGAATAATGTCTATCTCGTGGTGATAATTAAGAAGTTAATATATTAAAGTCTGGAACACGACAGGGATGTCCACTCTCACCACTGCTGTTTAACATAGTGCTGGAAGTCCTAGCATCAGCCATCAGACAACAAAAGGAATTAAAGGGCATCAGAATTGGCAAAGAGGAAGTCTAACTATCACTTTTTGCAGACGACATGATACTCTACATAGAAAACCCAACAGACTCCACCAGAAGCCTACTGGAACTGATCCAAGAATTTAGCCAAGTTGCANTAGCAGTGAATTTTCCTTCACTTTGTACTATTTTCCCCCATGGTATCTATTTTTTTTCCTATCTACTCATAGTTAACTCTCCTATCTACTCATAGTTAACTCAGAAGAGATTAATTTAGAAGAGTATATGACAATAATTCCTTTCTTTCAAATTTTTATTTAAATCCTAGTTAGTTAACATATAATGTAATATTGGTTTCAGTAGTAGAATTTAGTGATTTCATCACTTATGTATGAACCCAGTGCTCATCCCAACCAGTACCCTCCTTAATACCCATCACCCATTTAGTCCATTCCCCACCCACCTCCCCCATCAACCCTCAGTTTTTTTCTATTGTTAAAAGTCTCTTATGGTTTGTTTTCCTCTCTTATTTTTTTCCCCTTCACATATGTTCATCTGTTTTGTTTCTTAAATTCCACATATGAGTGAAATCGTATGGTATTTGTTTTTCTTTGACTTATTTCATTTAGCATAATACACTTTAACTCCATCCAGGTTATTACAAATGGCAGGATTTTGTTCTTTTGGATGGCTGAGTAATATTCCATTGTGTGTGTATATGTGTGTGTGTGTG
This sequence comes from Crocuta crocuta, assembly GCF_008692635.1. Taxonomy (NCBI): domain Eukaryota; kingdom Metazoa; phylum Chordata; class Mammalia; order Carnivora; family Hyaenidae; genus Crocuta; species Crocuta crocuta. The sequence goes on from NW_027551572.1 coordinate 9,385,595, forward strand.
TGTGTGTGTGTGTGTATGTGTGTGTGTGTGATTAGTTGATGGACATTTGGACTATTGTTGGTAATGCTGCCATAAACATTGGGTTGCATGTACCCCTTCAAATCTGTATTTTTGTATCCTTTTAGGAAATACCTAGTAATTCAATTGCTGGGTAGTTGTATTTTTAAATTTTTGAGGAACCTTCATACTGTTTTTCCAGAGTGGTTACACCAGTTTGCATTCCTACTAACAGTTCAAGTGGGTTTCTCCTTCTTAGCATGCCCACCAACATCTATTGTTTATAGCATTGTTAATTTTAGCCATTCTGACAGGTGCAAGGTACTATCTCATGGTGGTTTTGATTTGAATTTCCTTGATTTGAACATCCCTGCGTGATGTTGAGCATCTTTTCATGGGTTTGTTAGCCATTTCAATGTCTTCTTTAGAAAAATGCCTATTCGTGTCTTTTGCCCATTTCTTAACTGGATTATTTGTTTTTTGGGTGTTGAGTTTGAAAGTTCTTTAATCATTTTGGATACTAATCCTTTATCAGATATGTCATTTGCAAATACCTTCTCCCATTCCATAGGCTGCCTTTTAGTTTTGTTGATTATTTCCTTCACTTTGTAGAAGCTTTTTATCTTGACGAAGTCCTAATAGTTCATGTTTCCCTTGCTTCCCACAATGTGTCTAGTAAGAAGTTGCTATGGCCTAAGTCAAAGAGAGTGCTGCCTGTGTTCTCCTCTAGGATTCTGATGATTTCCTGTCTCACACTGAGGTCTTTCTTCCATTTTGAATTTATTTTTGTGTGTGTTATAAGAAAGTGGTCCAATTTCATTCTTCTGCATGTTGCTCTCCAGTTTTCCCAACACCATTTATTGAAGAGACTGTCTTTCTTCCATTGGCTATCCTTTCCTGCTTTGTTGAAGATTACTTGACCATATGGTTGTGGGTCCATTTCTGGGTTTTCTATTCTGTTCCATTGATCTATGTGTCTATGTTTGTGCCAGTACTATATTGTCTGGATGACTACAGCTTTGTAATATAGCTTGAAGTCCAGAATCTTGGTGCCTCTAGCTTTGCTTTTCTTTTTCAGGATTGCTTTGACTATTAGTGGTCTTTTGTGGTTCCATACAAATTTTAGGATTGTTTGTTTTGGCTCTGTGAAGAATGCTGCTGGTATCTTAGAGGGATTGCATTAAATGTGTAAATTGCTTTGGGTAGTATCAACATTTAACCATGTTTGTTCTTCCAATCCATGAGCATAGAATGCCTTTCCATTTCTTTGTGTCATCTTTTAAGTTTTATCATAAATTTTCTGCGGGTTTCAGAGTACAGATCTTTTGCCTCTTTGGTTAAGTTTATTCCTAGGTATCTTATGCTTTATGGTGCAATTGTAAATGGGATCAATTCTTTTATTTCTCTTTCTGCTGTTTCATTATTGGTGTATGGAAATGCAACAGATTTCTGTATGCTGGTTTTATATCCTGCAACTTTCCTGAATTCATGTATTAGTTCTATAAATTTTTTTGGTACAATCTTTCAGGTTTCCTACATAGAGTATCATGTCATCTGCAAATAGTAAAAGTATGACTTCTTCCTTGCTGATTTCAATATCTTTTTGTTGCCTGATTGCTGAGGTTAAGACTTCCAGTACTATATTAAATGGTAATAGAATGAAGGGACATCCTGTCTTATTACTGATCTTGGGAGGAAAGCTCTCAATTTTTCCCCATTGAGGATATTAGCTGTGGGTCTTTCATATATGGCTTTTATGATGTTGAGGTATGTTCCCTCTATCCCTTTGTTGACAACTTTGTTGACAAAAGAATGGATGCTGTATTTTGTCAAATGCTTTTTCTGCATCTACTGAGTGGGTCATATGGTTCTTATCCTTTCTTTCATTAGTGTGGTATATCACATTGATTTCTGGATATTGAACCACACTTGCAGCTCAGGAATAAATCCCACTTGATAGTGGTGAATAATTCTTTTAGTGTACTGTTGAATTCAATTTGCTAGTATCTTGTTGAGAATTTTTGCATCCATGTTCATCAGGGATATTGGCTTGTAATGCTCCTTTTTGGTAGGGTCTTTGTCTGGTTTAGGAATCAAGTTAATGCTGGCCTCATAGAATGAGTTTGGAAGTTTTCCTTCCATTTCTATTTTTTTTTTAACAGTTTGAAAAGAATAGGTATTAACTTTTCTTTAAAGTTCTGGTAGAATTCCCCTGGAAAGCCATCTGGCCCTGGACTTTTGTTTGTTGGGAGATTTTTGATTACTGATTTAATTTCTTTGCTGGTTATGGGTCTGTTCAAATTTTCTATTTCTTCCTGTTTCAGTTTTGGTAGTTTGCATGTTTCTTGGAACTTGTCCATTTCTTCCAGATTGCCTAGTTTGTTGGCATGTAATTTCTCATAATATTCTCCTATAATCATTTGTAATTCTGTGGTATCGGTTGTGATCTCTCCCCTTTATTTGTGATTTTAATTATTTGGGTCTTTTCTCCTTTTGATAAGTCTGGCGAGGGGGTTATCAATTTTATTGTTTCAAAGAACCAGCTCTTTGTTTCATTGATCGCTTCTACTGTTTTTGTTTGTTTGTTTCTATGACATTTATTTCTTCTCTAATCTTTACTATTTCCCTTCTTCTGCTGGCTTTAGGCTTTATTTGCTGTTCCTTTTCTAATTCCTTTAGGTGTAAGCTTAGGCTGTATATCTGAGACTTTTCTTGCTTCTTGAGGTAGGCCTATATTGCAATATACTCCCCTCTTGGGACCGCCTTTGCTGCATCCCAAAGGTTTTGGACTGTTCTGTTTTCATTTTCATTTTTTTCCATGTATTGTTTTATTTCTTTAATTTCCTGGTTAACCCATTCATTCTTTAGTAAGATGTTCTTTTTTTTTTTTTTTAAGTAAGATATTCTTTAACCTCCATGTATTTGTGGTCTTTCCAAATTTTTTCATATGGCTTATTTCATGTTTCATAGCATTGTGGTCTAAAAATAGGCATTGTATGATATCAATCTTTTCATATTTGTTGAGAGCTGATTTGTAACCCTGTATGTGTTCTATTCTGAAGAATGTTCCATGTGCACTTGCAAAGAATGTGTATTCTGCTGCTTTAGGATAAAATGTTCTGAATATATCTATTAAGTACCTCTGGTCCAGTGTGCCATTCAAAGCCATTGTTTTCTTGTTGATTTTCTGCTTAGATGATCCATTCATTGTTGTAGGTGAGGTGTTAAAGTTTTTACTATTATAGTATTATTATCAGTGAGTTTCTTTATGTTTGTCATTGATTTATATATTTGGGTGTTTACAAGTTGGAGGCATAAATATTTATAATTCTTAGATCTTCTGGATGAATAGGCCTCTTAATTATGATGCAATGCCTTTCTTTATCTCTTGTTACAGTTTTCGATTTAAAAATCTAGTTTGTCTATATAAGTATGGCTACTCTGGCTTCCTTTTGTTGTCCATTAGCATGATAGATGGTTCTCTATCCCCTCACTTTCAATCTGCAATGAGTCTAAAATGAGTCTCTTGTAGGCAGCATATAGATAGGTCTTGTCTTTTTATCCATTCTAATACCCTGTCTTTTAATTGGAACATTTAGTCCTTATATATTCAGAGTAATTATTGATAGATATGAATTTAGTGCCATTATGTTACCTGTAAAGTTGGTATTTCTGGTGATGTTCTGTTTTTTTTTTTTTAATTTAATGTTTATTTATTTTTGAGAGAGAGAGAGAGAGAGAGACTGAGCATGAGTGGTGGAGGGACAGAGAGAGAGAGGGAGACACAGAAGATGAAGCTTGAGCTCACAAACTATGAGTTCATGACCCTAGCCAACGTTGGACACTTAACCAACTGAGCCATCCAGGTGTCCCCTGTTCCTTTCTAGTCTTTGTTGCTTTTGGTCTTTTTCCCCCACTCAGAGTCCCCTTTAATATTTCTTGCAGGGCTGGTTTAGTAGTCCTGAACTTTTTTAGTTTTTTATTTGTCTGGAAAACTCTCTCTCTCCTTCTGTTCTGAATGTCAGTTTTGCTGTATAAAGTATTCTTGGCTGCATATTTTTACCACTCAGCACATTGAATATATCATGCTACTCCCCTCTGGCCTACAAAGTTTCTGTGGACAGATCTGCTGTGAACCTGATCTGTCTTCTCTTGTAGGTTAAAAACTTTTTTTCCTTGCTGTTTTTAGGATTCTTTCCTTGTCTGTATATTTTGTGAATTTGACTATGATATGTCTTGGTTACAGCTAGCTTTTGTTGAATTAAATGGGATTTCTCTATGCATCATGGATTTCAATGTCAGTTTCCTTCCCCAGATTAGGTAAATTTTCAGCTATAACTTGTTCAAATAAACTTTCTGCCTCTTTTTCTCTCTCTTCTTCTGAGACTCCTTTGATATGAATGTTACTATGCTTTAAAGAGTCACTGAGTCCCCTAAGCCCACATTTGTGATCCAATACCTTTGTTCCCCTCTTCTTTTCAGCTTCATTATTTTCCATAACTTTATTTTCAATTATCACTGATCCATTCCTCTGCTTTGTCCATCCTCATTGTCATGACATCCAATCAGATTTGCATCTTGGTTATAGCATTTTTAATTTTGGTCTGACTAGTTTTTAGTTATTTTATCTCTGAAGTAAGGGATTCTCTAGTGTTGTCTATGCTTTGCTCAATCCCAGCTAGTATCCTTATAACTGTTGTTTTAAATTCTGGTTCAGACATATTAGTTTTATATGTATTGATTGAACCCCTGGCCATTACTTCTTCCTATATTTTTCTTTTGGGGTGAATTTTTCCATCTTGTCATTCTGTCTAGGTCACTGTTTTCTTTGTATGTGATTGTTAGGAAAGCCTGTTATATTCTTGCTCCTAATAGTAACGGCTATATTAAGAAGAGGTCAAAAAAAAAAAAAAAAAAAGGAAATTTAAAAATAAAGGAAGCTAGATCCTATTTCCCCTAGAGGTGAAACTTTGCAGCACTCTATGATCAGTAGACTTGGCACATGGAAGGGGTCTGTGCTGTGTCTTTTCTGAGGGAGGGGCTTGCTGCACTGATTCTCAGGTGGACTTGCTCTAGTGGAGATACATCAACAGGACACAGGGTGGTTTGGGCTTGGTGTAAGTGGCTCTGGCCTCCACTGGTGGTGCTGTTTTGCCCACTGAAGTGAGTCAGCACTGATGGGTGGGCTGATGGTGTGGGCTCACTCTCTCAATCCCCTAAGCAGGAAGTTCCTGCCACCCAGTCTTCAGAAAGCCTTCACAGAAAAGCAAACATTCACCCCTCTTGTGTCCCTGGCTTCTGTCAGATTCCTTCACCCTGTCTGTGTCCAAGCTATCTGCCTGCCAGGCAGCACCATGCTCTTACGTTTTATCTCAGTCATGTGGCTGAGATTTGTGTTTCCAAACTCCAAACTCCAAATTTTAGGGACACAGTGCATGTAGACTCATGCTGATCCTCTGTGGGAGGGTCTCACCATGCTGCAGATGGTGCCAGTTAGCATGACAGTGCAATGGCTGGACTGTATCATAAAGCACAGCAAAAAGCTGGCACCAAGGTTTCCTGCCCAGCAGGTATCTCTGTTCCTAGGATAATAAAAAGGAATACAAATTGGGATCCACCAGAGCTTTTGTCCCCTGAGAGGACATGCCACCTATCCCAAATGCACTCTAAGAAGGGGAACTATTTCTCCTTGTGCAACCAGGGAACTTTCAAACCACACTTTCCACTTCTGGGCTTCTGCCCTCCTTCCCCACAGAAGCACTACTGTGCCAACCAGGCTCCACCTAGCAATGGTGCAGACATCTAAAACTTCAGACTTCGGGCTCCAGTGCTTATAAAAACTTGCAGTAATCAGCCACTCTAGCTTTCCCAGGCACTGGCTTTGGGTAAGTGTTTCTCTGGTACAATTCCCTGTGTGTTGCCTTCTCTTTCTTTTTCTATGTCTTTTTCTCTCTCCTCTATCCAAGATGAAGAGTCCCTCCCCTCAGCAGCACCTGTACTTCTTTTCTCCCCAGAATCACACCCTACCTTCTACAATGTGGCTTATTTTCTCTTTCTAGTTCTGCATTTTCTTCTCTCACCATTCAGATCGATCTCTTGGGTGTTCAGAATGTTTTGATTTTTATCTGTCTATCTGTGTTCCAGGGATGAGGCAAGCCTAGGATCCCCTACTACTCCACCCTCTCAACTCCCTCCAATAATTCCTAACCTTCATATGGTACGGTGTCACACCAAGATACCTCAAAATCAACTTTTGTTCTGAAGTAGACTTCAGAACAAGGAAGAGTAGCAGAGAGAGAGAGGGACATTTCATAACATGAAAGTGTCAATACGCCAAGCTCACATAACAATCCTAAATGTGTGTCACCTACTAACAGAGCTTCAAAATACATGAAGCAAAAAGGATTGAAACGGAAGAAGAAATAGACACATCTACATTAGGGCACATGGTCCATACTCAGCATATGGTTGCTATTTTCATCATTATCAACATCATCATTCATTACCAACATTCCTAAAACCTAAGATTCAAGACAGAAATGCCTATCACAACAGTATTATCTAACAATATTCTGAAATTCTATCGAAAATATTATGCTTAAAAAACACAAAAATGGGGCACCTGGGTGGCTCAGTCGGTTAAGTGTCCAACTTCAGTTCAGGTCATGATTTCATGATTCGTGGGTTCGAGCCCTGTGTCGGGCTCTGTGCTGACAGCTAGCTCAGAGCATGGGGCCTGTTTTGGATTCTGTATCTCCCTTTCTCTCTGATCCTCCCTTGCTCACGCTGTCTCTCTCTCTCTCTCTCAGAAATAAATAAAACATTAAAAAAATTTAAACACACACACACACACACAAATAAAATGTCTTAACTAGTAATGTGATTATGTGCTTAGAACCTAAAAAAAAAAAAAAAAGAAACACAAAACTTAGAGGTATTAAATAATAGGGTTCAAGGAGGGAGACTATTTGAAAACAATTACATTTCAACAACTGTCATGTATATTATCAACAACCAATTACAAAATATAAATAAAAACAAAACCATATTTATAAAAACAACCAAAGAATTTTAAATGCCCAGAAAAAAATCTTAAAGCTCTCTATGATAAAAGTAAAAATCTTTACTGAGAACCATTTTGTTTTGGTTTGGGTTTTGTTTTGTTTTTTAATTTTTCTGATGTTTATTCATTTTTGAGAGACAGAGAGACACAGAGCTCAAGCAGGCATGGGGCAGAGAGGGAGACACAGGATCTAAACCAGGCTCCAGGCTCTGAGCTGTCAGCACAGAGCCTGAGGAGGGGCTCGAACCCACAAACTGTCAGTTCATGACCTGAGCCAAATTTGGACGCTTAACCTACTGAGCCACACAGGTACCCTTGTTTTGTTTTGTTTTGTTTTATTTTAAGTGACTATTGACACTACAGTGATGAAACTTCATCTAACCCTACAAATTTGGTTCGAGTATGGACCCGGAGTTCTTATAAAATCATGGAGTCTCATGACTCTCTCATTTCTCTCCCTGCATGAAGTTTCTCCAGAACGCATTTCTAGGATTTGAAGAAAGATACAGAAGAACCCATTCATTAGTGCATCCAGCACCCCAAAAAGTTCCGGACACATAGTAAGCACTGAAGTAATATTGGATAGATAGATGGATTGAATGAATGACTTATTTATGCCCAAACTATGCTCACCTCTCAGAATTGGCCTGGGTTGAAAGTAAATGTTATGGATCTTTGGGCCCAGAAAAAATTCCTCAGAATCGACTACTTCCATCCTGCCCCTGATACATAGGCACTTCTAGGATCAATCCAGTCCCTCCTAACAAGAGATAAATGGAAATAGTGCTTTATTTTTTCCTGTTGCTTAGAGATGCATGTATTACACTGAGGCCTTGTCTTTTGAGACTGAAAAGAAAAGTCCTATGTTTTATCATGGATTTTCACTGGCATGACCAGTCTTTGAAGTTGTAATCATCCAACTTCAACTGGGATATTTTGTATTTGGGCATACAAATATCCTAAATGTAGGAATCATCCTCTTGAGTTACTTCTAAAAGATCCTGAAACATTTCTATTGGGGTGGGGGGCAGGGAGGAGGGTGTTTCAACAACTTTTACCAGTTATTCAGCAAAATATTTAATGAGGATTTATTTTATTCCTAGATGTTGGCAATACAGTAAGACATGCTCCTACTCTCTTAGGACTCCCATTCAAGTCTAGGGAACTAGACAGTCACCAAGCAAATAAACAAATGAGCCAAATATTTACAGAGAGTGATATGCACTGTGTAACTGGAGATTTCATTTACCAACATGTTTTCTTCCCTGACTGATCTTCAAGTTTATGCCTATAATTAGTACTTTTCCCACCCCCCTCTCCCCCATGCCTTTGTTTTCTAATTTCTGAGTAGGTTACTAAAATTTTTACAAAGGGACCCTACATTCGCAGCCAACTCAGACTATCCTTTTTCTTCCCTGTGAGTGCTATTCAATGACTCCCAAAACTTCTAGAGGCATTCTGGAGTCATCTGTCATTTCTATTTCAAGAAGATACAGGCAGTCTCTTGATAGACTGGAGCACATAGTCTTTAAAATTAGGAAACCAAGGAAGAATACTTTCAGCTCAACTGGTACCTTGCTCTCCACTTAATCACAGCATTGTGAGGGTTGCTCACTGGATGGGTGGGACCACTACACTGTTTTTGCTTTCTAGAACCAAGACGTCAAACACAACTTTGGCCAATATTTCCCTGAGATGTCAGACTTTTTTTTCTTTCTTTCTTTCTTTTTTCTTTTTTTCCTATTTCTTGTTTTTAAGTTTACACCAAGTTAGTTAGCATATATAGTGCAATAATGATTTCAGGAGTAGAATTCAGTGATTCATCCCCTACATATAACACCCAGTGCTCATCCCAACAAGTCAGATCTTTTTCTTATTATCACTATACACCAATATTGATTCTATCTAAAGGGAATTACTTTTAATAAAGTTTTCTTCTAAATCACATGAGAAGATGCGATCTTATTTAACCAAACGGGGTTGATTAAAAGGTTGAAATGAATGCTAAGTGAGCTGCTTTGTTTACTATTGAAAGCAATTATTTCTTCAGCCCCAGTCTTCCATCTCCATAAATTAATGCTCTTTTCCCTATGCTTCATTGACGGGTGGTGAATTATGCAAATATTTTTCCTGCAAGAAATTAGACAAAGTACTCTCACCATTTCTTATAACAAGACATTATAAATAATGGCAAGTTACAATTTGATTTAAAATATTGTCCTCTATCTAGGTCGCCTGAGTTCAAATGTTTTAACCTTTAAATCAACTCTATGAAATCAAATTATATTTGTAAGTACATGATTTTTTTTAGAGAAATGAAGCCATTCTGGCATTTCCTTTAATAAGTAAGCGATTCTAAGCCATTCTAGAAATACATCATTTCAATAGTACTCCTCCTTTCTACCACCAGTTCTACTGCCTCCAAGATAGTCCTTTCAACCTGACATCATAAATGAAAATAAACATAAATTAGATTCATTAATGCATCTAGTCTGTCTGTTCCACAATTGGGGTATATGTACATTAAAGCTTAGAAATCAGATCTCAGCCTTGTGCAACAATTTTTTAAACATCAATGAAAACCAAATGATTCACAGAAGCTCACAATTAAGCCAAATACTTGCTTGTGCCCTTTTTCCCACAAAAGGAGCATTTTAAACTGCAAACTGGTCAATACGCTAATTGCTCCAAAAGCATTTCTGGTAAGCAACCTTAATAATGTGCTAGCGCCTTTTCGTCCCAAGTCACAAGATTTTGCGTTCTGTGTCCGCATGAATCAAGAGAAAGACCAAACCAGGTCCTGGCAAGCTGATAACAACCCTAGATTGGTAAGCAAAGTGCTTCTCAGCCCCGAGCCACGCCGTCTCACTTGACCTCTGTCTACCCAGAGCAGGAAACCCGCTCCGCTGTGCTCAGCAGTGAGGGAATGAAGTGCATCGATTGCTCGTGATTATTAGCTGGAGTGGAATGAGCCTCCTCCTTATTATGCAGATTAGCGGAGCTCCCCGTCCCAGCATATTGTGCAGATGCGGACCAGCAGCTGCTCCTACAGATGGCAAGTACACAGCTCCATTAGGATGGATCTATTGTCTGCTCCCGGCTTGTAGAGAAGCCGGGGCGGACTCGGCAACGAGGAGTGGTTACAAGGCAAGAAGGGAAGGCGCACACACACTCTTAAAAATCTGCACCCAGGAGACTCTTTACACAGCAGGGCCGACAGCACTCAAATTAGAAATCTACCCTAAATAAGGACTTTCGTATGTCACAATTAAGCTTGTGTATTTTCTAAAGCAGATTAACCATTAAAATTGAGTAGCATAATTCAAATTTTGCAATGCGACGCTATTAAATATTCAGATTAAAAACAAATCCTAAGAGATTCATTCAGAAATTTGCACTACGTTCAATTCTTTGGGGACCTTCTGTTTTGTTAGTTCCCTTTTAAAGAGCCTTTTAAAAAAGCAAGTTTATTTTTCACAGTATCAAAATGCGATAAAGAACTAGGCTTCCCCAATTGCTATGTTTGCCTTAGCATAGTTTGTCCTTTTAGAGTTACTGTTTATTCTAAAGAGTGTCAAAGCAGTTTATTCACGTTTCATCGAGAGTGAAAGTTCGTTTATGAATAAGTGTTATTTAAGTCATTAGCAACTAAATAACATGATCTTTCTGCTACCTAATTTTGGATGCGATATAAAATAATTTGATTACTAACCAAAGCAATTAAGATGGATAGGACTGTCTTTTGTTCCTGTTTTTATTTTTAACTGATGCTTGCCTGGATCTTCCTTTAAAGATTAACCTGTAAAAGATCCTTGGTCAAGAGAAAAGCTAAGGACCTAGAGCTTTCTGAAGAATGGGCAGGAACTGCCAAAAGTTACAAGGAGTATAATTTAAAGGTCTTATCAAAATAAACACATTCCACTAAGTATGGTCTTTAAAAGCTTAAAAGATTCAAGGTTAAAAGTGAATACACAAAAGAAAGAAAAGTGGTGACCTACTCACTTATTCAGTTTAACCCCTGTAGGCAACTAAATAATTTAAATGATATCAAAAAGACACCTGTTATAGAACCAGAGTTAAAACAGCAAGAAAAAGGGAAAAAATGTAAATGGATTATTTCAGAGCCATATTTTCCACATTTGTTTACCATCTCCCACGCAAAGAGTACATCACACCCCAGTACACACATGCATATCTATGTATGATGAGTTAAAAACTTACCCTTACTACACACAATGCGTTCTGATGTTTTCTATTTTATTCAATTCACATTCTCTAATGCTGGTTATGACATTAAATGCATTTTATAGTCATTTTTATGGCCTGCAGTTTGAAAAATACTATTCCAGGCTGTAGCCAAGCAAGTAATATTGAAAGAACGAAAGGAAGAAAGAAAGAACGAAAGAACGAACGAACGAACGAACGAACGAAAGAAAGAAAGAAAGAAAGAAAGAAAGAAAGAAAGAAAGAAAGAAGAGGAAGACATTCTGTGAATGTCAACATCAGAATTAAATGTGAGAAGTACCTAGAGAAAAGCTGCCTACTTTTCCCAGAATTAATCATACTGTTTAATGGCCAAAGGCTGAAAGAACACCAGAACTAGATCAAATCATGTTCAGGATGGTTGGGGGCTGGGGGCTGGCCTATGTATGGGTCTACAACTCATGTTAGATGTTAAGAAAATATATGACCTAAAACAGATGCACCCTAGGAGACAAAGAGCTAAATAATACATGTTGAATAGAAAAAATAAAGTAGGTGAGAATTAGAAAAATCAAACCCATGTGTCCAAGGTTGGAAATAGATCTCTCTTCTGAAGACAATCCAAGCCTTTGTAGAAAGCCCAAATAGCCAAGACCTGCAAAATCACGAAGTTCCTAAAAGTCCAACTACACCTAATGCAAGAATGCAACAGGAATACGCTCTGTGAGTGCGTTAATTGGGAACTCAGCAACAGGGGAAGCACGTGATTACAACATAGTACATTTAAAAGCGATTGACATTTTGATTTAGCAAAATGAATGTCTTGTCAATGTACAGGATTTGAATGCAAAATTCAAATTATCCTGTGAATTCATTTCAGTTCAACACACATTTTGTGATGGAAGCCTCATGAGTCCAGGAACATGATCTATCCTATCTACCTCTGTATCCACAGCATGGTGTCTTCCACAGCGTAGCCCCTTAGTGAAGAGATGATGAGTGAATATGTCAGCACATATAATACTATACATGAATAACCAATGGGTTATATAATTACATCATAGTATAATAAGTGCAAAAACTCAATGATAAACAGTACAGAGTCAGCAGAGGACTCTGCTATACTGGGGAGTCAAGGAGCCACAGAACACTTTGAGATGGTTTTGAAGGGTAATCAAGAGAAGGACAGACATACCAGTGAAAAAAAACAAAATTTCCCGAGTCACAGAAGTGTGAAATACCAAGACAACTGCAAATCGTGCCTCATGGCTAGAAAATTAAGTGTCCCATAGCTGGGGAGAATGGAAGGAGGGGGGAGGGGATAGAAGGAAGCCAGAGCCAGGTCATAATGGGCCTTGATATCATGCCACAGAGGAGCCTGAACTTTAGAGACAATGAAGAGTTATAAGCAGAAAGGAGACACAGATTTGATTCAAATTTTCTAGATTATATAAATAAAGCCCACTTAATTATTTATTACAAACTTTTAAAAATATACGTGTTATCATTTCTGGCAAGTGGCAGTCCCTGGGGTCAGCCCTGTCCTGTCTATTGGTCTGGTCTTTTGTAGGACATCAGAAAACCTAAGAGCACTTGGTCCACCCTACAGACAAATCTGTCATTTCTGGACCTTGAATTCCAGACTCAGTGTAGTACTCCTTTGCTTACCAGAGACAATACGTGCTGTTTGACTTCCCTTCTCCTCAAACTGAGGCTGCTTGAAGGCAGGCCCTTGACTGATCACATTTTGACCACTGATTAAGGCAGGCTAAAGATTCCTCCCAGTTTCAGGAATTCACAAGTGAACTTTAATTGTGTCAATAAAAACTTCACTACTGACTTATTCATCATAGCAGCTTCTACTGTTGATTTCTTCAAATTTTCCATACCTCCACTCAAACTTTTGTGTCACCCACAATCTGCCAATTCCCCATTTCCATTTGTCAAAATTTCCCCCCCCCCACCATGAAACTTAGTCACATTCATTCTCACGTTGTAGTTGATATGAAAGTATTAGTCTCACCTATGCATTGCAGACTTTGAGGGCAGGAACCAAGAGGGATTTATCCTTGATCTCACTCACATCCAAGACAGCAGATAAGACAGACATGGAAATAAATAAAATAGCATATGTGAAATCCCTATGTTTATATGCAAATCCTGTGAAAGTGATGGTTCTTATTTACACACACGCACGCGTACATACACACAGAGCAAAAAAAGATTTCATCATTTTTCCCATGGAGATATCTATCTATCTATAGACTCCACTGAGGATCCTTCCTCTATATCTTCCCCTTGATCATTCTCCTACCAACAATTCTCTTGCTTTATTTTGCCCCTCACTCCACATCCCACAGTCTTGACTAAACGGTCTACTTATTCAGAGAAAAAGCCCTTGCTAAATACAGCCTACATGTGTGTAGTTGGCTTATGGAATGTGTGTGTGTGTGTGTCTGTGTGTGTGTGTGAGAGAGAGAGAGAGAGAGATCAATTAACATATTGAAAACCAGAAGTCAAATAAAAATTTAGTTTTGGGTTTCTGTTGAAACATGGCAACAATAACCTGGAGCAGAGTTGTGTCTTCCCATTTGACTGAGGTATACCCTCCCTAGTTTAGCCATCCCTCCTTCCCCCTATTGTCTCCTTGATCCTCAGCCAAGAGTCAGCTGCCATTTTCCAATATGTTCATGCTGTTGTTTATCTCACTCTGTGGTGTGTTTCTTTGATTTTACCTCTCTATCAGAAGCGGGAAAAGAAAAATAGATTGAGAAAGCTGCACGAATTTTCTTACGACACACCTGCTGCACTCATTTATGTTATTTACGCGGTCACTGGGACATTTGAATTTTAGACCCCCAATACACAGTATCTGCTTCTGTGAGAATTTGATCAAGGAAGCAGAACCACAGTGAATGATGTGAAATAGAAGGTTTATTAGGCAGTTGAGGGAGCTGGGAAAGAAGTGTACAGAAATCTGGCAGTGGTCCTGAAACTAACTGCTGTAGTCTGCAGGGCCAGGAATTGAGAAGAAAAGCTGCACATGAAGCAGGAAAGGGAGGGAAAAAAAGGGGGGGGCACCCTCTATGTTTCTCATCACCTCCAACCTCAGTGAAGCCTGAGACCTGAAAAAGAAGCTGATGTCCTTCAGATGTGCCTGGCCCAGGACTCAAATGAGGTGAAGGCAGAAATCTAACAGGAGCTGTGAGCAGGAGCTGTGAGCAGGAGCTGTGAGCAGGAGCTGTGAGCACAGTTTTACCAATCAAGTGAGCCAGCATATAGATCAGGGATCATATTCATGAGGGGCAAGCAGCCCCACACTGACTTTCAGAGTATAAGAGCTGCTGCTTCACTTCTGTCTCCCAAATCTCAGGTAAATTTCTCTTGTGGCTAACCCTGACCCAGAACCATACAGGGAAGGGAATTCTGGGAGACGTAGTTCTACCTTAGCTAAGCAACATGGTACAAAACCACTACCATACTGGTACAGTTTGGGCAGGTCAATTACCAGAGCAGGCACAATGAATACGTTTTAATTTCATTTCATCTAAACAAATAAGTCCAACCCAGTAATGGAAGAAAAAGTAAAGATAGCTCAGGAAAATGTAAGGATACATCATAACCATTATGATTCACCACCATGACCCTGCACCTAACACAGTGCCTCGTATATTATAAATGTTTACTACATTTAAAAAACTTTTTCAGTGTTTTCATTTATTTTTGAGACAGAGAGAGACCAAGCATGAGTCGGGGAAAGGGAAGAGAGAGAGAGGGAGACACAGAATCGGAGGCAGGCTCCAGGCTCTGAGCTGTCAGCACAGAGCCTGATGTGGGGCTCAAGTTCACGGACTATGAGATCATGACCTGAGCCGAAGTCGACGCTTAGCCAACTGAGCCACCCAGGTGCCCCAATGTTTACTACATTTTAGTGAATTACATCGGACAGTCCTGGTTACCTAGTTGAAAACTAAATCTAATAGGAGATTCATAGTATGGGACAAAATAGCAATAGCATAAAAAAAGTTTTGGTTTTATTAATATTGTTTCATTATTCAAGAAAGAGTCTCTGCTTTTGACAAATAAATAAGATTATTAATATCAACTGTATGTCTAGACCACAAGTTTTAAATTTTGAACATAAAAATGTCCTTCACATAATACATCCTGATCAATAAATAAATCCTTAGGCAAATCAGTAGCATTAAGAATAGATATAAACAAAAAAGAATAGTGATATAAACAAAAAGACAATAAGTGTATTGTGGACATTAGCCATTATAGAATATTTCATCTGTAACAGATACACATCAACTATTTCACAAATTTCTTGCAAACAGGTAAACATAAACAGGGGATGAAGAAAAAAGATTAACCAAATTAACTAGAAAAATTAGACCTTTACTTATTCAAAAAACCAAAAAGCTTCAAGAAGTCAAATATATTTTTCTTGAAAAGCAATATAAAAAAATAAGGCAAACATAAAAGTAAGTCAGCTTATATAATGCCATCTAGGAACTTATCTTTGTTGGATAAAATAGACATCTTTACCTTTTGTCATAGTTCTGTCAGGCCTAGTTTCTATAATAAATTCTTTTTTTTTTTTTTCATATTATTCATTGTGAGTCTGCTTCCCTGATCAAACTCTGAGACCTCACAAATGCTTGGCACCAGACGTCTCAAAGTCAAATGCATAATGGGTCAAACAGGGAGAATTCTCCCACTTACTGGATTAAAAAATCCAATTTATTAAAAGTCATATCCAAACTAGCAATTGATAGTTTGGAGCTCTCAGGAATAAACTTATCAAGGCTATTGGATGACATATTTCTAATTTAATCTGAGTACACATTTTCTTATAGCAAAACTTAATCAGAAATTCTCTAACAAACATTTTTTGGGCATTAGAAATTAAAATGGTACATTGTATTAATAAGGGATTTAACTCAGAAATACTCAAGGGTTTTAAAGAATCCCACCCTTTTATGCATCTTTTCAAGATAAATATTGTGTCCCCAGTCCTTGAGCACTATCAGTCTCAGAATAGATCTTAAAAAGAAGCCTATATTTTTTGGACCCTATTTCTTCAAAATGCTTAAATCCAAAGTTTCCCAAAAATGATCTCCTGTATCCAGAAGCTGCTGAGGGAAAAGCTCGTGTACTGCTTAGAACCCTGAGGGATTCCATCATCCCCTCGTAGCACATTATGTCAGCAAGTTCTATGCAGTCTGAAGTCACACATCAGTCATAAGGTTTAAAACACCCATCCCTTTAGTTAAATTTGAAGAATTGAGGTGCCTGGGTGGCTCACTCAGTTAAGTGACCAACTTTTGATTTTGGCTCAGGTCATGATCTCACGGTTAAGGAGTCTGAGCCCTGCTTCGAGCTCTACACTGACAATGTGGAGCCTGCTTGGGATTCTCTCCCTCTCTCTGCCCCTCCTCCATGTGTGTTCTCTCTCACTCTCTCTCTCACTCTCTCTCTCTCTCTCAAAATACATAAATCAACTTTTAAAAAATGGTAGAATAGCCCATTGAGGTAATCATGTCTAAACATCATCTACTTTACATAATTATTTATTGAATGAATGAATTTTTCCACAAGAACTATGTACCCATCTATTGAAAATCTACTTCCAATCACTCTAAAAATCTATTCTAGGCCTATTATAAAAGATCCCTAAGCATCATTTGTTTTTTGGCTTTTAAAACTCATTAACAAATATTTACACCCTTGAACAGATCTAATTGTAGATTAAGCTACTGCTGGAGATCACAACACTGAAAACTCTCTGAATCTCTCAAACTTATGGGTATTAGACAAGAAATGCAAAAGGACTGAGTAGAGTTCTTCAGTTTGGGAAACTGCAATGAGAAAAAAATCACTACAGAGCTACTGGTGCCAACTGGTGACTGGTTAAATGTGTTAAGTATATATTCCTGATGAATTTTAAGTTTAGTTTCATATTTATGCAATAAGTGAGATTACAACATTGCATACATGTAGAAATGTATGTATCTGTTTATAAATTATAGATAAGCAACAATCCTGTGGTGTTATTTGGGCATTTGTAGTGCTCATTAATGAATAGCCCACCAACTGCTGTGGTTTTATAGGCAGCAGAGAGTGACTTTGGAATTCCAGATGTCAAATGCTTCTAATAGTTATTCAGCAGCAACATCAGACACACAAATGGAGGGGGTTCATTCAGAATTCTGTGTGTGTGAAATAAAGAAGAAAAGCTAAAAGTCTTATTAAGATATTGTCCCCTACCCTTCCCTCCAGCGCGCGCGCACGCACACACACACACACACACACACACACACACATACACACACCACATATGACCCTCAGGCAGTATGCCCTCTAATGGAACACTGATAGCAGGCATGACTTGGTGACCACTTTGGGGAGACAGGTGCTCAGCTTCTACCATCTCTGTGGTAGAAGAGACTGCTCTGTGACAGTCTCTAGGTCACGTACACCATCATCAGCCTGACATGTGTATGCAATCACCCTTAATAACCCAGAGAGGTCTTGAAGTCAGAGGTTCCCCTCAAATGTCTGACAGCCAGGGAGGCGCCATTCCTGTAAGAGAGCTGTCAGCCGGCCTGAGAAGACAGGCCCATGGGGAATTCCTCTCTCCCAACAAGGAACCTTCCATCAGCATGACCTGTTTGGAGAAAGCCTTGGACATGTTCCTTTCTTTTCCACTTCAAATCCTGCCTTGAAACAAGCCTCTCGGCCCCCTTGCGATTGCTGCAAAACAAGTTCCAAATGAAATCACTACGCAAAATATACATAAGCCAAAATGGGTAGATGAGACAGATGAGACACTGTCCTGACTCCGGTCATATGGGTGCTCCTCTTTCTTCTCCCTCAGAACCTCAAGAAATTAAAAGATGACTCACAGAATCATGAAACTGGAGGTGACCTCAGTGACCTATCCAGTCCTGCCTTCTGCCATGACCCACAACATAAATTCCTCTTGTTCTTTTGGTGTATTGGGTTCTTAATGCTGTTGTTTTAATAAAACCAAACTGCCAGTGTAATCACTTGCAGTGAGAAATGCAATTATCAGAGGAACTTGAGACTTCAATTCTAATCACCAACCCATTCTCTCTGTCACTCCCCCTTAACTGTTAATTTTATGTACACTGAAATATGCCACAATTCAGTATCCATTGTTCCTTATTAGGAAAATATCTATTCTATCAAGTAACATTTTAGACTTGGAAAGCGCTGTGAATTATTTATTTCTTCTCCTAGTGCCCTGCTCGGGTGATAGCATCTAAGTTCTTCATTTCCAGATGAAATTATTAAGTACTGTGTGGGTTAGCCCAGGCTTCTACATAAATCATGAGTGAGGCTGGGACAAAGCTCTGCCCTGCAGGAGACATCTTGGATCTCATCATTCTGAAAGGAACAGCAAACGTCTATCGGAAGAAAATAGTCTACAGAGCAGAGGCCACACACCGTCAGGGTGGGAGAGCCTTTCACTCACAAGCAGGTTCTGCCACGTTTGATGGGCTTATAGTTATGATCCAGCGCATGGCAGGAAGGTTCCCCCCTAAACAGCCAGCTCTGTCATAATGAAGCTGATTGGCTACTGTGATGGTAAGAGTCAGTGGGCAAGAGTACTTGCTGAAAATAAACACTGGGAAATCTTTTCTCACTGTCTGCCTAACACCGGTGTAGAGAAGGGAGGAGACACAGACAAGTTGTCTGGTGCCAAGTGGAAGAGTCAAGGCACAAAATGCCACATATTGTGTGATTCCATTTATATGGAATTCAGAACAGGCAAACCCATAGAGACAGAAAGCATATTAGTAGTTGCCAAGGGTTGGAAGTGAGGATGGGCGGGAGGATGGAAAGTAACTGCTCATTGCAAGGGATGGTGAAAATGTTCTGGAACTAGATAGTGGTATGCAGTATTATGAATGTACTGATTGTCGCTAATGGTAAACTTTATGTTAGGTGGATTTTACCACAGTTGTTTTTTTTTTATTTGAGAGAGAGAGAGAATGTGTGTGCATATGCACTCAAGCTGGGGAGGGGCTGAGGGAAAGAAAAAGAGAGAGTCTTAAGCAGGCTTCGCTCTCAATAATGAGCCCATGTGGGGCTTGACCCCATGACCCTGGGATCATGACCTGAGCCAAAACCAAGAGTCGGATATTCAACCCATGACCCACCCAAGCGCCCCATCACAACTTTTTTTAAGGATAAACCTGCAGCCTTTAAGAGAAGAAAAATTCTCTCTGGTGCATATGGTCCTTCCGTGCAGCCAGTGGGATGTGGGGAGCAGGTAATAGTCTACAAGGGAGAAGAGGAGAAAGAGGAACGTCCAAGAGTGAGAGGCAATGCTCCCTCTTCCAGGATTGTGCCAGGCAGAAAGATCTTCACAGGGCACTTTCTCACATGTGGTCGAAGAGCTAGACAGACCCGGACTAAAATCTGGTTCATTCCTTCTAGCTATGTGACTCTTACAAGTCCTATCACCAGACGTTCCTGGAGTACCTACTGCATTGTAACTTCGTCAAGAACCCTACATATGTCTACTCCTTCCCTACTCACAAGCCCACGAGGCAGCCACAGAGAGCTTCTCGAATTTCCAGGTGAGGAGGCTGAGACTTAAAAGGTTAAGTTGCTCCAAATCACACAGTTAAAGTTCTTAAGCTTGTTTTTCTCGGTTTCTAAAATGGGGAGAACAATAACTACTTTGCAAGATTTTATAAGGATTTAAGATGAATCATGGAACGTCATTAACACCTGGAACGGCCCTGAGCAAATGCTCACTAAATGGTAGGTAGAATGAGTGATTAGCCTTATAAGGTAGCATCATAGAGAAAGAATTTTACTGACAAAGTCACATGGCGAGTTAGCGATAAGACGGCGACTAGGATCTAAGATGACCAACTTCAAATAATGCTCACTTGATCATGCTGTGTTTAAAAGGACACATCCAAGACAGTAAATGAACAATCCATTAAATGCACAACTAATCAGGTCATCAGGAATGGATGCAATCTAGGCATTGGGGGAGAAGACACATGCCTATTTGGAGAGCCAGACTCCAAACAAGGGGAAGGGATTGGAAAAGCAGTGGACTGTGGTTAGAAATGGTTCCTGAGGGGGCGCCTGGGTGGCTCAGTCGGTTAAGCATCTGACTTCAGCTCAGGTCATGATATCACAGTTCGTGGGTTCGAGCCCTGCATCGGGCTCTGTGCTGACAGCTAGCTCAGAGCCTGGAGACTGTTTCAGATTCTGTATCTCGCTCTCTCTCTCTGACCCTCCCCTGCTCATGCTGTCTCTCTCTCAGAAATAAATAAAACATTAAGAAAGAAAGAAAGAAAGAAAGAAAGAAAGAAAGAAAGAAAGAAAGAAAGGGTTCCTGAGGATGTTATCCATTCATGGAGAAGAATTCTGGAGGAGCAATGACTTCTGATGTCCAGGTGCCCCCACAGCATGACAGAGCCTATTAATAATAGTAATAATCATAACAATGAGTACCATCAATTGTGCACTTACTACATGCAGGAATTAGACAATATATGTCCCATTTGTTTTCTCAGATACCTACAACTGATATGGAATAGGTACCATGGCCCCCCATCTTACTGATGAGAAAACTGAAGCCCAGGACCACACAGCTAGTAAGTGACTGTGCTAAGATTCCACCCCAGGCCTGCATGACTGCAAAACCCTGGTTCTTGACTACTATGTTACTTCCTATGAGGAAGACGATTAGCCCCTTCTTAGCAGTCATGGCTATGTTAGGCATGAACAGAAATGGGCTCAGTCAATGTCAACATCTACATCTATCCAAGTACTAAAGTTTGCCAAGAAGAAAAAAATAGAGCACTGTGGCCTAGGACTAGCCCTAGGCATAATACAAAGCAGAAACCAATGCCCACATCAGCCTATAGGTATCATTCAGAATTAGAGCCTTCTCCCTTGTAGACAGACACTGTGATGCCCAATTAAGTCCAAGACTTCAACTTGCCAGACTTCTTAAGGATATTCTCCCAGATAGTCCTGGCTCCAACGACCTAAAGAGAAAACTTCTTCCATTCCTAGGCCACGCAAGTACCCTTGGTACAACGAAAGCATGAAAGGTATAATTGGCCACACATGGAATTTGGCTCTTAAAAAATTACGTAGGTCAATCTTAGTAACAAATACTTGAAGGAAACTCCAAAGACTATTTACTAGTCTCATAGCCAGCTATGGGCAGTGGAGAAATTTTTCAGGATTTCTCACATTTGCTGTTTAGTCAAAACACAACCAACAGCTTGTCTGTAAACACTGCTATCAGAAAAACATTTGCGACCACATGTCATCTTAATTGGCTGGAATTCGTTACTGGATTTACTTATCTGAGCATTATATAACTTTACAGGTGTTTGGATTCTGACAGACACTTGACTAGCGCATCGCATGGATTCTAAGATGTACCTTTTTTTGCACATTTTAACATCTCTAAAATCCAGACGTGTTCTACTATCACCATCAACCAAGCTACAGTCTTGACAGAATTGTCATGCTCTGCTCATGTGAAAACACTAGAAGCACCAACATAAAAACCTGCAGAATGGATATTATTGACATGGAAGAAAATCCCAGAAGGAACAGTGGAGCACTTTTAAAGAAATGCTGTGTCACCAATGCCCTTGATGGCCCAGAAGAAAATATTAGGAAGCATTGGGTCATGGTTTCATTGGCAGCAATTTTTTTCTTTGTGATGAATAAAATAATGCTATCCCTTGTTTTTTGTTTTTGTTTTTGTTTTTTTTTTAATGTTTTATTTATTTCTAGGAGAGAGAGAGAGAGAGAGACAGCGTGAGCAGGGGAGGGTCAGAGAGAGAGGGAGTCACAGACTGAAACAGGCTCCAGGCTCTGAGCTGGCAGTCAGCACAGAGCCCGACGTGGGGCTCGAACCCACGAACCGCGAGATCATGACCTAAGCGAAAGTCGGACGCTTAACCGACTAAGCCACCCAGGCGCCCCATATACCTTGTTATCAGTAACACCTTAGACTTGATGGAATCATTAAAAAGCAAATAGATCACAATGCAGTGAGTTTACAGGAATAAAATAACCAAAACCCTAATAATTAAAGGAAAATAAATACAACTTTCACTCTAGAATATCAAAATTTTAAATGTTTAAAATTATATTTATGTGTAATATACGCTCTATCTGAAAAAGGTAACATCTGGAAAAAAAACCTGGGAAGTGAACCATCTTGTTGTTGCTTCTCAAACTGTCTTAAAAAACATCATCTAGAATGGATAAAGGAGGGGGCACCTGGGTGGCTTAGTCGGTTAGGCGTCCGACTTTCGCTTAGGTCATGATCTCGCGGTTCCTGGGTTCGTGCCCCGTGTCAGGCTCTGTGCTGACTGCCAGCTCAGAGCCTGGAGCCTGTTTCAGAGTCTGTGACTCCCTCTCTCTCTGACCCTCCCCTGCTCACGCTGTCTCTCTCTCTCTGAAATAAATAAAACATTAAAAAAAAAAATTTTAGAATGGATAAAGGAGATGTGGTGTGTGTGTATATATGTGTATATATATATATATACGTGTGTATATATATATACACACGTATATATATGTATATGTATATATACAATGGGGTATTACTCAGCAATCAAAAAGAATGAAATCTTACCATTTGCAACTACATGGATGAAACTGGAGGGTATTATGCTAAGTGAAATTAGTCAGTGAAAGACAGATATCATATAACTTCACTCATATGAGGACTTTAAGATACAAAGCAGATGAGCATAAGGGAAGGGAAGCAAAAAGAATATAAAAACAGTGAGGGGGACAAAACATAAGACACTCTTAAATATGGAGAACAGAGGGTTACTGGAGGGGTTGTGGGGGGGGATGGGCTAACTGGGTAAGGGGCATTAGGGAATCTACTCCTGAAGTCATTGTTGCACTATATGCTAACTTGGATGTAAATTTAAAAAATTTAAAAAATTACCTAGTATATTTTTAATACAGATGAATTAAGGAAATTCTTAAAATCCTTATAAAAAGAATTTATATTACAAGTGTTAAGCATTTAAATGTGATGTAAGTAGAAACTCGGTAAGCCTCAGTTTCTTCATTCATAAACTGGGAACTTAGCAGCTACTTCATCAGATTGTAACGAGAGCTAAATGGCTGGCACCTATGAAATGTTTAATAAGGAGATCCATGTGATAGAAACTAAATAATCCATAAATGTACTATTCTGATGATTACCTTTATGATTCTTTTACATCCTGGCCCAGGACTCAACAAATATTTTTTGTTAAGGAGAAGGGTAAAAACTGGAAAACTGAAGCATCATATTTCCATCATTTTAAAAGGTTTTATTCCCAGAAATGAATTATCTGAAAATGTTGTTTTTAAGCTTACATAATAGTTTCCTCATAGACGCAAAACCAGATGATGTCCAAAGTATTTTTGCAGGAATAGAGATGAAAAAGTAACCCCATTTTCTTTGACACTATGGTACTAAAAAGGATTAATGGTTCAGTTCTACTGGGGGGGAAGATCCAGTCCACAGAGGTTTTCTTAGTACCCCGGCAGGGGATGAGGGAGTGTGGAGGGGGAGGCCGGAGGGTAGGGAGAAGAGGGAGACAACCACAGTTAGTTATAATCTACAATTCAATTTCAATCTTTGAAGAAGCAGATTCTATCCTCCCCCACACACACCTTTTTTTTTTTTTTTTTTTTTTAAAGATTTTGAAACTGTTTAGTCAAATGGGTCTTAAATGTCAGTCCTCTGGTGGGGAAGGAAAAGGGCACCACACACAGATCTTTGCCCTGTTTGGTTCAAGCAAGATGTATAAGAAAACAAGCTCAAAATAAAACAAGGGATAACATAATTATAATCCACCCTTCTCAAAAGAAAAAGAAAAAATTCGGTGCCTGACATTAAAACGTGAAACAACTCAAGAGGTTGTTGTAGATCTTACAATTTTATAACCAAGCTTTTAAATTTTTTAAAAATAAAGTATGTTTGATAACATGCTATTTCCTAAATATCATACATTTACATGGCGGAAGTACCTTTTGCATATAGTCCATGTTTACATTTCGAATGTGCTTTTTGGAAAAACCTACCAGACACTAATCTCAGCTAGAAACCCATAGCTTCCTAGGGAAGCAGCAAGGTCAGGTCAAGGGCACTGGACAGGAACACTGGGAAACCTGTGTCTCCTTTCAGCCATGCCCTGAACCAGTTGGGTGGTTTGACCTTGGTCTCTTGACCTCTCTGCATCTCAGTTTCTCAATTTGGACTTAAGAATCTCTAAATCATTTCCGATGCTCACATTCTTTGACTATCATTTGGATTCTGCCCAAGGTGACTTTAATGTCAGTAACGAGTGTAGGGACTAGTCTTATACTTCCTATTAATTTCATTGTCTTAACTGCTACTCCATCTTACTGCTTTTTACGCTTCCAAACTGTCAGCCTTTAATCATTGTTCTCCCAAACATACACACTTCGAGGAATGAATAACAAAGAATCACATATCGTGTCGCATGTGATGTGTGGGACATAGCCATATTTTCGGTGCTAATTATGAAACAGCAAACGGGGAAAGCTTGTATCCCCTCTCTGAGTCTGCTGGGCCCACATTCCACTTCCTCTCAGTAAGTATGGCTTCCACGCAAACGCCTTCTCCTCCACCTTCTGCTGGCCCGAGGACAGTGACCTCCTTAAGCTCTCGGTAGCACAACTCCAGAGAGAAGGTGCAATTTAATTCTTAGCCTGAAACACAGTCCATTTGGAAGGACACCGGTCACCAGGGTATCGTTAGTGCCTTGAAATGGCCAAGAGGGATTGCTGACTCTGCGAATATCACTCCAAAGGCAGGAATTCTATTTGAATTACTAACATAACAGATGTTTGCTAGGATCCACCATGCAGTCTGCATACAGTTATGCTAATTTGGCAATGCTTCTCTTCCAGTTAGCTCTGAGCATTAGAGCACGCAGCTAGTAGGTCCTTCTGTCTAACTAATAATTGCCTATTATTGATATTAATTAACATTTTTTGCACCTTTCCTCGGTTTTGACCTAGTATCTGTTGGTAGTCTAATCACTGTGGCCTATTAAAAGTCAAAATACAGGGGCCTAGAGTAGTCACGAGCCATTTATCAAAAAGCAAACAAGGCCAATTAAACAGGCAGCCAGACAGTTGTCTTGATTTGCCGCTGACTGTTTCTTGATCACCATTATAAATTGCTAATAGGGCAGAAAGCGCTAAGCAGGGAGCATCTGTGGGGGGCTGGTTATTGCTCACTCCCCGCCTGGTGACAGGTGAGAGAGAGGCTAGTGATGGTCTTATTGATGTGAACTGCCCATCAGTTGGTAGTTATTGTTAAAGTTCATGATGCTACAGCTGATCCCGTCCTGCTGAGAGTCAATCAAATTAATTAGAGCTAGAAATTCTTCTTTATTATTTTAGAGCACAGGTACAGAAAGGAGTCCTGTAATTTGGATCCAAAGGCGATGAAGAAAAAAATCTTCGTGTAGTACAGTGTGGAAAAAAATCAGATATTGCTTCTTCCATTATTTATAATAAGGGCTGTGGCTAAAGGTTTTTATAGGCACAGATCAAGAGATCATAATAGAAGCATATTGACAGATTTTTTTTCTGCAATACTCCAAGGAACTGGCTGTAGCAGGAAAATATATCAAAACCTTATCATCAGAGCTGAGATCTTCTGTGAAAAATCAATAAAGAGTTATACATGGTTTGAGTTTAAACAGTTCTCTGTAGTCATTTAAACATAGTGCATCTGTACAGCTTTTTACCTCTGGAGACCAACGTAACCTAGCAACCGCAGGGCTTAAACCGATTAACTACAAATGAAGTACTGTACGCCTATCAAAGCAATTGTTCATCGTTGCCTTTGTTGCAGAGACTAAGCTAATTGAACATGATACAGTATGAAGATAATTAACACCCATGAGTTTGTTAATTGCCTGTTAGCATTACAACACAGCTCTCTCGGTTTCTTTTTAACTGTCTCCTTTGTAGCCTCTCACTTCCCTTAAAATGGTGCAGGACCTGTTTAACTGGCAATGATATCTTGGAGTTTATTAACCCTTTTTAAATAGAAAAAAAAGTCATGTCTTAATGAAGCATATTGCGTGTGCTTGTTAAATGCAAGCTCTCACTTTGTCTCTCTATTTTCCCAAGACTAGGAATTTGTTTTACAGATACTGTACAAACTATGTTTATTTATTGTGCTAATTTATTTCGAGCAATTTAGCCATTATAAATGCTCTCGGGGAAAAAAAAATGGCTTTAGTGTTTCCCTTTATTATTCAGCTGCTCTGCTTTGGAGAGTGAGCGATAAATGTCTTTGAGGGTTGGAATATTAATTGAAGGCAGCATCTGGTCAGCAGCTGACCGGCTCTGGTTGTCCTGCCCCAACAGAGTGGGCGAGAAAGAAGCTTTGCTTTGCTGGTTCTTTTTGCCAGGCTCTCGGTTTCCTCGGAGCCCTGGACTAAATGAACCCCCATTTTATCTCTGCTGGATCACTGAATGGATGCCAGAAAATCAATTGGGCAGGAAGATCTGTTAATCTAAAGTGAATTCAATCTAAGGAATCATTTAAAATAAAAATTTCAATCATTACCTTTTCGGAAAAGCACTTTTTTTCTCTCAAGTCTGTGTGCACGTGTCATGACAATACCTCGAAAGGCCCTACCACAAGAGTAATTCAAAGTCAATAGAATTGTCTAGCAAAGAACAGTTTGCTTTTTGAAAAAAAAAAAAAAATCGGGTGGCTGATTACAAGTTTAAGAGGAAATGGAAAACCCTAATGTTGTGTGGCCAGAAACAATTAACACACTCAGCTCCAGGACACACAACCAACCCTCAAGGTGAGCTTTTCTCCCGTTGAGAAGGAGCACCTTGGCCGTGTCACAATTGTTCAATGTAGATTTTCCTGGATGAGTCTCTGTGTTTTTCATTACTGTGTCGTGGTGAATATTTGCTGGTAAGCCAGTCCCAGGAGGTCCACTTCTAGTGCCCAATTACAAGTTCTATCATCAATCATAAATATTATTTATTCAACAAAATGAATTGCTAATTAATAACTGATGAGCATTATGGCCTTGAAGACTATAACGCTATTAATTATGGTTGGCATGAAAGGGGGCTACCTGGCACATTTTCACCACAATTAGCCTCGGAAGCTTTCAGGGAATAGATCTATTAAGATAACTGGAGAAAAGGCTGGCTTCCTCCCTCTCCTGAATTAGGATTGACAAACACAGCACTGTCTCTGGTCCGGGTGCCACCAAATCAACCCCAGTATCCCAAGAATGGTTTCCTATGCACCGTGACTTGTACAAGAAACTCGGTATGACCGAGAAGTCTGCCTGGAGGCCCAAGTGTATAGAACATGGCCCCCCGTGCCCACCATGCTCCCCCTCCAGTGCTGAGGGGGTGATGCAGCCACAGCACGGCAAATGGAATGCGGCTGCTGGCTTCTTTTCGGACTCAGCCATTGCCCAGCTCATGTCCTGAGCTCTGGGTGCCAGCACACGGCAGCGAAATCATGTCAGCAGGCAGCTGGCGGGCCAGGCCACTCACATTTACTCGCAGTCAGAAGGGAATACATCACCGTTCACCTTGAGGGCCTTCTGATGAGAGACTTAAAGGGAAAGTAAGAAATGCCTTCTTAACCAGTGCTGGGGAAGGAAAAAACAGTGGCTTTGAAGCATAGATACACAAAAAGCAGAATAATGCTATGAAACTCTTTGAAAGTAGAACAAATCTACTATCTCTGTGCTCCGTGAATCTGTCCAACCTCCACACCCAGAGCCCTTTGGGTGCTGAGTAAATGCGGATGGGTGATAAAGCATTGCAAAGACTTTCAAAAGTGAAAAGACTAATCAAAGGGAAAAATTCCTTTTTATTTTTTCCTCCTGATTGGGCCTACAGTCTCCAGAAGGTAAGAAGCTTGTTAAGTAGTTACTCAGAGAATTCTGTACGTTAGACGATTGTTTCAGATTTAGTGCTAGATGGATTCTGGAGAGTAAGCTATCTGCATGGATCAAATTAATTGTAGAATTGGAAAACTATTTTCTTTGTGCTGGGTAATCAGAGCAGCAACTTTCTCATCATTTCAGTTAAAACTGTTTGCCGGTTCAAATTATGCAAATATCCTCCCTTATCATCTTGCCAAACTGCATAGAACAAGGCTCCATTTTTGTCGGTAGATACCTGGTGTCCTGGATGGTGGGGGAGGGTGGGGAAGAAGAAAAAAAGAACAGGTGTGTCCTACCTCCAGAAGGCATGATTATTGGTGTGTATTATTTTAATCATTGCAAAATCAAGAGTTAGAAATGTCAGTACAGTGGGGGCACCGGGTGGCTCAGTCGGTTGAGCGTCCAACTTCAGCTCAGGTCATGATCTTGTGGTTCATGAGTTCGAGCCCCACATCAGGCTCGCTGCTGTCAGCCTGTCAGCTCAGAGCCTGCTTCAGATCCTCTGTCCCTCTCTCTCTCTCTCCCCCCCCGCTTGCACTCTGCCCCAAAATAAACATTTTTAAAAATAAATGTCAGCAAAGTGAAGGAAACGATCACAAACCAGCCTGGTTAGGCAAACGTTCCTCTGAGTTGCCGTCACATTTCTCCTTCTCTAGAGCTACAGACACTGTCAGTGCACACAGTCAGGAAGGGCCAGCATTCAGGCTAATAAGCTGGTGAATTATTACAATATTTTCGGATCACAGAGGGAGCTGCATCCATGATGGCCCGCAACCAACAGGCCACTTGGTTGACACTGATTCATGGAAACAGCAGTGAAAACCTCTTGCCGAGAACGAACCAAGGGCTGATGGGGGTGGGGGGTACGGGAAGGGGGGAGATGGGCATGGAGGAGGGCACTTGTGGGGATGAGCACTGGGTGTTATATGGAAACAAACTGGACAGTATAAAAAATATGTAAAGAAATAAAACTATGTAAAAAATAAAAATAAAAAATAAAATGACCAAAAAAAAAAAAAAACACCTTAAGGGAGAGCAAAAGGAAGTAAGGAGTGTTCAATGGGGGTGGGAGAGGAAGAACAGGAAGTGGGTAGGCAAGAAAACTTAGATTCTGAATCTGACTCCACCACTGTCTACATCGAACAAATCATTCAATCCAGTTGAGTCTCAGTTTCCACTTTATAAAATGGGAGTATTCACGCTTATTCTGCTTATCTTACAGATCTTTCAGACTCATAGGGAGGATCCAATGAATAATGCATTTGTGACTTAGGTTTGAGAACGCACTGAAAACTACCAAGATGGCCTAGAAATGTAAGATTCCTAATAATTACACTTGTTTGCTCGTAGCCCATACCAACCCAGTTACCTCAAG
Source organism: Crocuta crocuta (assembly GCF_008692635.1). NCBI lineage: Eukaryota > Metazoa > Chordata > Mammalia > Carnivora > Hyaenidae > Crocuta > Crocuta crocuta. The sequence goes on from NW_027551572.1 coordinate 9,415,242, forward strand.
CAAACTGGCCAGCCAGGCTCCAAAGGTCACAGAAGGGAGCATTTTCAGCAGACCCTACATTTGAGAACTTAAGAGTGAATGGACACTTAGAGGCCATCAAAGCTTGTGTGAGGAGGAATTGTGTGTTCTCATGTGAACAATTGGGCAAAGTTACCTGAGACACAGCCATTTCTAGTGATCGCACCTAAGGCTGCTCCCACAATGAACTCAGACTTTACCATCGCACCAATCTCATGGGGAAATGGACAGTGTTGCTGCTCTGGGTAGGTCTGGCGTGGGGCCTAGAAACCTGCACTTTCAGCCGGGAGCTCAGGGCCCTCTGAGGCAGGCAGTGTACAGCTACCAAACGCGAGACCCAGCTCTAACCCCTGGAGCAAAGAGCACCCCCCCCAGCACACGCTTTTTGTCAGTTCCCCAGGACGGTTGTGAGCACACCTGAACCAGGCGATGGCTTTCCGAGAGTCAGGGAAACACAAAGGAGCATTAGTCTTACTTTTCAGTAAGATCAAGCCTGACTCAAGAAGATGTTTGCTCCCAGACTACACAGGAAATAGATGTAGAAATATTCTTCTTGGCACTGATCAAGGAAATAGAGATCACATTCCTGAAACCTCCTGGGAAAAGAAATTAAAGAACCTAAACCAACTTTACAAATACGTAGTTACACCTTTTCTTCTTCCTCTGGTAGGAAAATTGACCTGCCACCTTATTCCTCCAGACACTTAGGACTAACTTTCTGCACTTACCTCTCTTTCCTCTCAAATAATGGACAGCAAGCGTAGGCAGCACAGTGACATTAGAAATGTTCCTTTCTGAAATAGGATCACTGGGGTCTCAACCTCAAAGTAAATCTGAATGTGTTGTTGATGCTCTGCTCCCCTCAGTCCTTCTCAGGAGATATGCTCTCGGCTGAGTGAAGGCCTCCAAATTCAAACACACATTAATATCAAGACTATTCCTTCCGAATCGACAACTGTGATCTTCTTACACTACAAATTCTCGAAAATGGGCCTTTGAAACCAAACAGGGCTCCTCTGAGGAAGAAAGAAGCACTGTGTCCTTCACCCAGAAGGATCTAGATTCCATATACTCAGTGTGCACTTCCGTCCTTGTGGCTTCACACCAAGGGCGATGACAATGCCCTCCTGACAGCAGGTTTAGATTCTGGTGGCCTGAAACAAGGCCTGTATGAGCCACCATCTTCTTGTGATGTATCCTTTTCTTGGTTTTGCTTAATGTAAAACCCTTGACTGTGGAGGAGAAATACTCCTTTCTCATTTGATAAGACATTTCATTCAATATTTTCTACATTCAATATTTCATACAATATTTTATACAGTATTCCTCCAAACCATGTCCTTCATGAGCTATGAAGCTATGAAGAGACATTTATGACAAAGGCTGTTCTGAGGGCACGCTGAGTGTAGAGAATGCTGCGGGACTTCTCCGGGCTTTCATGATGCTGATGAGCTTTGCAGCTCTCCAAAGAGAGTCTGCAGTAATCAGCGCGCTTCCCAAATCGGTTTGGTCACAGAACCTTTTGAGGAAGCCTGAACAGAGAAGATATCTAACTCAGTGGAACACAACTAGAGAAATTCTTCCTGGTAGGAAATATGCATGCATTGCTTCATGTAATTCTTTCAGCAAACCCACTGAACCAGAAATGATCATCATTACCATTTTATAGAAATGAAAACTAACGCTCAAGAGACTTCCATCTCTAGTCATCTAGAAATTAAAACTCAGTGAATCCCAAGTAAGTTAAGTAAAAATAAATCCTCCTTTAGACAAACATGTATAGTTTCTATGGTGAAACTATAGATCAAAGACAAAAGGAAGCTCTGAAATTAGACAAAGAGAAAAGGCAGATTATCCTTAAGCAAGTGACGGTTCATTTGACAGCTACATTTGCAATAACAGCAATGGAAATCAGAAAATAGTAGAATATCTTTATGAGCTGAAGAAAAAACTATAAATTCCATACTCATCAAAATTATCTTTTAGAACAAAGCAAAATGAAGCCATTCGTTCAACAGACTCTGTCCAAAGGGACTTTCAAGGATATAAGTCAGGCAGAAGGAAACTGATCCCAGACACACAAAGAAATTATTAGCAAGTAAAATGGAAAATATATGAGTAAACAAACATTGGCCATGGACCCTTAACCTAAGTGAGATTCACTGGGAAATGAATGCAAAATGGTAATTTTCCAGATGCCAACTGGGTGACTCTAATATATCAGTTGTTTCTGTTTCATTGTTCTTCATTGTTAGGTGTAGATGGTGGGGGGGGAAACACATTTCTTTGCTGCTCAGGACCAGTGACAATATTGATCTTCACAGCAAGAACCTCTGCTTAGTCTAAGTGGTCTAGGGAAAGTGACTTACTGTAATACAAAATCTTCCTGGGAAAGAAGCCCCCTTCCCCAACCCCCAGCATCTCTTCGGATTTCCAAGCTATGTTGTATCTTATGGATAAGACAGATCTGTTATGAAGTTAGATAAGCTATAATCAATGTCACCAGAAAATCGTAAAAGCGTTTGCCCAGACTATAAGGATTTTGCCTCTCTTTTCCCTCAGTAGAAGTCATGGATAATGACACTTAGAGAAAAATGTTCCAGTGCAGGAACCATTTTTCTGCTTTAACAGGCTTCATCTTCTAGTAGATATACACTGAGCCAAGCCTGGCGAATGAAATGCTTACCAGGGGATGATCCCTCCCAGCCAAATTCCCCACAAGGACAGAGAGTGAGCCCCTTAGAAACACATTTCCGGGGAGACCCAGCATGAAGTACCAGCCAGTCCATCCTAAAAGCACACATCAGCCTCAACTCTGTGGCTAAACAGGCATCCTAGAAGCCTGACCTTGGGATTCTTACCTATTTGGGGTCATTGACTTCTTTGGAAAAGGGACCAATACTGCACTTTCCCACTCACTAGTGGGGAGAAAAGCCATACGCTAACAGGCACGTCAACTTGCTCACTAACCCAGGACGTTCGGCCCCTGATAAAAACCACTGCTCTGGTCTTAGCTTCCCACGGGACCTTTTGCAAGCACCTGGTGCACTTTGTAAAGAGGAAGTAAGAACTTACTTGAGGGCACGGGTTCAGGGTCAGGCTCTCAGTTGGAACTCTGGCCTCACCACTGACCTCAGGCAAGCACCTTAGCCTGACTGTGCCTCAGTTTCCTTATCTGTAAGATGGGGATGATCATAGTACCTATTTTATAAGAATGTTACTAGGATTGAGTGAGCTCCTGCCAAGGGTTTAGATGAGTGCCTGACACGTATTAACATTTGTGATTGTGATTGATCATTTCATTATTATTCTCTTGTAAAGGTTTCTGAGTATCTTTTCTTGCCCAGACCAGTTTCTTTGTATAGGCCAGACCCTCACCTTTTCCAGGACATCATTCAAGAGATGCCTTGTCCTGAATGATCTCCTCCCTTCAATTGCTTCCCTGGCCCTTTTTGGCTTATGCAACAACTTATTTTTGTCAGTCCCAGAGCTAGTGTTACTCCATACTATTAGCAAATTTAGAAAATCTCTCAAGATCTTTTTCAACGAAGTCCATATTTCCCTGAGTTTAGGGGTTGCCGCTTGAAGTTGGTATTTGCCCCTACCCCCCAAGTTCAATGTCTATGAGAGTTATCATGTGTCACTCCGGGTACCTGACTCACTGCTTCTTAATCTACTCCATCTCTGTTTCCCCAATCTGGGTCTGGTTGTTTTACCAGCTGGTCTCCTCAGAGTTCATTGGCCCGAGTTGCCCTCTTTTCTAAACAAACCCCCCTGCATCACTGATGAGTGGGCAGACTCCAATAGGCACCCCCAGGCCAGCAATGCAGACTTGCTTGTGTTTGCACAATGAGCAAGTGGTACCGGCCAGTCTCAGCCCCAGGTCCACAATGTCCGAGTCCATGCCCTTCCTGTCCCAACACAGAAACTCCAGGCCCCTGAAGAAAAGGTAGAGAGAGGGCTCGGGGCCCAAAGGCAAGCCAACTTAGGAAGAAATCTGGGGTGCTAACAAGAAAGAAACCCTGGTGAAAGAACACTGGCAAAGTGCAAATTTTCAAAGGGGAACACTGGCCCCATACCTTCCTCAAAACGCTAAAACTCCCCAGCATCAAACACAACCATCTCCCAGGGGAATCGGTTCAGTGTAGGCAAGGCTGATGGGAAAACAAAGTGGGGTGCTGGGAAGCACATCTGACTGGTGCAGCATTGTTTAGTGGCTCCTGAAAGACTGTTTCAAGAATGCATGCTATCTGACATTTCCTTGGTTCTGGAGTTTCTTTAATCCGTCTGCAAAGGTGATAAATATTTAAATATTTTGTAATCCGTGTGAAAACACTTCTAAGACCAATGTATAAAGAAGCTTTGAAAGTTACACCCTTCCACCCCTTGTAGCAGCTGAACCTTCCTAGACAGCCACCAGGGACAGACAGCAGAGCAGATCTGGGACGTCCTTTATCCATGTCCTGCTCCACTGGAGCAAGCAGTCCCCGTCCTCTCTCCCCTGGCCTCCACCACTGCAGAGAGACCAGTGGACCCAAGATGCCCTGATAGTTGCCACGGACAAAGTCAGCAGAGCAGCTGGGCCAGGCTCAGCTGTCACTGGCTGGGGGGGGGGGGGGGGGGAGNTCCCCAGTTTGGGCTCAGTGACAAGGGAAGGTGAGGAAGAGACACACCTGCAGGTTATCACTCTAAACTGCAAATCTGAAGAAAATAGTAAGAAGGGAAGTGAACTGAGATGGGCTAGTTCTCAAACAAGGTAAAGAGAGTCGAGCAACAGTCTTTCCCATCAAGATTATTCACAACTTATTAACTATCTCTGAATCCCCACTATTTTTTTGATGTTTATTTATTTATTTTGAGAGAGAGAGAGAGCATGAGAGATACAGTGTGTGTGTGCGTGTGTGTATGGGGTGGGGGGTGGCAGAGAAAGAGGAGAGAGAATCTAAGCAGGCTCCACGCTATCTGCATGGATCCTGACTCAGGGCTCCATCCCACGAACTGTGAGATCATGACCTGAGCCAAAATCAAGAGTTAGACATTCAACCAACTGAGTTACCCAGGTGCCCCCAATACACACTATTTCTTAAGGTACAATTTCATATAGCTTCATTATAAGAAATAACACTGTCCTAACCTATATTTTTCTTTCCTAATAAATGTACATTGGTGGCTCATTTCTTCACTTGGCCAGGGCCCTGAATGAAGTCTCCCAGGTGTGAAAAGAGACTCAGATTACATATAAGAAGGTAAACAGTTTATCCATGAATTGTTCTACTGCTATCTTTCAAACTATGCACTGACACTCAAACTAGATTCAAACAACTTCAGATTGGAGTTCTTCTCCTTCCCTCCAAAGTGCCCTTTGCTCATTGCGGTAGACAGAACGGTGGCCCCCCGATGAGGTCCAATGATATCTTTCTCAATCCTTAGAACCTGTAAATATGACCCTTACCTGCAGTTGGGATTAAATTAAGTGTTTGGAGATAGACAAATTATTCTAGATTATCCAGGAGGGCCCAATGTAATCAAGCATCCTCCTAAGTGAGAGAGAGAGGCAGGGAAGTCAGAGTCAGAGAGGGAATGACAGAAGCAAGGTGCAAGGCGTGGGGAGGGGCAGTTGCCAACACTGAAAATGGAGAAAAGGGCCACGAGTCAAGGAATGCAGGGAGCTTCTAGGAACTAGAAACGAACTCTTCCCTAAGAGCTTCCAGAAGGAACACGCCTTGCCAACACCTTGATTTTAGCCCAAGGAGACCCAGTGCAAACTTCAGACCTCCAGAGTTGGTGGTGTTTTAAGCCACCTAATCTGTGACAATTTGTGACTGCAGCAATAGGAAACTAATACCTTCACGGAGTGTCTTCCTTCCCATGTGACATCCCATCTCCCCTCCACATACACTCTGTGGCTGCCCTGCTTGAAGCATCAGTTTTTCCAAGAAGTCTTCCTCTCTGATCCCCGCTCTTATGCCCCAAAGAGGCACAGTGCCTCTCTCGGTTCTGACCTCCATCAGGCATTTGTCACACCAGATCATCAGTAACTGTTGGTTTGTTGCTCTCCCCCACCAGACAAGGAGCTTCTGGAAGGCAAGAACAGCATTTTGGTATTTCTTCTTATCCCCTGCTCTTGGCAAAGCACAGACCCTCAATAATCTCCTTTAAATGAATAACTGCTCTTTCAAAAGTTTTGAGGAGCATACCTTCTCCTGAAAACAAATGACAGCCATTTTCGTCTGAGGTGGTAAACATCTATTGAATGAATAAACAAATGACAAAAAGGCAATTGAAGCATGGTGGCTCCAGCCATGAACCATATCGGAGAACAGTGACACTGTGCGAACAGCCCACTGGCCACTTCGGGCAGCTCTATCGCCCCAGGACAAGATGACCAGTGCCCTTCTGGGCAGTCCTTCTGAAGGCATCTCAGCAGCGATAACCAGGTTGAATACAGATTGGCCAAATGTTAACTTCACTTAGATAACCTTGTTCTAGGTTATTCTCTACACAGTAATAGTGCCAAAAAAGACAGTATGTATCATTTAAGGAGCCTGAGACTTTTATCTGTATTAATAAAAGAAAACACTTACGAAAGCAAGTGTATGCAGCTATTTTTCTGAAGGAAGGGGGGGGGAAGTGCCTCATTGAGGGATATAAAATTCTGAAGGGAACAGAAGCAAGATTTTACAAGACTATTTGAGGTAATGTCAAGTACTAGAACAAAAGAACATAAACTAAGGCTCAGAAAGGGTCAGACCCTCAAGGAATTTAGGCAGAATTTCTTTAGACATAGAGAAGGAAGTTTATAGAGTAAAAAACAGGGTTGAAATGGGGGATAGGCTGTTGTAAATATATTTGAAGCTGTTAGACCAAAATTGTTCCCTGAGTTATACTCAAATCATAGATCATGGCTTCTAATTCCTCAGAACACAGCAACTTGAGTTGAGTAATGGGATCTCTGGGTTGGTGTCATTTTTATCTTCTTTTTAACTTCCTTTAAATCAGCCCTTTAATTTGGCCACTTGGCTGGCCCACAGGCTATATAATCTGGCAACCTGCTCTCCAAGGTTACCACACAGCATCTTGGTCTCACAGACGAGAAAACCAAGACATGCAGATTAAACTGTTTACAGTTGGGTAGATGGTGAGTCCCTGACTGGGAAAACTGGAAATCAGAGCTATTATACCACAAAGGTGCTGCTTATTCAATTGAACCCGAAGTTAGTGATTCTTTTTTTCCATCTCAGACATGATGCCTTTATGATGAATTCCCATAGACTCCAGAGACCATAGTTCTTTTTTTTTTTTTTTCGAGAGAGAGAGGGTGCAAGTGAGCAAGGGGCAGAGAGAGAGACAGGGAGGAAGAAAGAGAGAGAGAGAGAAGCGGGGCTCACTGGGGGCTTATGTTCATGCGAAGCAGGGCTCAAGCTCACCCCATGTGGGACTCCAACTCACAAACTGTGAAATCATGACCTGAGCCAAAGTCAGATGCTGAGCCCCTCACACACCCACGACCATTGTTCTTATTATTCATTGACTGCACACAAACTCCATTATTACAAAAGATGCCAATTGTTGTCTGTGCCATTTACTTGACACTTATTCTTGTTAAATGGTTCAGTCAATTGTGTGATGTACTCAGTGGGAAAAGAAATCATTCCCAGAAGGAAGTTGGGCTTGAACTAGCAGTAGGAGGAGGGGTGGAAGTTGAACAGGCGCAGAGAAGGAAAGGAGAGTGCAAGAAGGCCCTGAGGTACACAGTGGTATGTGGACCCCACGTGTCCTAAGCAGAGGTCTTATGTAAGGGAGGGGTCAGCAACTGCTGGTACAGGGCAGGTCAGGAATTAAAGCTGGCTCAGCACCAGGCCAGACCATATCCAAGGGAACAGTCCTTTGAAGGGGCACTCCAGATCAAACGAACCCCACTGAGGGCAAGTGACTGTCACAGAAAGTCATGGACATCAAAGTAGCATGGATTGAGGTGGCTCAAGTCAGACCAAAGATCAAGGAATCTGCTAATTGACCCTATCCTTCTACTCTGTGAAAGGAAGAGATTGACTTTAGTGTTTTTAAATGTACATTAAAATAAAACGTGAAACAACATGTTTTTCTATCAGATCGGCACAAAAATTTATAAAATATGTAATGTTTGTAAGGTTGCTGTAAAGCAGAAATTCTCATATTCACTGATGGGTACATAAATTAGACAACCTTTCTGCAAATAATCATAATTAATTCATTTACTTAACAATTATTGGTCGAGCACCTACATATTCACTGGTCACATACTTTTAAACAAATCTTGCCGTTTGTTCACCCTCCTCTCCCCCAATTTTCTCTTGCTGCCATCTGTTTCCCAGAGTATCTCATCACTGGTGGTAGACCCAGAACTTCCACTCTAGATAACGGTCCAGGAAACAGACCTATGCCTCCATCTTGTTTCCATTTCAAAGAAGCCTAGTTGGTGTCTCGTTCTACTAGGACCCTGAAGTCAGCTAGCTCCACTTAGTATAGTGAGTAACATCAAAACACATTTAAATTGAGCAAATTCAACTATAAGAACAAACCTAAATATTTTTCATATAACTTGACTCCTAAGCATAAATCAAATATTTCATCTGGTACTCACCTGAAAACAACCATCTATTCCACCTCTGAGGTAGAACTGTATTGTCTAATTACATATGCACAAGACCACATGTAGTGGGATTATGGGCAATTTGGTGGTAATTTTGACCACACTGAACTTGTCCCCTTACTCGTAGACCTTAGCACCTAACCCTGCTCCCATCCCCAGGATACGCCGCTAAATCAAACTCAACCAACTAATGCTGAAGAGCTAAAGGTTAATAATCAATTCATGCATTCCCTATGCAGACATATTTGCCTTGTAAAAGAGGCATTTGGAGAAGCAGTGCTTTATGCAGAAGGAATAACACTGTTGTGGGTGCAATCTTCATTAAGGACGGACCTTTTAGCCAATTTCCTACTTGTACAGCAGGACTTGAATTCTGTCTTCTTCAGATTTATTAGAAGGAACTGGACTGGTCCCACAAAGTGGCTCACAGTGTCTTGGATGTCCCTATGTATGCTGCATATGGTTTCAGAATATTACCATCAGTGTATGACTCAATGAATCAAATCAACACGTCGTGAGCATCTAATAGAAACCTAGCTATAGAAGTACTTCCCGATAATATAATCTCATTCAAGGTACACAATCTCTTTGTGGGGTAGGTTTTGTAGCTATTTTTATAGATGAGGAAAGTGAGGCTCAAGAAATGTCACACAGTGTAGTTGGTAAAGCAAAGATTTGAATTCAAATCTGACTGATCTCTGGGGCTGATTGCAATGGGACTCTGCTCCTAAATGGCCCACCTATGGATGTTTGATACCACTTACGACCCTTTGATTTGGGCTGGAAAGTTGCCAAGTTCCTTTTGTCATCCTTGTGGTAAACTAATAAATCCTTACATCTCTGTATCCCTTGGCAATTGGAAAAGCACTTGTAATTTATGATCTCAAATGACTATCAAAATGTCATGGAGCAACAGAGCAAATATTCTCACCCTGTTTTATAAAGAAGTTGATGACCAGAGAGGTTAAGAGCTGACTGATTTCACTGGGTTGGGAAAAAGCGGACAGCTTCACAGCTGAGACCGATGGGAAGGGCCTGGGACACTTTACAACACCACATGGACCAGGCTTAGGATTTTCATCCACGTCCCCACGCAGCCACCCCGGAGAAGAGTCAACAGAACCGCATTCTACCTATGGCACCAAAAACAGGGGCCAAGGTCTGCTTAGAGGAGCCTATGTCTGCCTCCTTAGGAAACTATTTCTGGCTCATGCTGAACAGATTAGAACATTCCAAACTCATACCAGGACTTGAGTCAGAATCCAAAATATTTCTTTTCAATTTCCATAATGTTTTTTTTTCCTTTCAAAAATTGCTCCTTTAATTAAAAATCTGCCTGTTCCTATCCCTTTCTCAGTTACTTTCCAAAGTACAAAAACTACATCAGGCAAAAAGATGTCTGTGCTTGTTCTCCAAGCTGCCACAAGCTTGCATCCCCCCCCCTCCCAATTTCAGCTTTCTCAAGTATATCTATGCTTGTAAAGACTTTACTCATGCTTAAGGAGAGATTAGACGGTATTTGGCCAGAGATCCAAAAACATACAAATTCCATCATCTCCACAGGGACCCCAAGACAGAAAACACACAAGGAGAAATAGGAAAAGTGAAACAAAATACTACTTTCTTATTAGCCAGATGTGAATATCTTAGATGAATCCTATTTCCCATACACTGGTGTGGACCATAGGGAAATCCCACTGACCATTATTCTGTATTTATATTCCAGAAGTAATAGTGACAACCTTGGATTTCATCTCTGGAAATTTTCCCTCTGTTGACCTGCCAACACATACCAAATCATATCTTCAGAGGCCACAAAAGCTGAAATTCAACATATAAAGGGAACACAGTGGGGCTTCCACCGAGCTACATGTATGCTCTGTCCAGGCCTCTCCACCCTGTCGGCAGCTTCGGACGATGTACAACTACAAAGCCATCAACAAACTCAGCAGAGAGCAGAGCAAACGTTTACCACATGACAGGAATGAGCACGTGTAATAGCAGATTCCCCCTAACAAAATGGCAGTCTGAGGGGTGAAATGCAAAGTCAGGTGTATGAGTAAGACCCACGAAACCCTCCAGCATCTCAGGGCTGGAAATGCGAGTCCAAGATTTAAACAGATGGAAAGCGCCTCCTCTGTCCTTGAGAGGACAGATAAACATAATAAAAAGGAATGCGGTGCCTGCTTTTTAAATTTCTCTTCTCCGTCACTTCTCAGCCATCTATTTCCTAAATGTTACAGGAACTTAATGCTACAATAATTCAATATGCAGGAAGAGGTAGTCAGCCCTGAATACCCAAGATGCAGTAATTGAAGCATATACCACTGAGATTTTTAGTTATTGGTTTGAATGTTCTTTTGTGGCCACTCTTCTACGGAGTTTGAAACTTTTCCAACCCCTATCTTGCTAATTCCATGCATTAAAAACTGAAATGCATCCAAATTTCATTTCCAAAGAAATATGTTGTACCAAGAATGATTATTATATTAAACTCTGGACGCACACGAGCTAGAGCCTGCGATATTTAAATTATCCTTTTTTAAAAAATATGTAATAACATTTTCCCTGTTGCCATTATATCCCACAGAATCACAATGATAGGAAGCAAACCCAGGAAATTGGGTGTATTTCTTAGATTCCTTTGAATAGGACCCATTTTGAATGACTCTTAATGGAATCTTTGACTTAGACCAGGTCTCTGAGGCCACAAACTAGCTACCCACAGATGTGTTTCATTTGGTCAGCACAGGGATGTTACCTTTTTTAAAAAGGTATTGCCAACATTTAAAGATCAGGAAACTTCTCAGAAGAAATGTAGGGTTCTTGTCTTACCTTTTAAAATCGGAAGGTCTGGCCAAGCCGTGCAGTCTTCACACATGGCCAAAATCGGCTGGAGGGGGAGAAGTCCACTCCCTGCAGACAGGCAAAGGGACTCTAGGCGCCCCCTGCCCTCACCACCTGGCCGCATGCCCCCCAGTCATTGCAAACAATCTAGTTTGGGACCCTTATTCCAAAGCAATAGTTCTCACATCCGAATCACCCAGAGAGGACTTCACCCTCCCTCTACTTCCATCCCAAATACTTGTGGAGAAGCACAGCCTTAAGTATCACCCAGCCTCTCAGTGACATAGAAAAAAATGTTACCTCTATTTACCTAGAGATATTTAATTATGTTCTACTATCACTGAGGCAGCACAGATTCTACTATAAAGTGTCTGACAATCAAACCTTCCTAAGGCAAACCATTTGCCTAAGACATTCAACCAACCAATCAACACAGAAAAGGGAAAGAAAAATCTTTCAAATTAATTCATTTTACCCTGAACAAACTGGCAAAGTGTCTTCATCAAAAGAGTTAAGCCGGTGGCTATCATCTGTGATAAAGCTGGACTGTGGACTCTTATCCCATGCTTTGCAGCCTTGCCAGAAAAATCTTTTTCAAAAGAGGCTGGGAGAGCGGGAAAGGGAGGGGGAGGCGGTGCGCCTGGGTGGTTCAGTCAGTTAAGCAACCTGGCTCTTGATTTCGGCTCAGGTCATGATCTCACAATTCGTGAGTTTGAGCCCCATGTCAGGTTCTGTGCTTACTGTGCAGAGCCTGCTTGGGATTCTCTCTGTCTCTCTCTGTCTCTCTCTCTCTCCCCCTCAAAAATAAATAAACGTTTTTAGAAAGGGGTGGAGGAGGGGATTTCCTAGCCAGAGCAATTGGTTCTAAGAATCCATCTATATGAGCCCTGCTATCCTAATGCCTTAAGCAGCCACCTTTGCAACAAATTCAGAAACAGTCCAAGTCCCCACACCTCCTCCAGACTAATGCTGCTCTAGGTGTCGACCACAGACCAGCAACATCAGCATCACCTGAGATCTTGTTCAAGCTGCAGGTTCTCCGGTCCTGGTCCAGGCCCGCTCAATCAGAAACTCTGGGGGTGGACTCGGCAGTCTGCATTTTAACAAGCCCTCCAGGTGATTCTGACGTGTGCTCACATCCAAGACTCATGGATAAGAATCTTCTGGAGGTTGAAAACAATACAGATTCCCGGGGTCCACTCCCAAATGCACTTCTGACCAATTCCAATGTGGTTTTGTTGCTGCTGGCTAAGGACCCCTGCTTTGAGTAACACTGCTCTAGGCTCATGGTTCTCAGCCCCAAGTCCCCATTAGAATCACCTGAAAAGGAGAGAAAGCAAGGAAGAGACTGTTGCCCAAGCCCCATCCTAGACCAGCTGATTCAGAAATCTCTAGGTACGAGACCAAGACTCTAGTGGGTTTTTTTTTTTAAGCCCCCAGGTAATTCTAACATGTGGTCAAGTTGAAAACTGCTGTTCTCAACACATCTAGTCTCTACAGTAACCTTAGCCCCCCTAACTCATTTATCTTCTCTCTGGAAATGTTCTGAGACTATTTCTATCTCTGAAGACAGCCATGGCCAATAACCTCAGCTCTTCAAAGAGCAGCTTCTCATCGGTTTGGTAGAAACTGTCCCCCAATGTCATCTTCTGGCCCATTCTTGGGTTCATATTTGAGGGATGGTGTTATTTAGGGATAACTGCTAAGGGACGATGTCAGCAAATTGTTTCTGCCAGTAGGTAGAACCCGTAGCCGGGAAAATCAGACACCCTCCAAATAACACATTCCATGGCAAAAACTAAAAGTTTTGGCTGAGGAAGAGACACACAGATGTTCTAACATTCTCAAAACCGAAGCAGTTTCCTTCCAGGCAGCTTCAACAACTCCAAAAGAGATTTGTTTAACCCATTAACTAAAGCCAGCAAAGGTAACAAAATGGCACTGAGCGTCAGAGGACGGCACACGCAACCTTAAAGCCTTATTATGCCCTGTCTCCCTCTCTGTTTTTATATTATTTTTGCTTCCCTTCCCTTATGTTCATCTGTTTTGTATGCGCCAGTCAAGGCAGGACCTGCTGAGGGGGAGGGCTTCTCACTGTACGAAACCACTTCAGGGACCTCTAAAAAGTTATGATAAGAAGAAACAGACGTAGATGCCAATGTTGGCCCAAAACAGTTCTAAAATGATTTCTAAAGAAATATCCCATAGACCCAATGGATCAAAATTTCTTCAGACGTGAGTTTTTCCCCGAAGAAGCATGTATCGTGACAGCTCTTCAAACAAGGGGAAAGAGTAAGAGGAAAGCAAAATGCATATTCATGTGTAATAACAGTAAGACAACGCTATAGGAAAAAATATTGATAAACAAATATTTTCCTAGAGAAGGTGGTATGTATATTTTAGCTTCATAAAAATACACTTGAAAGAGGGGGAAAAAACCTTTTTTTTTTTTTCATTTTGGCTTTATTAGAACAAGAGACTTTGTGTCTCCCATCAAAGCACACCCAGGTCCTTTTGTCATGTCTGAGAAACTATTGATTCCTCTATTAAATTGTGCTATATGGAAAAATCTTCACAAAAGCAATATCATTTATTAGACTAACAAATATGTTAGTTGAACCAGCTTTGGAGACTTCTAAAATCCATTATACAACTGCAGCTCTTTTTCAGAGACCAGGATGTATTACAGAGACCAATTCTCAGGACACAGTATGACTAATTTACTCGCACATTCCAAGAGGCCATTATTTCTTAGGAAGAGTAGAAAAATTATAACCTTCAACTTTGGGGGAAATCACCAAAAGCTGATGTGTCTCTACCGAGTATCTCAACAAGCGGATTCTAAGTTTCCTAATATTTTCATCCTCAGCGTTTTTTGACACTAAAATTTTTACAAGGGGTAAAAAACCAAAAAAAAAAAAAAAGAGGAGAGACTACAAAGAATAAAATTGAGCATATAATCTGAGCTGCTTTTTGAGGAAAATAAGCGATTAATATGTATAAAGTCTTCAAACCCTCCCCTCGGTGCTGCCTGTTCATACCTTGATTTCCCACCCCCAACACCCTAATCCTCTCCTCACCACATTTCTGTCCCTTCTTTTCCGTGGGGACTCTTTTAAGTCCTCAAGTAATACGTCCTACTCTTGGCCATATGCCTTATCCTCCGGGGCAGGCAAGATACACCAGACTCGGAGCTTCAGAGCCTTAGAAGCTGTTTCAAGGTTCACCTTGTCCAAACACCATCTTTTGGGGGGACGGGACTGTGACCCAGAGGAAGATAGACTCACCTGACAGACACAGCGAATCGATGGTAGAGCCAGGCTCCCTTACCACGTGCCTCCCGCCCACTCACCGCACTAGCTCCTTCCATCTGTTGCAAATGTGAAAAATCAGGCTCTGTCTTAACTCACGGCACTTTGAGGTCTTTGTGGTAATCCGGAACACTCGCCAGGGCCCCTTCATGACACTGTCAAACAGTTAAACTGATCACTCCTTTCAGGTAAGGCAAGGGGTCAGTGCCTAGATCCCGTGCAGGGAATCAAATACACCTCCTTCCAAAATGCACACCGAGCCCCACCGAGCTCTGTGCTGGGATTGATGGGGTCTTTGAAAACACTGACTCCTGAAAGGAGAATGGGATGCTTCTGGGGCTGCCTGGTGCCTCCCGGGTATGAGACGGCAGGCTTGGCCTTTCACCAGCCCTTTCAGCCTCAGGAAAAAGTGCTCAGGACAACGGGAGGATTTCGTCATAAATCCCCCTACTTCCGGGCGAGAAGCTCAAGGTCAAGCAGACCAGACAGTCACAGCGCCACCTTGGTCAGCATCTGCTTTGTGTGTGTTGGGGGTTGGGAGAATACTGGGCAGCAGCTGGAGTGAGGCAGAAGGGGAGGATGTGGGAGGCACGGAGGGTGGCGAAGGAGAGAAGAAGAGAAGAGAAAAGAAGAGAACATAAGTGAAAGAGGAGAACGGTCGAGGAAAAGGGCTGAGTTCTGAGAAAGAAACTTGGTAGAGACTTCCCATGCTCACCCAGATCCTGTTCCCTTTGTCTTCTAGGACCTTCCAGATCCACGGAGGGATGACCCCTCCCAGCCCTCAGGGGGTCCCATGTGACTGGTCCATGCCAAAGCAGGTGGAGTGATAGGGGGTGCAGCATGAGTCCCCTGGGGGCTCCGTGCTCAGCCCCCACGCGAGTGGCAGCACTGGTCGCTATGGAGAGTGCCAGAAGACTGGAGAAAGCTGGAATCCTGGGCCAGCACAGGGAAGACATTTGTCCTGCAGTGTCACCCAGAGCTCCAGACAATTCTTCTTACGTGAGAAATAAACTTTGCTATATTAAGCCACTGAACTTGAGAGGGTGTTTAATTACTTCAGCACAGCCTCACCTATCCTGGTTAAATAGGAGCTGGATAAAGAGTAGGGAGCAGAGAAGAAGGATGAGAGAAACAGAAAGAAGAGAAGAAAAGGAGAGAAGAAGTGGGAGAGGAAGGAAAGAGGGAATGTGAGGGCGGAACGCAAGGGCCCCTCATGCAAAGTGCCTTAATACTTGTTCAATTGGCCCCAGGAGCCCAGGACAGACATGAGAAAATGTGCCCAGAAACAACTCCCAAGGGAGAAGCCAGGGCTCGTGGGTGCCAAGTTTACCTCTGTGACATGTTTGAGGTCCTCTCCTTGCTGAGTGATACACTTATGTTTATTAAATATCACACTGGCAAATGCCGAATGTTGTAGTCAGAACTATGGCTACGGAAGAGATCAAGACAGACGTGGTCCCCGGCCCCATGGGGCCTGTAAACTGTTCTTTCCTTCCTTTTAAACTCTGCAGGAAACGCCATACCAACCTTCCACCTGGCAGAGAGACGAGAATGATTGCAAACTTGAGCATACCAGCCAGTGATAAGTTTGAAGTAAGATCTCCAGAAGCTGCACTGACTGGTTCTGCCAGGAACCAGCGAGGGGACCATGGCGAGGGATGTACGAGCTCCCGGAATCAATTTCTTCGTCGCTGACATAATCCAGTTAGACCTAATGACCTCTATCTCTATGCCACTTTCAACTCTCATAATAGTGATGATCATCAGAGCATCAATAATAGCAGCTAACATTTAATGAACATTTACTATATGCCAGACACGGAGCTTAGATTATTGCACTTAATGGTTCACAGCAACCCTATAAGGAAAGCATTATCACACCCATTTTTTCGAGGCATAAACTGAGGCTCAAAGAGGTGAAGAAACATGCCCAAGACCACAGAACTAATAGGTGGTGGAGGTGGACTGTGATCTGGAGGAAAGTTTGACCAAGTCATGAGCCCACACATTCTGCCAATAACTGTCACGATGAAATGTATCTATTTTGCTGGCTAAGGGAAATTAAACATGGAGACAAAGCAGATATGTTATTTAACATTCTCTGTAAGAGGCTAAAACCCACCCGCTCCTCCCCCAGAAAAGAGTCCGAAAAGGAACAAAGCGCCTGCTAGAAACAAATTTTAACCATTTTTTTCCCTCTCTTCTGAGAAATGAAGGACTTCTGTTCTGGCATGTGTCCATCCAGTTGCTTCATTAAATCCACAGCAAGGACAAGGTGGGCCTTGCCTTCAGGTATCACTCCATAGATGGTTCCTCTGCCTGCCTGCCCCTCCTTTGTCCACATCTGACCAGCCAGGTTGCTGGCCGTCCCCACCCCGTGCCCATCTGCAGCCTGAGGACCCTGCAGACCTCGGGATCAAACACATCTCGCCGGAAACACCTCCACCACCCACCACTCTTCATTTCAGCCAACGTTGCTTACCTGTGTCCCTGGCTGGCCTTTGAGCGGCATAAGAAAGACACCAACAAGCGGGACAGACATTCTCTAAGCTCGTAACGGAACCACAAGCTAACCAGGTATTCAGTGAATCTTGGGGAGCTAACTTTTTAATTAAAAAGTTGTTTCAAAAGAGCACCTGAGTAGAAATTGTAAGTTACTGGCTCCCTGCTCAAACTACTATGCCGAGGATACTAACAACAAAGAGAAGTGTATGCAGAGGAAAGTCTTAGAGGGAAAAGACACTGTAAAACACACAGCCTGGTGTACGGGCTACATTATAACACAGCACAGGTGAGAGCAACTTTATTCTGAGAGACCGCACCCTTCCCGGTCCATACACAGCCCCAGGCCCATCCTGCTCATCTGCAAAATGTGTTTGGTTCGACGGCCTTAAAAAATGTGTAAGTGTGCTGTCAGTATTTTTTAAACACGATTTCGCATAATATCCAGATTTGACTTGTCTCAAAGTCAGAAGATCTGGCAAAACCCTCAGTCCACACCCACCCAGGGCTACAGTGGAGCGGGGCCTAAGGCCCCTGGTTCCCTCCCTGAGGTCTCACCCTCTGGCCTGCTTATCTTTCCCCCCTACCTCCCTGGATCATGCAGGCCCTTGAGTCAACCTGTTGAATCCTCCTGTTCGCTGACTCGCGAGCAAAGGAGATGATGAACAGGTTGCATGTGGATGTACATGTGCCACGTCGCTTTTTAAAACCCTGACCTGGTCTCTCTCGTGTCTCCCTACGGCTAGGTCTCCACCGGCATTGCCACATTAGCCTGAGTAGAATAAGCCTCACCGAGCCAAAGGTCTGAGCTTGGGATCCGACTCCCTGGGGCTGGGATTAAGGGTGGNGTCATGATCTCACAGTTCATGCTACTGTCGGCGCAGAGCCCGCTTTGGATCCTTTTTCTGCCTCTCTCTCTGCCCCTCCCCTGCTCACTCTCTCTCTCTCAAAAATAAATAAATCTTTTAAAAAACGAATGGGTGGGGGAGCGCCTGGGTGGCTTAGTCGGTGAAGCGTCCGACTTTCGCTTAGGTCATGATCTCGTGGTTTGTGGGTTCGAGCCCGGCGTCGGGCTCTGTGCTGACTGCCAGCTCAGAGCCTGGAGCCTGTTTCAGTCTGTGACTCCCTCTCTCTCTGACCCTCCCCTGCTCACGCTGTCTCTCTTTCTCTCTCTCTCTCCTAGAAATAAATAAAACATTTTAAAAAAATAAAAAATAAAAAATAAAAAACGAATGGGGGATGACTGAAAGTGAGCTTAGGAGATTGGGGGAAGGGCAATGGAAATGTTCTAAAACTAGATATTGGTGATGGTTTAGCGCATATTAGTAAGTGCATGAAAATCATTACACTGTATACTTAAAACAACATTTGTGGTATGTAAATTATACCTCAATAAAGCTATTTTTTAGAGAAATTAGTCTGGCTGCTTTGTGGAGAATAAGTTAGAGAGGGGCGGGGGTGAAATGAGGGCACCCACCTCAAAGGTCCATGTAATTATGCAGGTGAAAGTCAGTGGGGACGTTGGCCATGATTGTAGGGGTGGAGGTGGTGGGACATGGACGGACATGGGACATGTCTGCAGGCAAAGCAACAGAAGGTCCGTGCTGGGAGAATGGAGCTGCCCTTCACAGAAATTGGGAAGACTGTGGGAAGGGCAGGATGTGGGAGACAGACATAAGTAGTTCTGTTTTAGACATGCCAAATTGGAAATGGCCTTAAGATCTGGAAACTGAGAAACTGAGTAGGATGGAATAGAAGTTGAGGGGAGAGGCTGCTGGAATGAAATTGGCATAACCAGTGGAATTCCTTTGAACCAAGCCATTGAACGAAAATCTGACAAAATGCCTCAGCATTCTCATTATGCAGGCTGCTGGTGAGATACAGTGGGCAAAATGCATGCACACACACACACACACACACACAGACATGCACATACACAGACATATCTATGTCTATATTATATATACACATACTTATTTTTGCTTGTATTCGCATATATAAAGTTTATGTATACTATAAGAAGTTAGCAGGTACTTTTTAGGGGCCAAGAACCCTGGATTAGGGACTGAGGGGGTAGTGTAAATAGTAAGGAAAAGGAAAGGATACAATCCATTTCATATTCACTTTTTTCAGGAAGAAATAACATCCAATAACAATGTCATAATAGGATGAGGAAGCTTAACATTGTAGAGTTGTTAATCATTCACACCTAATATGTAACTTAAAAACTCCAATTGCGGGGCGCCTGGGTGGCTCAGTAGGTTGAGCTACTGTCTTGATTTCAGCTCAGGTCATGATCCCAGGGTCATAGGATCTAGCCCTGGGTCAGACTCCTTGCTGAGGGTGGAACCTGCTAGGGATTCTCTCTTTCTCTCTCTCTCTCTCCCTCCCCCCCTCCCACTCACACATGCTCTGTCTCTCTTGCTCTTAAAAAAAAAAAAAAAAAAAAACTTCCAATAAAAACCCTGAAAAAAGTAGAATACAAATAAAATATAAAAAGTAAAGCACTGAAACTAGTATAATGTTATATGTCAATCATATCTCTGTAATAAAAAAATTTGCAAACTCAGAAAAAAACATACAAATTTTTGTTAAAGTAAGGCAGGCTACAGTAAGGTATTTGGTTGCTGCTTCCCTCCCACCCCATAATTATAAAACCATAAAATCTTAGATATGTGAGGGATCTTAATATATAAGAGAATATATAAGAATAAATATATACAAAGGGATATTTATATATAAGAGAACTCAAGACTGAGTTACACAGATGAGAATCAGAGCCCCAAAATGGTGAATCAACATATCCATGAACTTGTGCCAAATTTCTTTACAAATATTGTGTGTAAAGTAGCTGTATAGGTTTGCCTTTCAGAGAAAAATAACAAATGAACTTCGTACACTCCGAAACATATCACAAAAGGATAGCTGTTATGACACCAAAGACTTTTCTCATTATTGGAGTCTATCAAAAAGTCAATTAATTCAATGGAAACCAGTTTATACACTCAGAATATTAAGTGTGCATATTTTGGACCCGGTGATTCTATTTCTAGAAATTTATATAAAAGAGATAGTTGAAAAAGTCTACAAGTTTTGTTCCTCATGTTTTATTCTATTGCTACCACTAGTAAAAAAAATAAATAAATAGAATATTACCAACAAAATAAATTAAAAGCAAATGAAATATCTGTCAAGAGTGTTTTTGAATAAGTTACAGCGTGACAAACAATGTAAATACTATACACAAAAATAATGATGTGGTTCTGTATTTACCAATGCAAAAAGAAATCGAAGGCACGTTGTTGAAAAGAAAACAGACATTAAAGAACATCTGTGTTTTAATGAGGAGAAAGGAAGTGCAAGTGGGGTGCTGATTCATCCAGAAAGTCCTTTCTGGCACTGGAGAAGGGATTGAGCTGGCCCGGATTTTGAGTTCAGACAGGAAGAGCAAAGAGGCAGGTGCAGGGTGGAGATGGAGGTGGGGCAGTTGGCATCTCGCAGGTCTGTCCCGGAACGACAGAGAAGTCAAGTTCCTGGGGCCGGGACACTCGCAGGGAACGGAAGGCGGTGGGGAGGGGAAAAGGAAAATCGATTCCGCAGCTGCAGGGCTGGGTGAGGGAGGTGGGAAGGGCAGGCATCCCACCTCCAGCTCCACTCACCGCAGGACCCCAATCCTTTCGGAATCCTGGACTCCTCACCAGCAGCGCGGCCAGAGCAACACATCAGCCCCAAGGCTCGACCACATATGCATAGAAGCTCCCTCATTAACACACAGAAGCACCTTTTTCATATATTGGTGGGTTTATGATTTGTTTGTTTCCCATTATAACCGGGAAGGGTTCATCAACGGCAAGCGGCCCTTGAACGCATCTCCATCCGCAGTCAACTTGGAGGGCACCCAGCGTCTCTTCTAGCAGGGACTCGAGGATTTCCCCCATTTTGGAGAAACTTCGCCGAATTGATAACATGACTTTTACCTTATCAAAGGTGTCACAAAACCTACATGTCCCTGGTGTGGCGTCTGGAAAAGCCCCATGCTCCTTTCTTCCATGATTCCACTCATCTCCTCCTTCCCTGCCAGCCCAGTGAGAAGACGTGAGCATTTTCTTTGTTATTACACTAACCCCACTAGTGCTTTGTGTTGGAAGTCCCTCTCCCTGTTTGACCACCTGTCCCCATCAAAGTCGGGGAAAACCCGAGGTTCCTCCTTTAGGGTTTGATAGTTGAAGGAAAGGCCATTTGGAGCCATTGATGTGAGCGGTAAAAGAGTAGACAGACCTAGCCCAGAGATGAGGCTTCACCAAATCATACCTTTTGCACAATAAAAAATGGCTTTGGTTTTCAGGCTCCACTTCCCCTGGAGGAAAGCAAAGAAAGCCCTAAGCCACCTTCTGGAGTCACTCTGCTGCAGCAAGCTTGGGAAGAGCCCCAGCTCTGATGAAGAGCCCTGTGCTGGTCCCATGAGGTTTGCACCGTAAATGAGATTTTATGCCTAGATTTGCAGGAGCCCTATTCTGGGTCACTGGTTCCTGAGAAAAGTGGGTACTAACAGGGAGGGCTATAACCACCCCTGAAAAACATTTCAAACTGTGTTACAAGCTAGCCCCGCCAGAGAGAGGCCCCTACTTTGCTTTCTCCATCGTTCTTAAGTCTCTTCAAAGCACTCAATTAAAAAATGTGGCTTCTATAAAACTCAGAGCAGACTATTATAGAGCAAACAGCTGCCGTGTGATTAGAAACACAGGAAATGTTTTGAGGACGGGATGCTTGGTGCTATTAATTTTTTCCTTTGTGTTTCAAGTATGGTTCCCAGAAAATGGGGCAAGGTAAAATAGTTTGTGTTCTTTTTTTTTATTTTTACCATTATACAATTTAAAAAGAAACACATATTCGTTGTAGAAAATGGTTGAATATGCAGGAAATGATCACGAAAAAAAATCAAATTCACTCATAATCCCAGCATTCAGATACGACAACTCTTTTGGTGTCATATGACGTATTTTGGTACCGTATTTCTTATACTCTGTAAAAACATAATTGAGATCATATTCTACATAAAACTTTGAAAACCGCTGTTTTTGCTTCACTTTGATTCATTAACATTTCACGTTACTTTAAAAAGTCCTTATAATATAATTTTAGTGTCTGTGTAGCATTCAATCCCTTGGACATGACATTAGCTAACAATTTCTTAATAAGTAGTTCTGTGATTAACATCTTTGGGTCTCTTTCTGCACCTCAGATTACCCCTGGAAGACAGATTTTTTGCACTGTTCATCGTCGGTGAGGGGTAAATTCTGTGTCCAGTCAGTTACAGGACAACGTAACAGCAATCTTTTGTTACGTTTTACCTTTACATAGACATTAATAAATACTAACATATTAGCAAGGAAATGACTTATTTTACTTGTAACTCTAATAAGGCCTTTTTGGGTTATAAAGTTGATTTTTTAAAAGAATCCTGTTCTTAGAAAAAGAAAAATATTTCAGAATGTTAACTGTGCTTTCTTTAGGAGATGGAACTTGGATTTTTTTCCTACTTTTCATTTTATTGCAATTTGTCAAATTTTCTTTAATATGTATAATACCACTTTTACTGTGTTTCATAAAACAGTATAAAAGTTGTTTTTTTTTTTTTTTAAAGAATGTCTTCTCTTCTCTTTTACATTTCTAGGACAAGCCACTATAGATTATGAGCATTTTTTATTCATCCTCATGCTTTATTCAAGCCTGCCGTTGAGAAAGAAGGTTGAATTCTAGACTTTCATTTCTTTTCCAGAAAATTCTTTGTGAGTGGCGTAATTGGATTTAAGCAAGGGAAGTTGAAGTTATTTATAAAAATATGGAATCATTTCTTTAGTACCAGAGTGAATTTAAGGCTAGTATCTTAGTCAATTCAGGCTGCTATAACAGAATACCATACATAAATTGCAAGGCTTCTAAACAGACATGTATTTCTTTGTTTCTTTTTTCTTTTTTCTTTTTTTTTTTTTTTAACAGAAATGTATTTCTGACAGTTCTGGAAACTGGAAGTCCCAGGGCAGAGAGCCACTATGGTCAGGTTCTGGTGAAAGCCTCTTCCGGATTGTGGATTGCTGACTTTCTACCACGTTGTCACATGGTGGGGAGCAGAGAAGGAAGCAAGCTCCGTTGTGACATTTATAAGGGCACAAATCCCATTCATAAGGGCTCCACTCTCATAACTTCATCTAATCTTAATTACCTCCCAGAGTCCCTGCCTCCTAATACCATCACATTGGGAGGTGGGGTCTCAACATATGAAATTGGTGGGGGACACAAACATTCGATCTGTAACAGCTCCCAAACAACAAAGCTCTCTTTCTCCCAGATACACCTGGGTACACACACACACACACACACACATACACACACACACACAGGCTCATGCAGCACTCCATCTACTTGACTCCACCTCCTCTGAAGTGAGAACCCAAACTCTCAAGAGAAGCAATAACAAAATTGTAGTCACATAAATGTGTAGTTTCTCATCCCCCATCCAAAGCGAGGACCGTGTATTCACAATTTCTTTCTTCCCATTACAACCATAATTGTTCATTTCTTTTTTCATTTTCATTTTTAAATGCTTAAATAGTAATAATTCCTGATTTCTTTCTTACAGATGTATATAGGTCTGGAGTAGGTTCAAAATTATTTGGAAATGATGTTTAATTTAAAAACAATCTGTGGCTAGGGGCACCTGGGTAGCTCAGTTGATTGAGCATCAGACTTTGGCTCAGGTTATGATTTCACAGTTTGTGAGTTCAATCCCCACATCAGGCTCTCTCCTGTTAAGTGTTAAGCTCACTTTGGATTCTCTGTCCCCCCTCTCTCTGCCCCTCCCCGACTTGTGTTTTTTCTCTTTCTCTCTCAAAACTAAATTTTAAAAAATTTAGCTACATTTTAAAATTTTTTAAAAACTTTCTTTTTAATGGTGCACCTGAGTGGCTCAGTTGATTAAGCATCCAACTTCAGCTCAGGTCATGATCTCACAGTTCATGGGTTCAAGCCCCGCATCAGGCTCTATGCTGACAGCTCGGAGCCTGGAACCTCCTTCAGATTCTCCATCTCCCTCTCACTCTGCCCTTCCCCTGCTCATGCTCTGCCTGTGTCTCTCTTTCTCTTTCTCTCTTGAAAATACATAAACATTTTTTAAAATTGTTAATAAAAGTAAAAATAAATAATCTGTGGCTAGTTTGTGTCATATAACTTTTACACCAGAATCATGCCACCCAGGGAGAATGCCACAGCTTGGTTGTCAAGGGAACCCTCCCTGACATGAAAAATGAAATTAAACAATGTTTGAATTATATTAAGATATTTCTTATTTGTCATCATCATTAGTGATAATAAATAACATAAGAGTGCATCACAGGATTTTACAAAGCCTCAAACACATAAAGTTTGGGAACAAAGGTCAATTCAGGCAAGAGGCTTCTCTTGACAGGAAAAAAGAAAACTAGAAGACACTAAGAAAATTCTCTGAAGAAATAGATGTTCCTATTAGCAAGAGAGCAGGGGAAAAGGCCATTAGAACAGGTAGAAGAAACTGCATTTATTATTATTATTATTAATATTATTATTTCTCCATGAAAAGCTACAATATTACAAAACAGCTTTTGATGCCTTAAGTTGCAGGAAAAAATACTTCTTTCTAAAGCTTAAAGGAAGAAGAAATTTGGGGACAAGTATAGCTAGAAAGAATTCTGACCTTATAAATAAAATCAGATATGCTAGTTTTTCTATTTAGTCTCAGCAAGGAAAACCAGAATTAAATTGAAAATGGTTTGTAACAGTTGAGACTTAGTAAGAAATGTTCTTTAAATGTGTGCCTGGGCGTTTAGATTTCTGTCTTGTTCTATACTTTATTCTATTGTATGTACTTAAAATTAGATGCATTATGGAAATGGTGGGGGAAAGGGAGAGAGGCAAACCATGAGAGACTCTTGAATGCTGACAAAAACTGAGGACTGATGGACATGGGGGGGAGAGGGGGATGGGCATGGAGGGGGACACTTGTGGGGATGAGCACTGAGTGTTATGTGGAAACTAATTTGACAATAAACTATTTGTAAAAAAAATAAATAAATAAATAAAGGAGGCCTATTCCAATCACACAAAAAAAAAAAATTAGATGCATTATTTTTGTATACCGTAATTTTTAATGGCATGAGCCTCTAGAGAAAAAGTTTTACTGACTTGGGTTCTAAGATGTTTTCCGTTTATATATAACCGGTAAAAAGCCTTGGTAAAAATCGATAACCAAAAGCATGACTGTTCACCTGGTGGAAGCGACCCAAATCTTAGGCACGGGGCCAAGGAAAAGATATCCACTAAAGGGTTATAATGACAAATGCAAATCTAGTAATTAAAAGCAAACTTACATTAGCTTAAATACTTTATGCTACAGTTAATGCTTGCTTCTTTCTGCCTCTGTTGCCATGGAGATGGAGAGCAGCTGGTAGGCTGTGTATCTGTGGTTCCCAGCTAACCACCGCTGCACATCAGAATCACCTGGGGAAACTTCTAAAAGTACAGATTCTCTAGCTCCACATCCCCCTCCCTGGAAACTGAGGCCGTGTATGTATTGAAGGGATCACCAACTAGTCTATGCAGACTCAACTCCTTGTTTTTTTTTAATTTCATAAAGATTGGTTTTCTCCAAATTATTATTTTCCAGCTCATAGTGCCTTCAATGAATAAGAAAATGTATGAGAGATTTAGTCTCTGACATTTTATAAACCTCATACAGGTATGTTTAAACGGATTCCAACTTTTTCTTTAAAAAATGTGGATTTTGATGAGGTTTGGTATCACAGGTCCCGCATCAGTATAGTCCCAGGAAAACACTGCTGCTTCACCCTTTTCTGGTTCAACCTTTAAAGCAACTAATATCGATGATTACAAAGATT